>NC_083401.1:143156735-143464235 GCF_020745735.1 Hemiscyllium ocellatum
CTCAGTCATTATTTTTCACAAAAGCATAATTGAGTTTCGATTTCAGCAGGTGCTCACATTCTGCATTGTCAGATTTTGTTGGAGTAGCATTGTGTTGCAGATCCAATGTTATCATGACAAATATTTATGTAAGCACAGTGACAGGAGGAGTTAGCCTGTCTGATTTGTGACTGTAAAATCCAGCTATAGGATTCTGATTGTAATCTTCAGCTGTAAATGGACAAATAAATCACCATGAACCTTCTACCTATTTGTAACAGAGAGAGGGACTAATTACTATTGTTGGAGGACAGTTCCAGGATTTGTTTCTGGAAAAGTGCAGAAAGCTCTTTCTGAATCTCAGCAAACACTGCAGCCAATCTGTTCTTCTTTCATTCCGAGATTGGCTACCAGCTGCCTTTCTCTCTCTCGCTGAATATCTGTCTGTAACGAAAAGTGTGGCCCTGGAAAAGCACAGCAGGTCAGGCAGCATCCAAGGAGCAGGAGAGTCAACATTTCGGACAAAAGCCATTCATTGGGAATATGGGGTGGGGGAGGTGCGGGCTGAGAAGTAAATAGGAGGTGAGGGTGGGGGAAGGTAGCTGGAAAGGCGATAGAAACGTGCAGGTGATGGGTCGGAGGGGAAGTTGAGCAGATAGGTGGGAACTGCTGGATTGCTCTTTTTAAAAAAGAATTAGAATCTTTTTGGTAGTCTATTTTCCCCTTATTTTGAAAATTGATTCCCTTGAATTCGTGTTCACTTATTTAAAATGAACTGATTTTTGTGTCAATTGTTTGCAGAAAAACATCTGCTTTTCAAAGGAAGAGGTTCTATCATGGCAAAGTGAAAGAAATGACACATATGGAAGGGGATTTGGAAAGCTGCTATAAGACCAAATTGTACCTTGGCTTAAGCAGGAAAGAGGGCTCATCAGTTTACAATAAAGGTACATTTAAAATGTTCCAATTTAGAAAATCCACAATTGAGGCTGAACCAAATAATGAGATTACATCACAATGGAAGAAATTTGTTTTTAAATTATCTAGTTCACCTCCAGAATGAAATACATCTCTCTATTTATTGCTTAGAACACAATTTGCATATTTACGCATATTAATACAATATTTCAGATATGTGACAAATATGATTTGGCCTGTAAACCAATGGAAATTATTTTAGGAGATGTAGAATCAAAGTATTTTACAGCACAAAAGGAGGCTATTTGACCCATTGTGTCTGTATTGGCTCCCAGAAAAGCTACCCAGCTAGTTCCATTCTCCAGCCCAATCTCTATAACCCTCTAAATTCATAACTTTCAAATCTATATATATATAAAATATCTATATATACAAAATATCTATATATACAAAAAGCTCCATTCCTTTTACAGAATCTGCTTCTACCACTCTCAGGCATTGCATTTCAAATCCTAACAAATCTTTGAGTAAAGGAGTTGCTCATCTCACTCCTAGCTCTCTTGCTGACAATCTTGAAATTCTGACCCCAAGTTACTACACAACAACTAGGGAAACAGAATATCTTTCTTTACCCTGTCAAAATTGTTCATGATTTTGAACTTCTCAGTAAGGTCTCCTCTCAGTCTTCTCTACTCCAAGGAGAATAAGCCCAATTGCTCTAATCTTTCCTTGTATCTGAAATCTCTCATTGCTGATATCATACTAGTAAATCTTTTTTGCACTCTCTCCAGGGCTTGAACATCCTTCCTTGACTAAACTGCCCAGAACTGAGCACAATATTCCAAATGTGTTCTGACCAATGATTTGTAAAGATGTAGAGTCATGGAGTACAGCACGGAAACAGACCCTTTGATCCAACTCCTTCATGCCGACCAGATATCCTAACCCAATCTAGTCCCATTTGCCAGCGCTTGGCTCATATTCCTCTAAACCCTTCCAGATACCTTTTAAATGTTGTAGTTGTACCAGCCTTCACCACTTCCTCTGGCAGCTCATTCTATACACGCACCACCCTCTGGTTGAAAAAGTTGCCCCTTCGGTCCCTTTTATATCTTTCCCCTCTTATCCCGAACCTATGCTTCCTAGTTTCTGCACTCCCCCACCCAGGAAAAAGACCTTGTCTATTTATCCAATGCATATCCCTCATAATTTTATAAACATCTATAAGGTCACCCCTCAGCCTCCAATGCTCAAGGGAAAATAGCCCCAGCCTATTCAGCCTCTCCCTTTAGCTCAAATCCTCCAACCCTGGCAACATCCTTGTAAATCTTTTCAGAAACCTTTCAAGTTTCACAACATCCATCCTATAGGAAGGAGACCAGTTAGCCCATCTGAACTAATCTAAATTAAACTTCTTCACTCTTCACTACACCTCCAATTTTGGTATAATCTGCAAATTTACTAATTATACCTCCTATGTTCACAACCAATTTATTTATGTAAATGACACAATGTAATGCTCTTTGCTTTTGTGGTGTGTGCCTTTATTTATAAACTCAAGGGTTCTGTAAGTCTTAACTATTTCAACTTGCCTGATCATCTTCAGAGTCATAGAATCATATAAATGCACAGCATGGAAACAGACTCTTCAGTCCAACCCGTCCATGCTGACCAGATATCCCAACCCAATCTAGTCCCACCTGCTAGCACCTGGCCCATATCCCTCCAAACCCTTCCTATTCATATACCCATCCAAATGCCTTTTAAATGTTGCAATTGTACCAGCCTCCACTACTTCCTCTGGCAGCTCATTCCATATATGTACCACCCTCTGTGTGAAAAAGTTGCACCTTAGCTCTCTTTTATATGTTTCCCCTCTCACCCTAAACTTATGCCCTCTAGTTCTGGATTCCCCCTCCCACACGCACCCCCCCCACCCACCAGGGAAAAGACTTTGTCTATTTACCCTATCCATACGCCTCATAATTTTGTAAACCTCTATAAGGTCACCCCTCAGCCTCCGACGCTACGAGGAAAACAGCTCCAGCCTGTTAAACCTCTCCCTATAGCTCAAATCCTCAAACCCTGGCAACATTCTCGTAAATCTTTTTTGAACCCTTTCAAGTTTCACAACATCTTTCCAATAAGAAGGAGACCAAAATTGCATGCAATATTCCAATAGTGGCCTGTACAGCTGCAACATGACCTCCCAACTCCTGTACTCAATACTCTGATCGATAAAGGAAAGCATACCAAATGCTTTCTTCAATATCCTATCTACCTGCAACTCCACTTTCAAGGAGCTATGAACCTGCACTCCAAGGTCTCTGTTCAGCAAGACTCCCTAGGACCTTACCATTAAGTGTATAAGTCCTGCTAAGATTTGCTTTCCCAAAATGCAGCACTTCGCATTTATCTGAATTAAACTCCATCTGCCACTTCTCAACCCATTGGCCCATCTGATCATGATCCTGTCATAATCTGAGGTAACCTTCTTCGCTGTCCACTACACCTCCAATTTTGGTGTCATCTGCAAACTTACTAACTGTACCTCTTATGCTCTCATCCAAATCATTTATATAAATGACAAAAAATAGAGGACCCAGCACCGATCCTTGTGGCACTCCACTAGTCATAGGCCTCCAGTCTGAAAAACAACCATCCATTACCAGCCTCTGTCTTCGACCTTTGAGCCAGTTCTGTGTCTAAATGGCTAGTTCTCCTTTTATTCCCTGAGATCTAACCTTACTAATCCGTCTCCCATGGGGAGCCTTGTCGAACGCCTTACTGAAATCCATATAGATCATATTTACTGCTCTGCCCTCATCAATCCTCTTTGTTACTTCTTCAAAAAACTCAATCAAGTTTGTGAGACATGATTTCCCATGCACAAAGCCATATTGACTATCCCTAATCAGTCCTTGCCTTTCCAAATACATGCTGAAAATGTGTTGCTGGTTAAAGCACAGCAGGTCAGGCAGCATCCAAGGAATAGGAAATTCGACGTTTCGGGCTTTCCAAATACATGTACATCCTGTCCCTCAGGATTCCCTCCAACAACTTGCCCACCACTGACGTCAGGCTCACTGGTCTATAGTTCCCTGGCTTCTCTTTACTACCCTTCTTAAAGAGTGGCACCACGTTAGCTAACCTCCAGTCTTCTAGCACCTCACCTTGACTATCGATGATACAAATATCTCAGGAAGAGGTCCAGCAATCACTTCCCTAGCTTCCTGCAGAGTTCTAGGGTACAACTGATCAGGTTCTGGGGATTTATCCACCTTCATGCGCTTCAAGACATCCAGCACTTCCTCTTCTATAATCTGGACATTTTTCAAGATGTCACCGTCTCTTTCTCTACAGTCTAAAGCTTCAATGTCCTTTTCCACAGTAAATACTGATGCAAAATACTCGTTTAGTATCTCCTCTATTTTCTGAGGCTCCACACAAAGGCCACCTTGCTGATCTTTGAGGAGCCCTATTCTCTCCCTAGTTACCCTTTTGTCCTTAATGTATTTGTAAAAACCCTTTGTATTCTTCTTAACTCTATTTCCCAAAGCTATCTCATGTCCCCATTTTGCCCTCCTCATTTCTCTCTCAAGTATACTCCAATTGCCTTTGTACTCTTCTAAGGATTCACTCGATCTATCCTGTCGATACCTGACAAACGCTTCCTTCTTTTTCTTAACCAAACCCTCAATTTCTTTAGTCTGGTACCTACCAGCCTTTCCTTTCATCCTAACAGGAATATACTTTCTCTGAATTTTCGTCATCTCATTTCTGATCGCTTCCCATTTTCCAGCGTCCCTTTACCTGTGAACATCTGCCCCCAATCAGCCTTTGAAAGTTCTTGCCAAATACCATCAAAATTGGGCTTTCTCCGATTTAGAACTTCAACTTTTAGATCTGGTCTATCCTTTTCCATCACTATTTTAAATCTCATAGAATTATGGTCACTGGCTCTAAAGTGCTCCCCTTCTGACACCTCAGTCACCTGCCCTGCCTTATTTCCCAACAGTAGGTAAAGTTTTGCACTTCTCTAGTATGTACATCCATATACTGAATCAGAAAATTTTCTTGTACACACTTAACACAATGGCAGTCCCCGTCTATGTTTGGTAAGTTAAAGTCCCCTACCGTCGCCACCCTATTATTCTTGCAGATAGCTGAGCTCTCCTTACAAGTTTGTTTCTCAATTTCCCTCTGACTATTAGGGGGTCTATAATACAATCCCAATAAGGTTATCATCCCTTCCTTATTTCTCAGTTCCACCCAAATAACTTCCCTGGATGTATTTCCAGGAATACCTTCCCTCAGTACAGCTGTAATGCTATCCCTTATCAAAAACACCATTCCCCCTACTCTCAGCATTCCCCCCCCCCTTTCTATCTTTCCTGTAGCATTTGTATCCTGGTACATTAAGCTGCCAGTCCTGCTCATACCTGAGGCATGTTTCTGTAATTGCTATGATATCCCAGTCTGATGTTCCTAACCATGCCCTGAGTTCATATACCTTCCCTGTTAGGCCTCTTGCATTGAAATAAATGAAGTTTAATTTATTAGTCCTACCTTGTCCCTGCCTGCCCTGACTGTTTGACTCCCTTCTGTTCTCAACTGTACCAGTCTCAATTGATCTCTTCCCTCACTATCTCGCTATGTCCCACCCCCCCAACCTTACTAGTTTAAATCCTCCCTAGCAGCTCTAGCAAATCTCTCTGCCAGTATATTAGTCCCCTTCCAATTTAGGTTCAATCCATCATCCTTGTACAGGTCATTTCTACCCCAAAAGAGATTCCAATGATCCAAAAATGTGAATCCTTCTCCCATACACCAGCTCCTCAGCCATGTGCTCTATCCTCCTATTCGTAGCACCGGGAGTAATCTAGATACTACTACTCTCAAGGACCTCCTTTTAAAATTCCTGCCTAACTCTCTGTAATTTCTCTTCAGAATCTCAACCTTTTCTCTTCCTATGTCATTGATTCCAATGTGGACAATGACCTCTTGCTGGCCCCTCTCCCCCTTGAGAACATTCCACACCCTCTCTGAGACATCCTTGATCCTGGCACCAGGGAAGCAACACACAATTCTGATTTTTTTGCTGCTGGCCACAGAAATGTCTGTTTGTACCCTGGACTAAGTAGTCCCCTAACACAATTGATCTCTTGAAACCCGACGTACCCCTCGTTGCATTAGAGCCAGTCTCAATACCAGAAACTTGGCTGTTCGTGCCACGTTCTCCTGTGAATTGATCACCCCCTGCATTTTCCAAAACAGCATACTTGTTTGAAATGGAGATAGCCACAGAAGACTCCTGCTCTCACTGTCTACCTCTCTTACCTTTCCTGGAGTTAACCCATCCATGTGACTATATCTGAATATCTGAGACTTTCCCCCTTCCTATAACTGCCATTCATCACATCCCATTGCTGTTACAAATTCCTCATTGCCTCTAACTGTCTCTCCAACCAATCCATTTGATCTGATAGGATTCACAACCAACAGTATTTATTGCAGACATAATCCGCCCTTGTAAACTCTCCTTAAACTCCCACATCTGTAAAGAGCACATATCACTGTACTAAAGGCCATTTTTGCTCCTTCACAGTCTACAGGCCCAGGAAATAACACTGTCTTATTCCTCTACGAAACACTGTCCCAGGTTAAATTATTAATTATGGCTTATATCTTAAGTTTAATCAAGAGACATATCTCAAAAAACATATAATCAAGAAAGAACCCACACTACTCACTACTGCAGACTTTCTGTAGGCCACACTTAAAACAATTCACTCATGTGTTTCTGTGCTGTGTCTTTGCCCAAACAGCTGCTCCAAGATCAGTTGTGAATTTCACTGTTAGTTAATTTTCCCAGATGAACTCCAATGTCCAGTGACACACAAACAGCAAAGGCAGTAACTGTGCAGGTACACTGTGGTGTCAGTTTCTTTCTTTCTCTCTCTCCTGCACTGACCTCATCATGTGCTTCCTTTGTGTGTTCTTCTCCCTTTTAAAACTGCTGTTGTTTTGACTTTTTTCCCCCAAAGTTGGAAGACAATGCAACAGAATATAAAACTGTAATGGCTGCTTCTGGAATTTGAGGGAATCACCTCCTACGCCTAAAATACCTCAAAAAAGGAACAGCTGTTAGAGCCAGAAATTTTTCCTGTCCTCCATCTTGGATTATCCAGAATTAATTATGTACGTGAACCCCAATGTCCCTCTGCTCCTGTACTCCCCTCAAAGTTGTATCATTGAGTTGTATTGTGTCTTGATGTTTTTTCTACCAAAATGCATTACCTCACATTTCTCTGCATTGGAATTCATCTGCCAGATGTCTGCCGCTTTGGCCAAATGCTCAATGTTCCTTTGAAGTTGCTCAATGTCATCCATACAATTCACTAATTTCCTTCGCTTAGTATAATCTGCGAATTTAGAGGTTTTGCCGTCAACATCCTCTCCAAATCATTTATATAAATCAGAAAAGGCAAAGCTCCCAACATCAATCCCTGGTGAACACCACTTTCAACTTGTCTCCAGTCTAAAAAATGCTCATCTATACCTACCCTGTTTCCTATCTTTGCAAACATCCTGCCAAGGAAACATCAATCTCAAACAACTTCCCATGTCACCACCACCGATATCCTCAAAATCCCAGCCACAAGAGTTTGTTGGCTTAGGAGTTACAACTGTACCACACAGCCTCTGTCTGGGAATTGTGCTGGACTAGTTGGAGACTTGTAGCTACAGGCCCAGTAGCCTTGCTTGTGTAGAATGAAGAGGTAACTAGGGTACTACTGCCGTTAAAATAGCCAAAACTGTGAAGAATATTTTTCTTGGAGGAGGGGACTGTGCGTGTCATGCTGTTCAAATGCTTGCATTCTGGCCTCAGTGTGTCACCTATTTAATTCAGAAAACTACACACAGGTTTTGGCTAATTCACCCAGCATACCTTGAATACAAATGGTGGAAAGCATATATCAGCACACACCTAGATTTTGTCCAGCTCTTTCTCCATGTGTACGCAGTATGATTTATTCCAAGGATCAGCAAGCAATCCAATATCTGATCTTAAAACGGAGGTGGGTGCGGTCATTGATGAAGTAGCTAAAAGCCAAAAGTAGTCATCTCTGGTTTTCGTCTGGTGCCACGTTCTAATGGGGGAAGAAATAAAAGAATAGGGAAGATAAGTTATTTATCATATTTTTATGTTTCCTTTCTTTAATAATTATGACAGATGACCTCTGGGTTGTATCAAAAACGTTGATGTTTGATCCATTGGACACTTTCATCGCATGTAGTGTTTTCTACGGACCATCCTCAACAAGTGAAGTCGAGCTTTTGCCTCTGAAAGGTTATTCTCCTTCCAAATGGCCTTCAGACAGTAAGTTCTTCATTCTGTGTTGTTCTGTTTCTCTCCTCTCCCACCTTGCCACAAGTTCTTTGTATCTAAGCACAAGGAGTAATTAAACTAGACGGTAAATTTTATCTTCACTAAATGATAGCAAGAAATCCATTCAGACAGGGGAGACACCTCAACCAAGAAGCTACCATTTTATGCTCAGGAAGTAATCAAAACAATGTAATTTTGACACCCCTTTTTCTGTAATTCTTCTGTCATTTTTTATTGAAATGTTTCTGATTATTCAAGACCTTCTCTCTTTCTTCGTCCCCTGCTCCCACAAATACCTTTCACAGATACTTTTTATGTATTCCAATCCATTTTGTATCAGGGAAAGGGGGTTAAAGGCCATTGGGCTGTATCCGCCTCTTGCTGTACCAATAAGATATTTGCTCCAAGTGAGGTGGACAAAATGTTGAGGAATGTCATAAGGTGGTATTTTCCACAGGCTGGTGCCTTATCTTGTTGTCAATATTAAAAGTGTTTGTGTATGAAAGTCAGATGAGGAAAAATGCACAGGTGCAGCTATATTTTCTCCCTACTGTAGAAAATCCTGCAAATACTCACTAGGAAACAATAAAGAATGGACTATTGGTGCTGTAAGACACCAGGTAGGAGGTAATAAATGAATGCTTGAGTTACCAAGTGAAGGGCAGGATTTATCACTTCCAAGCAATCTTCAGTTCTCCTGCACTCATTCAGTTAGCATTTGAACAGAATGAACTGGTACAATGTTTTTTTTTATAGATATTCTTATTAAAAAAGATTTTTAGATTTTTTTCAAAATTACAAACATAGTACAAACTAGTGTATTCAACTTTACAATATAATAACAACACCAATATAGAATTTTTAAAAAATTGACTACTAATCTATTCTACAAACTACCAAAACATAAAATAGGATATCATACGTTACTGACAATAAACAAAAGGAGAAGAGAAAATAAATGAGTAAGTAAATAACTAGATACATATTCAAAATAAATGTATACCTAGTCATAACAAAACCAGTATTTATACAGGATTCCTCTTCCTGGGAGCCCCCGAACCACCCAGAACTATTACCACAGCTAAGCAAAGCCCCTGAACAATATGGCCGATATATCTGTGTCAATGTAGTTCAAAAGGGCTGCCATGTTCTATGAAATAATTCCATTTTTCGGCGCACCATATTCGGGGTGGCACGGTGGCTCAATTGGTACCTCCTGAAATCTGGAAAATCCAGCCCAGCCCTTACTTGTGGAAGCTGCAGCTTTTCTAATTTAATAAGTCTATGGCTCCAAATAAAGGAGCCGAGCCAACCATAAAGCTTACGCAGGGCCTGTCTCGGCATCAAGGGGAGCATTCTCATAGGTGAGGTAGAATATTCATCTTAGCCAAAGCTATTCTATCCAGCCAGGCTATCGGGAGATATTCCCAGCCTTGAATGTCTCGTCTTATTTTCTCTAATAAATGTGTACAATTGGCTTTATATAGCTGACCAAATGTCAGAGTAATAAAAATATCTAAATAAAGAAAACCTCCCAGTGACCATCGAAAGGGGAAACAGGATCCGTCCAGAAAATTGGATATACTGGCAAGACCTCCCAGAGCTGAAAAATGTGTTGCTGGAAAAGTGCAGCAGGTCAGGCAGCATCCAAAGAGCAGGAGAATTGACGTTTCGGGCATGACCTGCTGCGCTTTTCCAGCAGCACATTTTTCAGCTCTGATCTCCAGCATCTGCAGTCCTCACTTTCTCCTAGAAGACCTCCCAGCGACATGGCCTCCAATTTCATAAAATTGATTTTGTAACCTGAGAACATACCAAATGAGCTAACCACTTGAATTAAGCTGGGCACAGATGTCAATGGATCATTTGAGAAAAGGAGGACATCATCTGCATAGACAGTAATTTTGTGCTTACTGATCCAACCACTGGAGCCGTTATATTTGGGTCAGCTTGTATAGCTTCCGCCAGCGGCTCAATCACTAGCACAATAGTGGTGAGAGAGAGCATCCTTGATGACAACCTCTGCCAATGCTAAAGCTATCCGAACTTAAACTATCGGTAATCACCGCTGCTTTGGGATCATTTTATAATACTGTAACCCATTTAATAAAGACCTCTCCAACACCAAACCGTTCCAGCTTATAAAAGAGATATGGCCATTCTACCCGATCGAATGCCTTCTCTGTATCTAGGGAAACAAATAATCTCAGTATCGCTCCCTGCTGGCAGGCTTGTACCATATTTAAGACTCTTCTAATGTAATTAGTTGATCTGCGACCCTTTATAAACCCCGTCTGGTCCTCTTTTATAATGAATGGTAAAACCCTCTCCAATCTTAATGCCAATATTTTTGAGAGAATTTTAAAATCCACGTTCAACAAGGATAAAGGTCTGTACGAAGAGTAGTCATCTGGGTCTCTCCCTTCTTAAGAATGAGAGAAATATTTGCTTCTCTGAGAGAAGGTGGGAGGCAGCCCTGACTATGTGAATAATTATGCATATTTATAAGTGGCCCGACCAAATCCCCTCTAAATTCTTCATAGAACTCGGCCTGAAAACCGTCTGGTCTGGGTGCTTTGCCACTCTGGAGCTGCCTCACTGCCTCCTGTACTTCCTGGGTTGCCGGGGGGCATCTCTGCTTCGCAAATAATATCTCCCTCTTTGCTGTTTGAGTAAGTGCGGTGTTCGAAGGCTGTGATCCGCTACAGTTTAGTAATGGAGGGCCTTCAACATATGCTGTCTCAGCCGCCTCAGTCAAGCAGACCCTGTTGTTCTCCCTTTTCCAGGTTGCGGAGTATTAGATAACCAAGCCTCGAGTGTATGCCTTAGCAGTCTCCCACATCACTGAAGGGTTACTGGCCGTGCCTGAGTTGATATCCCAGAAGGTTTTAAATTTCTGCAAGAATTATTTTATGAACTTACTATCCTTCAATAGAAAAGGTCCATACACCAGTGTCCTGAACCTATCTCATCATCACTAGTCTTAACCTCTATATATACTGTGGCATGGTCGGAAATAGTTATATTACCTATTTTACAAAACAGTATCGAGTTCAAAAGGGTCGAGGGGTCAAAAATCATATCGATTCTGGTATGGTACTTGTGTGGATTAGAATAAAAAGTAAAGTGTCTACTGTCAGGGTGAGGGCACCTCCACACATCTATCAGCCCCATCACCCTATTCAGATTTCAAAGTCTCAAAGATATGTCCTCAGAGCTCCTAGGTATCCTGTCCGTCTCTGGGTCGATGATACAATTAAAATCTCCCCCTACAATTGTGTGGCGTACCCCAAGAGCCATCAACTTGGAAAACGCTTCCATTACAAATTTAAAAGGGTGCGCTGGGGGACAGTAAAGATTCAAAATCACATATTCCGCTCCATATATTAGGGCTTTAATTAATATATACCGTTCAGACTCATCTTTTATCGGGCTTAGCATTTGGAAGGGAAGATTCTTCCGAAGAAGAATGGCTACTTCCCTACTTTTTAAGCTGAAAGATGAAAAGAACACCTGGCCAAATCTACCCTGTTGCAGCTTTGAATGCTCCTTATCAAGGAAATGTGTCTCCTGTAGAAGGGCTACATAAACCCCTTTTTTCAAGACTTGATAATATCTTTTTCCTTTTGATTGGTGCGTGGCTCCCCTTGACATTCCAGGTGCACCACCTAAACGAATGACTAGCCATGATCGTCCAAGCAAGCCCGAGACCCCCCCCCAGGAGGAAGAACCCCACCCAAAAGACATTGAATAAAAACCAATAGCGATTCACATATAAAAACACTCTTTAAAACAACTAAATCATAACAGCTAAGACTACTCCTCAAGACGAATAACATAAAGCATATTTAAAAGAAGACTTCCCCCTTGTTCACTGGAGGCAATACTACCTTCCATAATCCCGCCATAACGTCTCCCAGCCAGAGCCATGCCCTCGGCCCAAGCACTACAAAGTAGAGTAAATAAATTCCAATATCTTATAAAACAGAAGTTAAAAGTAGGTGACCACCCATCTGCCCCCTCTACACTATCACCTAGATAAACTTAGCAAAACAACACAAAATAAATATATATATCAAGATTACAAAATTACAATCCCAGCAAGTATTAAGCAACCAAATTAAAAAAACCACTCAGAAACATCCCCCAATGATCAAATAAACTGCGCGAGCTATAGATAAGAGTCCAAAGAAAGGATAAGGATCGAGCCTCGCCCCCCCACCCCCAAAGAAAAGATGGAGAAGAGAAAGAGGGAGAAAGGAAGTGGAAAAAAACAAAAGGAGGGGTGCAGAATAAAGTCATTATCCATGCAGTTCAAGTCCTGCAGTCTATTTGAGAGCACCCAGGAATTCTTTTACTTTTTCCGGTGATCCGAAGTTATATACATGACTGAAGCACAGCGTTGCCGGTTATCGCATAGAATATTAAATATTTAAATCCCTCAGATGCTTCTTTGCCTCATCAAATGCCTTCCTCTTGTGAACCACAACCGGGGAGAAGTCCTGAGACAACAATATCTGGGAGCCCTTATATATCATGGCAGGGGGAATCCTTCCCCAAGATTCTGGAGGCCTCCAGCAGCATTTGATTTTCCCTGTAGTGTTTAAGTCGAACTAGGACTGGGCGGGGGCGCTGGCACAGCAACCCAGGGTCTGCTCAATCCGCACCCGGCCCAACTCCGACTCCAATTTCAACAGCTGTGGAGCCATTGCTCCAGGAAATTAACAAGGTGGCCTTCCTCCTCCCATTTGGGAAGGCCCAGCATCCGAATATTTTTCTGACGACCTCAATTTTCAAGGTAGTCGAAATGTTACTCTAAGGTCTGGACTTGACCCTCCAGAGCCCGGACCTGACCCATAGATGACTCAGCACCAGTCTTGGAGTCCACGGCCTGTTGCTCCCCCCCGCACCAAACCTGCTGCCCGAGTTTCTCGATCTCTCAGTCATTCATCTGCAGCATGACCAAGATCAATTCCCACCTGGGCTGGGTCTCTTTGAAGGATTCTTCAATTTTCTTTCGGAGCTTAACATTCTCCGAGATAAGGCTCACCTCTGTGGGTAGGTCCTCCGGAGTGATCGTGGACGTCTCTTTTGCTGCAGGGGGAGGGGAGGGGTCCCTGCCTGCTGTGAACTGTGAGAGCCTTTGTCTTTGGTCATTTTAAAGAGCATCAAACTGCTAAAGTTTGATGCAGAATGGCCAAGGCTGCTGGGGCAAAAACTATATTAAACAATTTAGCAGATGAGGTGAGGGTGAGTACCCCACTTTGTCTGAGTCTTGGGCAGAGCTTTGCAGACTCAGATCTAGTGGGTTGCCACCATCTTGAATCTCCATCATGGTTAATTTTTACCTGGAACCAACCCGAGCATATTGAAAAATTGCCTACTTGCTGGTTAAGTGAAATGGCTTGGAGTTTAGGTCGAAAAGTCCCCACAATACCAAAGTTTTGCTGCATTTTTGATCATGCTTTAGTGTATTAAACCATTTTATTCAAGAGTAAGGGATATTGCACCAGATAATTTGAACCAAAGATGTTTCAGTGTTATGAACAGGATTGAAAATGTATTATTTATCTTTGCTTTTCCAGAGAGACATTAATGCAATCAATACATTAACAATGCAGCCTCAGAGAAAGTAAATTAGTGACAAAAAAAGGAAAATGTCAGCATACTTTGGTCTCTGTTTCCTCAGAGATTTAACCGAAATATCAGAAACCTAATACCTGTATTCTGTTGCAGTAAATTTAAGGCATGTGTACCTATAATTTGAGATAGCATTCAAAAGATCGAAAGGTGTGGCAGAAGTAGGCCATTCAGCCCATCAAGCCTGCTCCACCATTTACTGATATGGCTGACTTGGTAACCCTCAACTCCACTTTCCTGACTTTCCCCCCAACCCTTGATTCCCTTACTGATTAAAAATCTACCTATCTCAACCTTAAGTGTATTTGATGACCAAGCCTCAACAGCCCTCTATCGTAAAAACAAAATCCCACAAATTTAGTTCCCTTCTCAACTCTGTCTGACCTAGACCCTACCACAAGCGGAAACAGCCTTTCTGCATCTTACCTGTCAAGTCCCCTAGAAATCCTGTATGCCTAAATAAGACCACCTCTCATTCTTCTAAACTCCAATGAGTACAGGCTTATCCTACTCAACCTTTCCTCATAAAACAATCCCTCCATACCCAGGGCCAACATAGTGAACTTTCTCTGGATTACCTCCAAAGCCAGTATATCTTTACTTAGATAAAGGGCCCAAAACTAATCATAATATTCTAGCTGCGGTCTGACTCAAGTCAAGCTTTAGCAAAACCTCCTTTCTTTTATGCTCCATTCCGTACAACAAGATGACGTGACCCAATTCCTGATGAAGGGCTTTTGCCTGAAACGTCGATCTTCCTGCTCCTCGGATGCTGCCTGACCTGCTGTGCTTTTCCAGCACTACTCTAATCTTGACTCCAGTCAGATCCTTACTGACAAGTTTGACCTGCAACCTGTCTGCACTAAAAAGGATATCAGTACAGCAGTACCGATAGCCTTTGGCTTGAGCTGAATTGCCAAAGCACGAACTGGTGTGACGTGGCTTGGCAAGGCAAATCTAGCCAAAACCCACATCTCTTTGGCCTCTACAAGATTCCACACCATGCCTCAAAGCTGAAACAATAATTTTCTCATCAGTTGCACACCTTGTTTTGGCTGCTCTAAGCTTGTTTCAGTGGACATTGTTGAAGTGCTTTTTTTTGGTGCATTATCAGATTCCTGATTTTTAGGCCATCAAGAAAAAGGATTAACTTTGTGTCTAGTTGCTGTGAAGTACAAACAGTGCACATACGTACACTTTGAAATCATTGTAATTATCTCGTAGTTGAAGTTGAAGATGATCAATTCCAGGAATTTCTTCTGTTCTTCCAGTGATTGTTCATGCTTTGTTTGTTGGTAATGCCAGCACTGAACTTAGCTGTCTACGAAATCTGCAGGAACATGTCAACCCAACCTCTCTTCCTCTACTGCCACACTTACTCACAATGTAAGTAATTCAGTTTTGTATTCCATCCAGAAATATCTTAAAGTTGATCATTATTACTTGTGTACTCACAAAACTCAGAAGTTTTTTTTTAGAAATCTATAATGACAGGTGGAACTATAATTATAAAAGCTTTTAATTGAAAATGCTAATTTGTTTGCAATATGTAAATTTAAATTAGTTGCAGCTTTTTCTTTGATATCAGAAAATTCTACTTTCATATTTAGAAATATGTATTCTTTGTGGGTTTTCAGCATATTTCCTCCAATTTTCCCCCATCTGACCCGAAAGAACTGTGACACTCTTTTTATAACAAGTGCCTAGCCTCATAGCCATTCTTCAAGTTTGAGTGAGGGTGAGAGAAGTGGAGATTTCAACCCAATAGAGGAGTTGGGCCCGAAAACCTAGTCAAATACGAATAGAATTTCTGCAAGTATTTTCCTGATCTCCTGAAATAAATTTGTGGGTACCTGGAATTCATCAATCTAGTTTTCATCAACCTTGTGCAAATATTAAAAACAGAAATTCAACCCAATTCTGTGTCAAATAGAATGCATGCGTTTAACCAGTAGAGCTGCTAGATTGTAATCTGAAGCCAGAATTTGAGCTGCTTTTTTATTAACCCTTTCTAGTCAAGCGAGGCTACTGTGTGATCTCAACTGACATGCTGGATTAAATCACTTAATAGACTACGGACCATGGGCTGGAGTTAGATCAAATGAGAAACTTTTCTGGCCTACGCAATATCTCTCAGCTATTCACTATATGGTTTATTTAGCAACTGCATTGTCCTTATCCCATTCTTGATAAATAATGCAGCATTGTGACTCAGTGGTTAGCACTGCTGCCTTACAGCACAATGGACCCAGGTTCAATTCCAGCCTCAGGCAATTGTCTGTGTGGAGTTTGCACATTCTCTCTGTGTCTGTGGGTTTCCACTGAGCGCTCTCGTTTTCCCCCACAGTGCAAAGATGTGCAGGTTAGGTGGATTGGCCATGCTAAATATGGGGTTACAGAGATAGGACAGGGAGCTGGGTGTGGGTGGGATGGTCCTTGGAGGGTCAGTGTGGGTCCGTTGGACAGAATGTTGTGCCAGAAAGCAGCACTCTGATCTGCAGCAGGAAATTCTGGGTCCACTCGCCTTTCATCTTGCCTCCATAAACAGCTGAAAGTTCAGCCTGAATATTAGGCATGAAAAAATCGTTCCGTTCAGTGCTTCTATAAAGAGCAATCTGTATTGGCTTCTGTTAAAAAACAAAACAGATTTGTATCATAAATAAATGGCTATAATTGAAGCAAGATGATAAAGAAAGTAATTAGAATTCAATTATTTAACTCTGGTCGAACAAACACCTGAATTTTGTATTGGACATCGATATTTATTACTTTAATTTCTCTGGCAAGTAAACAAAATCTCGTTTTTGTCAAAGACAACTTGATTCTTAAACTGAAACACAAATTTATTGAACACCTTAACTTGTTTTTCCTTTCATCAAGGTGGAATATCGAATATTTTCCTGTTTGGTTTCAGTTTCACAGGCCACACTCTTATGTGAATGTGATGCACTGGCGTTTGACAAGTGGGCTACTCTTTGTGGGGAAACAAAACTGTATACTAATCTTGGCAGCATATTTTTCTCATTTTGTGCTGTGAATGTCACATAATATCAGTGGTGTGAAGCGGGGAGAAATAACTAAAGAGCAAAGAGATTAGTTTCTATCTTTTCATTTATCTCCATTGCATTGATCTATGCACATGTACTATACACATGACAGCCTCTCAATTTTCCTGATTAACAAATTGAAACTAAATAATGGTTACTTGTATTCTGTGTTTTTAATTCAGCATTACTGGTATTAAGACATGACAAGTTTAGCTTCCATATCGCTATTTAGAAAGCCATATGATCCTTTAAGAAAAACTAATGTTTTGTTTCACTCTATAGGCCCTGTTATGATGAAGCAATAGTCAAGTCTGGAAAAGGAAGATTTATTTCACCTGCATTAAAAATGCCCATGGTAATGACTGCATTGTTGTGCAAAGAACGGACAGTTGCATTGGCAACAGAAATGATGCGGAAGTTTCACCTGAATACAGATCAGGCAGCTGCATTCAGACAAGTAGCTATAATGATGGCCAAGGGCGAGAGCCCCCAAGATCTCATTCTGCCAGTCACAGTTATCCATGGTAAAAACAATTAACTGCTGCTTAGATTTTTGTTATTGCCATGTTTTTTGTTTTGTCTTTCTCCATCACAACTTCTAAACTTTTATATTCCATTTCGCCTTTCAGTGGTATTTGAAGCATATTGAAAGATTATCTAGCTCAGCCAGCACATTTGTATTTCTTGAACTAATTTTTGGACAATTTTATATTGGATCAGAATAAAACTGTAGCAGACAAATGAATAGTGCTGCACTGTTCATTAGACTTGCCCTTGCACGTTTAATTCTCATGAGTCTTTGCGCTACAAATTACTGTTAGAATGAGACTGATGTGCTGCAGCATCCTCTGCAGAGTCAAAGGGGATAGAAACTAAGTGTCTCCTTAACGAGTCGGACTGAAAAATTGTTGATATGCAGAGAAAGGAAATGCCAGAACGGTGAAATCATCAACAGAAAGCAAAATAACAAGTTGGAAAGAAAAATTGAATTAAGATTAAAAGACAATTTGTTTTAGAAAAGTAATTTAAAAGACAAATTACACCACCAATTAAAATTTGAAGGAATGATAGTCAACTGACAGAGATGGTTTGGTTAAGATTTTATTTTCCAAAATTTAGCTGGATACCTTTTATTTCCACTGTGTTGTATTTTGTTACATTTCTATTCAGGTGTCTATGGAGCTGGGAAGAGCTATCTGTTGGCTGTCTTGATTCTATTTCTTGTTCAACTTTTTGAAGAAAATGATGCAGTTGAGGGTCCGAGGCAAGTCCCGTGGAAACTTCTTATCTCTGCCTCTACTAATGTTGCCGTCGACAGAGTACTGCTTGGGTGAGTGAAATTTCAGCATGACAACTAAACATGGTGTCCCTTCTTTGAGTTGATTTTTCATAAATGCTTTTCTGACTGCCTCCTGCCACAAAGGTCAGCACTGTGTTTGGAAGAGCTCGAAGATCTCAGTTCTCAAGCTAGTCTGTAAGTTTGCAAGTCTCAGCCAAATTGGCAGTAATATTAGTTCTCAGATAAGAAGGGAGAAAAATCGCCCTCTGTATCTGTTGCAATTAGAATTAAACAACCTCCTTGTTGGAAGCTTATAAATGCAAACGTAAGAACTATTTGCTAGGGGGCCATATAACTCCTTGAGTCTGATTCTGCCATTCAGTATGGTCACACAGATCTTCTGTCTCAACGTGCATTTTCAACACTGTCGATATCCCCTGGGTTGAGGTATATCTTTAAGTTGGTATGGTTATGTTCTCTGATCACACTATCAGAGAGGAAATGATGCAATATGTTATGCAATTCAGATTTAATCTCATCTGGCTATGATGAAGCAAGAGATCAAAAATGCATATTAAAATGTTGTCCAAATTTGTAATGCTGCTCCCGACTCTGATCTCCTTAATATTTGAGTCCAAGTATTTGTTTGTGATCAAACCCTTATAACCCTCATGCATTGGCATTTATTTGTTACTAAGCAAAAAGACATGAAAATCACCTTGATTCACTGAGATCAAATATTCATCTGTTTCAAACTTGAATATGTTAAACCTTTTGAAATAGTCAACTTACACTTGTAAACTAACTTGTTTCTTGTGTAAATCAATTCAAGTCTCTTTCAATATCAAAACTTACAAGTTTAAAAATTCTTTTGAAAATTCTGCTTTTCTATTATCATCAAAACAAATAACTTCACACTTCCCTAACGTATACTGCATTTGCCATTTTGTTCCGCACTCACTAAACCTGCAGCCTGTCTGCTCCTACTGATAGCATCCTTTTCCACCTAGCTCTGTTTCATCAGCAAACTTAGACATGTTACTCTCTATCTTCTTGTCTAAGTCATTCGTAAACATTGTTAAGGCCTTGGCACCGATCTTTGCAGCACTTCACTAGTCACAGCCTGTCAACCTGAGAATGGCTTATTACTGTTGAAAATGTGTTGCTGGTTAAAGCACAGCAGGTTAGGCAGCATCCAAGGAATAGGAAATTCGACGTTTCGGGCATAAGCCCTTCATCAGGAATGCAGATGACCTGGGGGGTGCAGTGAGAGAGAGACTCACTGAAATCCTTGTAGAGGGAGGAAGAGAGCTTCTTCAAGGAAGGCATCCTTGCAAGAGGATTCGCAGTAGGTTAAAATCTTCGGTTAAAAATGAGGTCTGCAGATGCTGGAGATCACAGTTGAAAATGTGTTGCTGGTTAAAGCAAAGCAGGTTAGGCAGCATCCAAGGAATAGGAAATTCGACGTTTCGGGCATAAGCCCTTCATCAGGAATGGCTTATTACTCCCTAGCCATTAACGTAACTTCCATCCATGCTAATATAGAGCCATTGAGTCATAGACATGTACAGCATGTTTGGTCTGACACGTCCATGCTGACCATATATCCTAACCTAATCTACTCCCATTTGTCAGCACTTGGCCCATATCCCTTTAAACCCTTTCTATTCATATACCCATCCAGATGCCTCTTAAATGTTGCAATTGTACGAGCTTCCACTACTTCCTATGGCAGCTCATTCCATACACGTACAATCCTCTGTGTGAAAAGGTTGCCCTTTCGATCACTTTTATATCTTTCCCATCTCACCCTAAACTTCTGCCCGCTAATTCAGGACTCCCACAACCCATGGAAAAGACTATCTCTATTCTATCCATGCTTGTCATGATTTTATAAACCTCTATAAGGTCACCCCTCAGTCTGTGATGCTCCAGGGAAACCAGCCCCAGTCTATTCAGCCTCTCCCTACAGTTCAAATCTTCCATACCTGGCAACATCCTTGTAAATCTTTCCTGAACTTTTTCAAAGTTTCACAACATCCTTCTGATAGGAAGGAGTACAGAATTGCACGCAATATTCCAAACTTGGCCTAACAAATGTCTTGTACAGCTGCAACATGACCTCCCAACTTCTGTACTCAATACCATGACCAATAAAGGAAAGCATACCTTCTTCACTATCCTATCTACCTGTGACTACTTTCAAGAAACTATGAATATGTTAAACTCAATTCTATGTGGCCTTATCTTGCTTCTGTGATATTGTATTGAATGTCTCATGGAAATTAACTATGTTGCTGGTTCACCTGTGAAAGTCAGGCAGCAAAGAGGTGAGTGAAAATGTTAGACAGGGAAGTGACAAATGGGCAAGTTGGGTAGCAGTGTGACAAGACGAGAAAGAACTTTTCTGTGGGAGAGGCCGCACGTGGATGGTAAATGAAAAGAATTTGGAATCTTTTTGGTTAAAATTCGGATTGACTTATACATGGATACATGGAAGTGTAAGGGTCTTCTGATGATTTCCATACAAAATCAAGTATTACCCAAGTGTGTGCAGTAGTGAAAATTTGGTGACTGTAAAATTGGAAGGAACTTGGAGAAGAAGGGGTCATTTAATGAAATATTATCACACCAAGGGCAATGCAACATAGATTGTTTCATTATTCGTCGATGCAGCAATAACAAACATAACATAATTTCCAAAAATAGATAAACATTTCAAAAGGACAAATCAGAAACAACAAGAGGAAAATACAAGGAAAAGGAGCTAATGTAAGAAGCCTCAGGTGAAGATTTAGCATTGCCAAAATGGTTTGAATGGCCTCCATCTGAGTTATACATTCTATGATCCAGTACTACCAGGAGCATTCCCTTGGACCATTTACTTTTGGAGTGTTCTCAGTGTTCTTTTTTTCTCTATATTTCTCAGTGGCATATTTCAGTTGTCACTGCTTTTCTGCTGTTAGTCAGTAATATAGATGGCATTAGTAGTTGAGAAATTTCAGAGGCATGTTTGATCGCATTGAAGTGATTATTGAGTTTAATTATGGTGGTGTTCAGAGTTACCAAGTTTATCAAAAGCAATTGAGAAACCGAGAAAGGAAGTTCAAAAAACAAAATGTTAAAATGGAAGTAGCCAGGATTCATCTGTAAAGTCAAACATTTTTATCTCTTCTTACAGCCAGCTACACAAAACAAGGTAAGATTTATACATCATAAATAGCACCAATGTTCATAAAGGCAGCCAAATTTATCACTCAAGAAAGAGTAAGAGAAATAGAAATAGAAAAATTACAAATTCTGGAAATGTGAACTAAGGGCCAAAAGTGATGACTGTACACGGTCCATTTTCAGTCTCTGAAAACTAGACAAGATTTTTGTACAGCCCTTTTGCGAGATTTGACTGAGAAGAGAACTCCTGTCATGTAATTCATAGCACAAGGTTATTTATTTTGAAAGTATTTATGTGGAAATAATGTTTAAAATAATTATTTTGGGATATTCAAGATGGTGGCAATCTGAATTGTTTAGTCTTGCTGAGCTCTGCACCCCAACCCAGCATAGTAATCTTTTTTTAACCCCGCCTTAATTTTTTTTCCAAAAACTGTTAAATGATAATACAACTGTTTAAATCCTTTATTGAGCATGTGAGAATGACTAAGGGAAGCAAACAGCCAAGTCTCAATACTCGGAACACTCGAAAACATCAGGCAGGTCCAAGACTGCAACTGGGGAAGCAGCTGTGAAGGGAATGCTTGCACAGCAGAACATAATGGAGGAACTTGGAGTGATCTGACAGCTGATCCAGGAGATGAGGGAAGGAACTCGTAATCAACTGGAGGCCATCTCAGCCATGCTGCAAAAGCATGAGAAGGGACTGGAAGGGCTCAGGAAACAAGTTGAAGAGGTTGAGCAGTGTTCCATGGCGTTGGAGACCGAGGTTGAGTCCTCGGCAGGGTGGATCCAGGCCATTGAGAAACAGGTTCAGACCCTCACTGAACAGATCAATGACCTAGAAAATAGAGGTAGAAGAAAGAATATCTAGGTCGTTGGCCTGCAGGAGGGAGTAGAAGATGGGCAGCCAGCAAGTTTTTTTGAAGACTGTTTGCCACAATTTCTTGGCTGGAATGCCAAGGCGGACCGGGTGAAGGTTGACAGAGCTCACCAGGTTGCAGTGCGCAAATCCAGTCAGGGTCGACACCCCTGCCTGGTTCTGATATGGTTTCAATGCTACAGGGGCAAGCAGAGAGTCATGGAAACTTCTAGAAGGCTAGGGAGAGACCTGCAGGCCCTGACCTATCAGGGAACTAAGATAATGTTTCTCCAGGACTTTTCTGCGGCAGTGATCCATAAGAGGAATTTGTTTGATGAGGTTAAGAGAAAGTTAAAGGACCTCGGTATTCAGTATTCGATGAGATATCCAGCAGTACTTCATATTACTTACAAGGAGACCGTGCGGTTGTTTGATTCCTTGGAGCAAGCCAAAGACTTCTTGGACACTTTAAAATAATGTAGATGTACTTATGGACGTGGACAATAGGGTCTGTTTTTTTGTTTTGCTTTTGCTTCTTTTACTTTCACTCTTTTCCCAAAGAAGCTGTTGTTGGTGGGTTCTTTTTCTCTCCGAGTTGAAGTGGTATTGATATGGGTAGAGTGCTCACTGTTTTTGTTATACCTTTGTGTTTACAATGTCCTTTGTTTGGTTTGTTCTATAGCTTGGATTTGGGGTGCGGCTTGAGCTGGAAGGGAAGATAGAGGTGTGCGTGGGAAATGTAAATGCCCTCTGTGGGCAGGGGTAGAGTCCTCCATTAAGTGCCTTTTTTGTTTTGTAGTCAGTTTTGTTTTGGTTTTTTTGTAAATAAACTTAATGAGTATCCTTTTGAGTATGCTCAGCATGTTGCAAGACGAATTCTTCCTCTTGGTAGGTCAAAGGTGATTGTAAAGGATCATGGTTAGCAGCATTCTCAAATGGTGCACCTGGAATATCAGAGGGATTCATTTGCCAGTTAAAAGAAAAATGGTGTTGTTGAGCCTTAGAAAGGAGAAGGTGGATGTTGCCCTGTTGCAGGAGACTCCTCTTAATGACAAGGAAAGAAGTTGCAGCAGGGTGGGTTTGATAGGGTGTTTTTCTCGTCTTTTAGTACTAGGAGCAGAGGAGTGGCAATACTTGTCCGGAAGGGTCTTCCATTTAATTTAATAGATTGTGTTAACGATGAGTATGGTCGGTTTGTTGTTGTTAAGGCCCTTAGACATGGCAAGGAATATGGTACTTTGAATGTTTACTGTCGTGCAGCCCACCCTCTTAAATTTCTGATTGATGCACTATCTAAGCCTTGGCGTCACAGCATATTATTATAGGGGGATTTTAATTGCCCTATGGATCCTATGCTGGATAGAATGCCCAAAGGCCCCCCAAAGCTTTCTTCACAATCTGAGCAGTTGGGTGATCTAATGTGTGGAACTGGGGTTGGTAAAAGTTTGGAGACATTTATACCCTATGGGGAGAGATTTTATGCTCTTTTCCAATCCTCATAAATGCCACACAAGGATTGATTATTTCGTAACTCCCGTGGTTTTCTTTTTAGATTTGGTGGTATCCTTATCGATTGGAATATTGCCACCTCTGATCATGCCCAAAGGCCCTCCAAACCTTTCTTCTCAATCTAAGCAGTTGGGTGATCTATGTATGGAACTGAAGTTGGTATACGTTTGGAGACTTTAATGATTAAGATTAAGGGTGATGCAATGGGCTCACGGTACTGGTGAATAGATCCCTTCATCCTCAAGGACAGCAAGTTTGTAGAATAATTTTCTGGGGAATTTGAAGCTTTTTTGGCCTCCAACTCAGGTATAGCTGGTAATACGTCCATTCTTTGGTAGACTGCTAAGGCCTATACTAGAGGGATAATTATTTCAAACTCTGCCAGCCAGAAGTGACAGCAGCGTTTGCTCGAGGCACCACTGAAGGAAGCTGAGACAGCATATAATAGTAGGTCATTGGTGACTAAGTTGCAGTGGATCACAGCTCGCTGATCCACCTTAAACTCCATGCCAACGCCTACAGCAAGGAAGAAACTTACCTTTGCGAAGCAGCAAAATAACTTAAGCATTGTGATAGGCCAAGTAAATATTTGGCATATTTGGTCAGGAAGAAGAACACCTTCCAGTCTATTGCTTTTAATAGGGAAGGGAATGGGTCTTTTACTTGCAATGCTAAAAAGGTTTTACTCTGAACTTTACCAGTCTGAATGCTGTGAGGACAGATGCATTAAGATGGAACTTTTTTTAATGAATTTGGATCTTCCTGGTGTGTCTGCTGAACAGGCATTCCCCCTTAGTTATCCGTTAAGATTAGATTACCTACAGTGTGGAAACAGGCCCTTTGGCCCAACAAATTCACACCGACCCTTCAAAGTGTAACCTACCCAGACCTACTTCCCTCTGACTAATGCACCTAACTCTATGGGCAATTTACCATGGTCAATTCACCTAACCTGCACATCTTTGGACTGTGGGAGGAAACCAGAACACCCAGAGAAAACCCATGCAGACACGGGGAGAATGTGCAAACTCCACTCAGACAGTCACCCAAGGCTGGAATTGAACCTGGGTCCCTGGTGCTGTGAGGCTGTAGTGCTAACCACCGTGCTGCCTCAACAGCACAAGAGATACAGGAGGTGATGAGGCAAATTTAAAGTGGTAAGGCATCCGGCCCTGATGCTTGCCCAGTGAATTTTGTAAAGGATTTGTAAATATACTGTCACGATTAATGCTATACATGTATAACTATTCATAGAGTCGTGATTGCCTCCCGCCAAGCTTGAGAGAGGCTAATATCTCTCTTATCCTCAAGAAAGGGAAGACCCTGTGCTTCTTGCAGACCCATCTCACTTTTAAACTCTGATTTTAAAATTTTATCGAAGACTCTGGCTTTGAAGTTGGAAATGGTGTTGCCCTCTATTGTTTAGGAAGATCAGACAGACTTTATAAAGGGTCATAGATCTTCTAATAATGTTGGGAGACTGCTTAACATGATTCAAGCGTGCCAGCAACGGTCAGTTCAAGGGTTGTTGGTTTCCTTGGAAGCGGAGAAGGCATTTGACCGGGTGGAATGGCCATTTCTTTTTTATACGCTGATGCCGTTTGGCCTGGGTGAAGTGTTTACTAGGTGAGTAAGGGTCCTTTACAGTGATCCTCAGGCGGCGGTTCTCACTAATGGTATAAGGACTGATCATTTCAACATTGGTAAGGGCAGTTGGCAAAGCTGTACCCTCTTACCTTTGCTCTTCACATTGATGATTGAGCTGCTGGCAGAGGCCATTCGTGGGGACCCTAACATAGCTACCCCAAAGGTAGGGTCGAAGGTGCGTAAGATCACGTTTTATGTGGCTGGGTGTTCTCATTTTTTTCGAACCGGACAGTTTCGGTGCCTTATTTGATACAATGTATTAATTAATTTGGCTTTTTCTCAGCTTACAAGATCAATTTTTCAAAATTGGAGGCTATGCCTATGGAGGGTTTTGGGGGAATACCAGAAGTTGAAGGTGGGTTCCCCTTTAACTAAACAGAGGAAGGATTTCTTTGTTTGGGCCTCTCTGTTACCCCTAGTTTTGATCGGTTATTCAAGGCTAATTTTGTTTATTTATTTCACAAGATTAAACAAGACCTTCAAAGATGGGATGCCCTTCCAATATCATGGCTAGGTCGAGTTGTTGTTATTAAAATGAATGTTCTTCTTTATTATACCCTCTGCGGATGCTTCCCTTGCATTGTCCAAGACAAATGTTTCGGAAATTAGATGGTTGGTTTAGTTCTTTTATATGGTGCTACAAGCAGCCACTTATCAAGTTTATGAAATTTCAAATGCCCCAGGGGTTGGGAGGAGTGGATCTCCTGGATGCCAGAAGGTATCAATTGAGCTCCCTTCTATCTTTTATGAGTGATTAGGCCTGTGAGGACTCAACGTCGATATGGTTGGACGTTGAGGCCTCCCAGGCAAAGTGTCCTCTTATTAACTTGTTGTTTCTGGACAAAATGAGGATTGTCACGGAACATTGCCGCAATCCAATAGTTATTTACACTGTCAAAACATGGAGGGCAATGAGCCAGATGGAGGGTAATATGTTTAAAACATCTTTCCATACTCCCATATGCCAGGTTTCCAGCCAGGGACAATGGATCCCGGTTTAAGTCCTGGGCGGATAGGGGAGTCTCTTGTTTGGATGATCTGTTTGAAGATGAAATGTTAATGTCATTTGATCAAATAACTCGTAAGTATGGATTATTGAGTAGGGACCGCTTCCATTTTTTTCAGATCTGAGGTTTTATCTGAAAAGAGACTTCTGACTGAGTGTTATAGATCTGATTTGAAAAAGAGGGTGCTTCAGGCTAAGAGCAATCTTAAAGTGAGTACTCTTTATCATTTGTTGGGAGGAGGTTCCTCAGGTGGCATCGAGTGATTACGGGAAGTCTGGGAGAGAGATGTAGGGGCAGAGATTACCCTGGAAACTTGGGAGGACAGTGAGGAAGATTTTGATATGTAACAGGACCCTTAATGAGTAAATGAGGACTCATCTGGTCCCAGATCGTCTTGCAGAATTTAAGCAGGATGTGTCTTCAATGTGCACCAAATGTAAAATAATTACGAGCACCCCCACTCATTGTCTGTGCTCCTGCCACAGGCTCTGTATGTACTGGAGCGCTGTGGCAAGAGTACTAGAGAGGGTCTTGGGGACCGAAGTCAAGGTGGTCCCGGTTTCTCTTCTCCTGGGTTTGCCGAATTTATCTCCCTTCGTTGTACATGGGGAAAAAGCTTTTTAGCATCCTCACTTTTTGTGCGAGGCAGAACATTCTGATGTGTTAGGCATCTGAGAATCCCCCAGGTCTGTCAGGGTAGCATAAGTTCATTATGGAACACATTCCTTTGGACTTTCTTACAAACATGGTGCACCAGAAAACTTTTATAAGACAAGGCAGCCCTTTTTGAATTATTTGGAAGCAGATCTGTCCGCTATTTTAATTAGGGCTCTTGTCGAGCCATGGTGGTTTGGTTTAGTAAGAATCCTTAAGAATTTCACGCAAATGTGGGTTTAATAGCTGATGCTCTTGAAGTTTGAGAGCTGAGGTCTTGTTACGCTGAGCGGCGTTATTTATTTAGTAATTTATTTATTGATGCATAATGAGTGTAGTTGAGAGTTCTTTTGTAGTGTAGTATAGTAGTTGGTTTATTGTTTATTGTTGTTGTTTTTGTTATAATGTTATATTTTCATATTTTTTTAAATTTATAGTTTTGAAAAGAAAAATTTTTTCAATAAAAATATTTTTTAAATAACTATTTTAATTTTAAAAAGTTTTGAAAACATAACATTAAGTATTTAAGTTTAATAATAAATGTTAAGCATTCAAATTTTGTAGGTGAAGAGATAGGTTTAGATTAAAAAGACTCTTGAATGCAATTCTCTCATTAAGTCATTCAGACCTTCTTCACTCTTTTGTGGAGTGTATGCATCATTGACCAACATTTATAACCCATTACCAATTGCAGTTGAACTATGTCACTTGCTAGGCCATTTTAGGGAGAGGTTAAGAGTCAACCAGTGTACTATCAGTCGTCATGCATAGGCCAGAACAGATAAGAATGGCGGATTTCCTTCTCCAAAGGTCATTAGTGAAGCAGTGTTGTTTTACTATAATAGATGGTAATTTCATGGTCACCGTTACTGACACGAACTTGCAGTTCCAGGTTTATTAACTGAATTTAAATTCCACTGGTTGTTTGGTGGAATTTAAATCCATGCCCCACGGCATTAGCCTGGACCTCTGGATTGCTAATCCAGTAAAATTTTTGCTTCACCACTGTCTTCCTGTAATAAATTAATGTGCACTAGTTCCTGACTCAATGGGACAGAGGCCCAACAGTATTTCTAATTGACACAATATTGTAGATTCAAGTGATTATAGGACGAAGTCAAGAGAAATTCGTCAGCAATTAACACACTGTCTAGAAGTGAAGTGGAAGCAGGTTCAAGTGAATAAAAATAGGTTTATTGTCATACAGGAAGTAAGTGAGGACTGCAGATGCTGGAGATCAGAGTCAAGAGTGTGTTGCTGGAAAAGCACAGCAGGTCAGGCAGCATCTGAGGAGCAAGAGAATCGATGTTTCGGGCATAAGCCATTCGTCAGGAATGGGCTTATGCCTGAAACATCAATTCTCCTGCTCCTCGGATGCTGCCTGACATGCTGTGCTTTTCCAGCAACACACTGTCAACTCTTATTGTCATACATACTCACATAAGTACTGTGAAAGGTTTACAAGTCGCAACTTAAGGCGCCATCTGAGTATAAAGGATGTTGCGTACAGAATCTTAGTACAAAGCAGAAAAACAAAGAAAACTAAGTTAAAATGTTAAACATTACAGTCCTTCTTACTAAAAGGCAGAAAAAACAAAGAAACACAGTTTACAGTTCACAGCATAGTTCATATGCTGGGCTCGCATTCCTCACAAGGGCTTGCCTCGCCACTGCTCGGGCCTGCCTGTTACTGATAGTGCTCTCACTGCCTAGGACTGCCTTCTCCTACTTTTGCTGTCGGCTGCATGGTCTTACTTTTGCTGCTGGATGCCATGGGCTGACTGCTCCTGCTCTCGCCATTGGCATTCAAAAACGTCAGTGATTATTTAATTGGAAATAATATTCAGGATTAATGGGAAAAGACAAGAGGATGGCACTGAGTCACAATGCTCATTCAAAGAGCTGATGAAGACATGAGGGGCCAAATGGCCTGCTTTGGCACCATAATAATAAAAGATATCAAAAGAATCCTATGCCCTTCAGGTGGAGCATTACTGTCCTTAAAGTCCACGGATTGTATGTTCAACACATTATTGTCAGAGGGCCAACTCATTTTATTTTCAGTTAATCCTTATATCACTGTTTAAAGTTTCATTTTACAAAAATGAAAATGTATTTGATAATTGTTTTAGGGTGATTGTGCTTGAGAGTTGATCTCTTTATGTTTGGTGATCTTTCTGAACAAAATGAAGGAAAACCTACCTGCTGGTAGGAAGCACATGTATGAATCACATGTATGAATCTCAAATTGTGTACATTCAGAGATGGAACTTTGTTTTTAGTACATAAAATTTGTGCAGTTTACTGAAAATTATTGTAGGTATAGAATTTTACACACTGCTTTAAGGTGGTGCACTAATCCAGTTAAAGGAATTTGCAGAAATGGTACAAAAGTGGCTTTATTTCTCACTCAATACAGTAAACAATTCATTTTATGTTATGAAGTAAATTGATGTGGTTTATTTCTTTTAATTAGGCTTCTCGAGCTTGGATTTGATAGATTTATCAGAGTTGGAAGCATTCGGAAGATTGCCAAACCGATTTTACCATATAGGTAAACACAATTTCTACATTTCTTCTCAACCTGAATGAAGCCCTAGTATAGAATATTTGTGCTGTAGATTGGGAATACATTACAATGACGGCAGGCTGATTTTTGACTGTTCTGGCTGCCAGTGGCTTTGAACTCCTGTGAGTGATCTGGTTGAATGTATCATTTTTAGTCAGAGGGATGCCTCAATTTTCAAGCAATCTCCACTCCTCCTCTGGTCATAACACATTTTAAACTGAAGCAGGTGTTATTATGGGCAATTAGTTAGGTTTTAGATTGTATTTGGATTAGTCTTAGAGCAATTCAGCTAGGTTTCTCTTGTCAACAAAGAATAATAAGTTATTGCAAATAAAATTTGCTCAAACAAGTCGGCAATAATTATTGACAAAAAAAGGGTACAGACAGTGCAAAGAAAGACAATGCATATACTCTAACATCCCAAACTTAACCTGAGGCAAATATAATTAACACAAACGATGATCAAACACCCTACTGCATCAAGTAACAAATTCAGTCAAACACATACCATGGACTCTCAGCAGTTTTCCTAGATTTTAGTGAGACTGGGTCACAAAATTTCATTAAAGCTTCACCAGATTGTGGTTCTTCACTTTCAACGACCTGGCCTTTAAACTCCCCCAATAGCCTGTTTTCTTAACTCTTAAATGGCCAGCATTGCTGGGGAGGACAAAGAAACTCTGAAGCTCACTTTGAAGTATAGCAGCATTGACCTTAGTGTCTAGGAGGAGTTTGCTGCTATTTGTTCAAAAAGATGAAAAGTTATGCATGAAGCTGTCTCACATTTGAGTGACAACATAAGATTAAACCAAAGCACTGTCAGCGAGGGAAGAGCTCTGATGCAGAGTCATCCAGACTCGAAATGTTAGCTTGCTCTCTCTCCACAGAAGCTGCCTGATTGCCTATGATTTCCAGCATTTTTCTTTCCAGTACAGAGAGAAAGAAATGGAAACAAATCCAAATCTCTGGATCCTACTGCCTCTGAGAGCATTGTACCCTGTGTGTCAAAGATCTTTTGTTTGAGAAACAGCCTGCCCAGTCACATAGAAAACCAAAGGAGAAACTTAAACCCTGAGTAGATAGTATTCGCAAATTTAGGGACAGACACCAATGAACAATATCCTGTCAGGTGTATATGTATCCACTGTATATAAAACATTAGTCAGGACTGTGATGGAATATTCTCCATTTGTCAATATTCATGCAGTTCCAACAACATCCTTCAGGAAAAAGTAAAACACTTAGTCCATCACTATAAACATTCCCTGCCTCCACCACTGGCATATAATAATGCAATGCGTATCATCTGTAAGGTGGATTGTAGCATTTGCAAAGGTTTATTTTGACAGCACCTTCCAAACCCCCAATGTCATGAAGGAAAGATAAGGGATAATCAGCGCATGAAAACACCACAACTTTCACACTATCGTGGTGTATAATGCCATTCTATGATTTTAACTGGGTCAAAAACTTGAGATAGCCTCCCTGACAGCATTATGAAAATAACCTTAACATAGAAACTGCACCTGATGCCTTCTCGAGAACATTTCAGGATGCACATTCCATGCTGATATTATCAGCTCACCCACATATCATGAATCCATTCTTCTGACTCCAAACATCCTCTCCCTACTCCCCAACCCTGGATCTGTCATGCTGTCAGAGATCAATTAGGGCCATTTCTACTATGTAATGTTTATTATTGTCGTAGTCAACAGAGATCTTAGCGCAGTGTGTCATCAGAGAAGTACGTAGTAAGTGATTTTAGAAACTTTTAGAAGATTGCATACATTTTTTTAAAACAATCATTTAGTTTGCTTTTCCACCTTCTAGAATGCACTTTATGTTGTTGAGAGTTATTGACGATTACACCCTTGCTCTTGTCAGTGCGGTGCCAGTCAGCCATAGTATTGAGAGTTGGGGATGACTGTGTTTTCAATTTTCCTTTTTAAGGCAAGGTGATGGCCTAGTGATATTATCACTAGATTACTAATCTAGAGACCCAGGTTATGTTCTGGGGACTTGAGTTTGAATCTTGCCATAGGATATGTTGGAATTTTAAATTGAATTTCTTTTAAAAATCTAGAATTAAGAATCTAATGCTGATCATGACTGTTATAAAAACCCATCTTGTTCACTAATGTATTTTAGAGATGATTTCTTTACTGGTCTGGCCTACATGTGACTGCAGAACCACAGTAATGAGGTGTACTCTAGGCAATTAGAGATGGGCAATAAATACATGCTATGCCAGACATACCCACATCCTATGAATGAATAAAAGAAAAGTCACTTCCTGTATGAACTGACTCATCTCTGTTCAATGAGATCAATATTGGAAAATCTTTGTTATTATAGATTTAGTTTTATGGAATTATTCTGTTTATATTTTATTAGTTTACATGCAGGTAGTGACAATGAAGAGCTACGAGAGCTGCAAGCACTCATGAAAGAAGACCTAACTCCCGTAGAAAAGATGCATGTGAGAAAGAGTATTGAGCAACACAAATTGGGCAGGAACAGAGCTGTGTTAAAGGAGGTGAGAGTTATGTTTTAGCATGTGACATTTTTTTTTAAATAAAATCCTTTAGCAATACAGGGATTTGTAAATGTGGCAAAATGTGTTTGTTGCTAAATGCGCACAAACTTAAGCTTCCTCTAATTTGGCTTTATAGTTTATTTTTGCTGATGCACAATGCGAGGATATTTTTGCAAAACACTGAACTTGTTCGTAAAGGAACTTCCAATTTGACACATATTCATCCCACTTCAACGGACTTTATATGGTGATCGTGTAAGCAGTATATTCAGTGATAAGTTGTGACTCCAGATCGCTTATGTGATTTGAATTTTTATTTTTCATTTGGTGAAACAAAGATGTGCATTTATGTTGCACCTCTCATAAACTCAGAATGCCCCGTAGTGCCTCATAGTCAAATAAAGTACTTTTGTTGGAATTAGCGAGTTTTGGAACATTAAGCAACATGGCCATTAATCGCAGAGCAAGGTCCTGCAAACAGTATTGTGATAAATAGTTTGATATGTGTTTCAGTGGTGCTGAATGAGGGATGAATGCTGACAAGAAACTGGAGAACATTTCTGCTCTTTTTGGTTTAATATGACATGGTGGGTGGGTTGGTGTGTTTCTTCCTGGTGCTGCATGTGTGTTAATTTGTGCACGTTTAAGAGATGGGGCTGTTGGGCGTGTTTCAAAAGGCAGCACCTTTTGAACTGAGTGGCTAGCTCAGCAATTTCTCACCCACTCTCAAGCTCACCTCTTGAAGGGTGGGCACCAAAACTGACAACCTGCCCACCACATGTAAATAAATAATTCAAGGTCAACTGGATTTGTTGGCAAGCTTATTGACCTGAATAATGTGCTGCTTATACCACAATCTGTCTGCTATGTGCAGGTGGGGAGGAGTGGGAAGGCCATTCATATACCCTGAGTGAAAAACAGAGAGGGAAGAAACGGAGGCCACTTAATTCAGAGGGGTCTGCACACATCAGGGCGCCCCCATCCCTGGATATCATCCACCCCTCCCACTGCTTGCTGCTGTCTCTGAGATCAGCTAACCTGGTCCAGATAAGATATCAAACCAGCGTCAGAAGTCAAAATATTACATATGCTGGAAATATGGATTGAAAACCAAAAATGATAGGGTTGATGAACAACCTATCTTTGTAGCTTGTTGCTGGGAGAACTGGTATTGTTACACACCAACCCTTCAGAAAGCCAGTGTGCTATGTTTCCATTTGCCATTTTAACATTAAAAACATCTGTTTTAAAGTATGTCTTCAGAAATTGAACTGCCAATGTTGCATTTGTGAATGTCTTTCAGAAATCAGCACTTAATAAGGGGGCAGTTGAAATACATCGAAAGATTAGCCAGGACCAAACAGAAGTAACCCCAAACTATTGCTTGGGCTTTCATTCGTCTCTATGATTGAGTGTGTAGTAATGGGAGATGTTTACTATTTTGCTTCTGACGGGTGGCTGTCTGAGATGTGTAAGTGCTGGGGACTGTTTTACTTTTTTGAACTGTTCATTATGCAAAACGTCTATACACACAACTCTGTGATTCTTTCTTCTTATTTACTTTTTTTTGGTTTTTGCCTTTGTGTAGGTGCGAGTGGTAGGAGCTACTTGTGCTGCATGTCCTTTCCAGTGTATGCACAACCTCAGCTTTCCATTGGTTTTATTGGATGAGTGCAGTCAGATCACAGAACCAGTTTCTCTCCTTCCCATTGCAAGGTATTGCTGATCTATAGCAAGCTCATCGATTTGTGTTTAAATAGCCGTACCACGCTTCACAAATCCATTGTGGTACTTGTCTGAAAAACACACATGTAAATTCATAGATTGACACACTGTCTCTTATAATTAAAAAGACGCTACACACTTTGCAGAATATATGTACTTTGTAGCTTAGTAATCCACAGATGTTCCTGTTTCTGAGAATCCAAAATGAGGAACCTTTTAGGAAAATATCATTTGAATTGGAAGTTTGGATTTACCTGACGTGATCCATTAACAGTTCTTAAAAGTAGCCAGAAGAAATATCTCACTGCACATCAATTGCAATGTATAAAATTTAAGAAGCCACAGACTTTAACTTGGTCTGTGATCAGTTAGCTGATCTCAGATAACAATTAGTAGGCTTATGGCTACGTTAGACAGAAAGAGGACAGGGAACTATGAAACTCTGATAGATCAAAACTGGATTTTTCATTTCAGGTTTGGATGCGAAAAGTTGATCCTTGTTGGCGACCCCAAGCAATTGCCACCTACAATTCAAGGCTCCGAAAGTGCTCATGAAGCTGGCCTGGAACAAACTCTCTTTGACAGAATGTGCCTGATGGTACAACAGTTATCTTAATGACATATTTATAGGGAATAGCTGTGAACGATGGCTCTCCCCAAGTTAAAGGGAAAGCAATGCATATTTTACAGTAATCATAATCTTTTAAACCTTAATGAACTTGCTTCAAAATGGAGGATATCAAAAAAAGTGAAGATGATTAATTTCCATATATCTTTGCCAATTCTATCTTCCTTTGTCAGAACACTGGATTAGGCATCTATCATGTGGATCTGAAAGCAAGCACAAAAAGTGCTGAGAGGGGCAGCACGAAGGCTCAGTGGTTAGCACTGATGCCTCGCGGCACCAGGGTCCCAGGTTCGATTCCAGACTCTGGCGACTGTCTGTGTGGAGTTTGCACATTCTCCCCGTGTCTGTGTGGGTTTCCTCCCACAGTCCACAGATGTGCTGGTCAGGTGGATTGGCCATGCAAAATTGCCCGTAGAGTTAGGTGCATTAGTCAGAGGGAAATGGGTCTGGGTAGGTTATTCTTCGGAGGGTCAGTGTGGACTTGTTGGGCCGAAGGGCCTGTTTCCACATGAGGAAATCTAATCTAATCGAGCATTGTGAGACAGTCAGCAGGTATGAAGAGAACAGAAATGTCAGATTTTAACTTATTATGAGAATGGTTTGCACCTATTTTTTTCTGTTCTCACCATATATGCTGATTTAATATGCTTTCCATTTCCAGCACCTCTCTTTTTATTTCAGATTTCTGGCATCTGCAGAACTTTGATTTTTGCATAATAGTGTGGTTGTTTCAATTATCATTGTATCCATGTTAAATCTGTGCAATAAGATCACCCTTCAGCAGCTCAGAACTGTGCAGCTGTACTTTCCCCACACTGAAAAAAATGCTACTGGCAAAGTAGCAAAGAGTACTGTTTCATATTGATCACTATATCATTTATTTACTTGTTTCTGATTCACAGCATTGGCAGTTCTTTCGGTTTTTATTTGTTATTATTAATATTGTTTGAGTATTATAGATAAATGAATTTAGATCACTGTCACATTTGATCATTCAAATAATTAAAGCCTTGTAAGTAATTGTTGTGCAAACTAACATTTACAAAGAGCCCCTGGATATAATATGAATAAAGGCTGTGCAAGATGTAGTTCTGCATCTTAACACTGTAACCTTGGTATATCATTCATACCTGTGAAGGTTTTGTTTTCTCACTTGTGCAATACATACCCTGGATTTTCTAGTATACTAGGTCATAAAACTGCATGAACTGATAAATTTATTCTATAAGACCATTGTCCACTGAATCAAATTTAACCTTATGATTAATTAGTAAACCATCTTACAAGAAGTAGTATATTCATGCACTTAAAATATTAAATAATTTAACTCACTTTTACCAGTTATGAGTCATATATTTGTCCATCTGTACTATCTGTCCCAAGTGTCTCTGCAATACCAATTATGCAGTATAAACTCGCTCCCATTCAGATTCATAGTTTTATCGATTCAGTCAGCCATCTGTGCCAACCGTCTCAGCTGTGGAATCTGTTAGCAACACCAGCTGCAACCAACATTGTATTAGTAGTATGTGCTCGTTGTGCCAAGTACACATTAAGCACAAAAAGAATATTTGAACTCTTGTTTAGAAAGTGGCCAGTTTCAGGGCTAATGATGTCCATGCTTTTCCTTACTTTATTTGGTAAGTACTTCTTCCTATCTCATTTAAAAGCAGAATCTCTTTGTTACGGTTTCGACATCTAGAAAGAAATAGCATTCCTCTCAGTATTGGTCAGACAGATTTTTTTAAACTTTTGTTTGAAAGCAACTATGAACCATCCATGTGAATAATTTTGTTCAAATTGATAATCCTTGTGATGTTTTTTTCTCTCCTTGTCCGTCAGGGCTATAATCCCATTATGCTAAGGACTCAGTACAGATGCCACCCTGTTATAAGCACTATAACAAATGAACTCTTCTACAATGGGAATCTTAAAGATGGACTTTCTGCTTCAAATTTAAACCCTCTGTTGGACTGGTTGCCTACTCTTTGTTTTTATAATGTTAAAGGACATGACCAGGTAAATATTCCATAAGAGGAAGCAGCAACTTTAATGGTAGCTGAAGATTTTTTTTCTGAATTGATGTCTGCAATACAAGTAAGAGTTGATATTTCCCAGTTAAACAATAGACATTGTCACCACCAGTGGGCACTGTGGTAGTTCTGCTGCTGGCTGCTACAGTGACAAGTTAATATGTGAACTTTCCTTCCAGACATCCCCAGCATCACATCTGTGGCTTTTGCCAAATATTGTTAAAAGTAATTGTTTACTGCAGAAAATATGAATTATAATCTTTACCCACAACTGCTTCCATTCTGGCATGGAGTTGTTAAGTTGCTTACTTTTTTTTCTTTACAGTGTCTGTCAGTACAGACTGACTAAAAGTATTTATCACCATTTATTGTTTATTTATTTGATTTTTTTTCTGTTGGAAATAACATTATTTGCTAAAATTGTAACTTTTGAGTAAATGAGTAGATCATTTGGTCTTCGGTATAATCTTTGGTTCAGGTCAGTATGAATTATTTTCAGAAAGGTGAAGACCCTGTTATGTCCTACATGCAACCTCACTAAACTCGAATTGCAATGCAGTGTTAGGTAGAAAAATCAATGGTGTGTGCAACTGCTTTGATGTAAGGCTTTGAAGGTATTAGATACTGTTAAAATTCATTGCTCCAGGATGAACAAGCAAGCTGAGTCATAAAGTAGCAAAGAAGTGCAAACTGAATGACTGAGGATAAGTCCTAAAAGTTCCTCCATCTTTTGCAACCATGAATCTTCCACCAAGGCTCAGGACATGGGATACATTGTGGCCCATTAACAGGATCCTGGGACTCTAGGGTGCTCCTGTGCTTGGCCAGAGGTGAAGCCATTGTGCTCAAAACAGGGCAGGGCCAGCCAACTGCCCAGGCCTATACAATACTAGGCCCCTGATTTCTTTCTCTGACCCTCCCTTTCACATTAAACTTCCCCTTTCTCCAATTAAGATTACTCAATGCTTCATCAATTTCTGGGCTTGCAATTACATTCTGTTTGTTCAAAACTTTTGTCATAGAGCCATAGTCATAGAGTCATAGAGATGTACAGCACAGAAACAGACACTTCAGTCCAGCTTGTCCATGCCGACCAGATACCCTAACCTAATCTAGTCCCACCTGCCAGCACCCGCCCCATATCCCTCCAAATCCTTCCTATCCATATACCCAACCAAATGTCTTTTAAATATTGCAATGTGTGAACCTTCTCCACCATTTCCTCTGGCAGCTCATTCCATATACATACTACCCTCTGCATGAAAAATTCCCCCTTATATCTCTTTTATATCTTTTCCCTCTCACCCTAAACCTATGCCCTCTATTTCTGGACTCCCCGACCTCAGGGAAAAGACTTTGTCTATATATCCTGTCCATGTCCTTCAAGATTTTATAAGCCTCTTTTAGATCACCCCTCAGCCTCTGACGCTCCAGGGAAAACAGCCCCAGCCCATTCAACCTCTCCCTGTAGTTCAAATCCTCCAACCCTGGCAACATGCTTGTAAATCTTTTCTGAACCCTTTCAAGTTCCGCAACATCTTTCCAATAGGAAGGAGACCAGAATTACATGCAATATTCCAAAAGTGGCCTAACCAATGTCCTGTACAGCAGCAACATGACCTTCCAACTCCTGTACTAAATATACTGATCAATAAAGGAAAGCATACCAAATGCCTTCTTCACTATCCTATCTACCAGCGACTCCACTTTCAAGGAGCTATGAACCTGCACTCCAAGGTCTCTTTGCTCAGCAACACTCCCTAGGACCTTCCCATTAAGTGTGTAAGCCCTGCTAAGATTTGCTTTCCCAAAATGCAGCACCTCGCTAAATTAAACTCTGCCAAAAAAGTTTAAAATAAAGCTTTATCTGCAGTGCAAGATGGATATAGTTCATCTGATGGTTGCATTGATGAAAGGACTGTTAGCAATTTTGCCTCAAGTTGGATGCTGTCATGTTAATCCATATGTAGATGATTAGTTACTTGCCAGGAATGAGTAATCAATACTGAATAAAATCAATGTAACATACAAGCCATATTTCATGATCTTACCAAATAAAAACAAACATAAACACTAAGTATCCCATTAAATTTATAAAATATAAATGTTGCATGATTTCGTTTTGTTATAATTTGTATTCTGATCTGTCTAGATGGACATGGATGGTAGCTGCCATAATCTGGAAGAAGCGACATTCACTGTCAAACTTATCCAGTCTCTGATAGCCTGTGGAATTAAAGGATCTATGATTGGAGTGATAACATTATACAAATCTCAGATGCACAAGGTGATTCCGATATTTTTATTCACATTTTAGAATTTTTTTACAAATTGTATTCTATTAATGTTTATACCAATAGGTGTTTGGTAGTGCAAAACTTGAGCATTGCTGAAAAGGACCCATTTTTGTCAAAACTTATCATCTTGCATTGTCAGAACATTTTGCAAGAATATCAACTCAGGGTGAAAAACAACACTTCTACTCCATGATTGGTAAAGATATTGCCCTGGAGAATGCATCTTTTAATACTGATTCATAGTTAACTGTCAGGGGTTGTTAAAGTTTTAAACACAGCAGATTGGCTCTGATTGGTCAAGGCATTGCCCAGAGAAATAAACCAGAGAATGGCTGTCACCTATTTTATTGAATTGAAACAACTGCGGTGTGTGTATGCAGTTGGTTCTGCTATAAAGCAGTAGTTCCGTTCTCATGCAATTCCATGTTATAAGAAGATTGCGTAATAGCAGCACAATTTAAACTAATGGGGCCGGAATTGTATTATAATCAATACGCGCTTTAAAAACAGTGTCCCCAATTGATCAATCATGTTATAGCAAATTCACATTTAACAAAACTCACATTATAGCAGAACGACTTGTACGTTCTTTCTATCTGCAAAGAACAGAGTCTTGCATACTAACGTAAGTAGCTTCCAGTACACAGAAATGATATGCTACTTTGTATTAGCAGCATTAAACTACTAATATCACCTCTTGTTCAAACCTTTGCGATACCTTACTCTTCCAAATGTGATGCTGAGTATATAGGAGGACTTAGAGGGCATATCGGACAGCATATCCCTTCAGTTATTTACAATAAGCAAGGTACTGACCATATTCAACCAACCCATACATGCAACACAGTGTTCAATATTGAATGGGATTCTATAATTGGACAACATTTGCATGATAATCCCGAGTGTGCGAAGAATTATGCTGAAAGCCAATTTATAATCATCAGTTGGGCTAGTAATGTGGCACACTTGCACATCTGCGTCAACAAAGTTTGGTAATTGACTGTCATCAGCACTAATGCATACATTCTCCATAACAATAGCTCCACTAAGCAAAGACCAGTTTCCAACTGATCAGGACTCCCCTCTTATGCAGCATGAATGTTAGCTTTCCCCTTGAATTGGCTTTCTTGCAAAATGATCTGATGAACACAAGACGAAAGGTTTGACAAAATTTGTCTTTATTTGGCAATACTTTTGTACGAGTGAATCTTCCACAGCATTGCATTCTTAAATTCAAGGAAGAGATATATTTTCTTTTGGTTGTGGTATTTATAGAGGAATTAAAAATGTATTAACCCATCTATAATGAATACCAGAAGTCTTATAAGAGTCATAAATATAATGTCATTAAAAAGTCCCATCAAGCCTGGCATTCAATTAGATCATGGCTGATCCTCTACTCTGCTGCCATCTGTCCTAACCGCTGACTCCGTTATCTAACGCAATCTTGAATAAGTTGAATGACTTAGGTTCCACTGCTCTCTGAGGTAAAGAATTCATAACATTTATGATTTTCTAAGAGAAGAAATTCCTCCTAATGTTTGTCTTAATTGGAAGACCCTATATTTTTATGATTTGGAGATGCCGGTGTTGGACTGGGCTGTACAAAGTTAAAAATCACACAACACCTGATGAAGGAGCGTCGTTCCGAAAGCTAGTGTGCTTCCAATTAAACCTGTTGGACTACAACCTGGTGCTGTGTGATTTTTAACCCTATATTTTTAAACAGTGTCCCCTCGTTGCAGCTTCTTAATTTTCAAAGTATCTCTCAATATTTGCCCTGTCTTGTCTTCTCGGTATCATATGTACTTCAAAAAGATTGCTCAGAAATAAGGGGTTGGATTTTAAGTTCCCATCACGGTGGGCAGGGCGATTAAAGTGGGATTCGGTAGTACATAGGAAACTCAGAAGTAAGTACAGTGTATTCATCAGTGGCCTTAACTGACTAGAACATTACCATGTTATTTCCAGTTCCCTGACCAATTTACAAGTGTGATGATTGCACACACGCATTAATTTCAATACCAGTATTTAAAAGCGCATTCTAGAAGTTAGATTTGATGGATTCTGAGGTTGGGAACAGAACAAACTGAATTGGCTGAATAGGATGCACGTATATCATTCTTACAGCTATCACCACAAATTCCAGGAGCAGGGACAGGCCAACAGCCACTCCTGGCTGGAATGCAAGGCTCTTTACTGCATCCAGCAATTCCATTTGCTGGGTCCAATGTGGGGCCATCAACCAAAGGCAGGGGCTGGCAGGAAAAGGTTTTAGATGGGTTTGAGACAGAGGAAGAAGGGCAATTAGGGAATGCATATAGGGCAGGAAGCTGTAGGGGGATTTTGGGGATTGGGAGAGGAAGCAGCATGAGGTGACGGGGGAGAAGGAAGGTGTGAGAGGTATCAAGGTGGTGAGAAGGTAGCAAGAAATATAATGAAGAGAAGCAAGCTGCAAGAGGGCTCTGAGTTAAGAGGGAGGTAACAAAAGAGAATGTACAGTTTTAAATGTGTCAACAAAGGAATACTCAGCTAACCAGGAACCAAGAAAGCTTAAAACCACTGAGAAAATAAATTTCTTGAAAATGAATGTGGCAAGTCTAAATTAGAACCATGCAGACTGATGAACTACTAAACTTGGAAAAATGCGATGGATCCTACTGTAATAAGCACTCTCAATTGTTAACTCTGAATCTGAGCTTTGGATTGGCCATATAGTAAATAGGATTGTAAGTGCCTGCTTTAGATATTCCAGATCTGTGCATGTGATTGACACGGATGAGATATGACTTCACCAGTTTGTGAAGCCATCTTTACTTTCTGGATGTAGAAGTGTCTGTTAATAATTTAGGAAAAAAAACATATGTTAACAATTTTTGTATGTTGTCTTGTACCAAGATAAATAATGTGGTATCCAGGAAATTAATGTTTTTCTTGTGTCTGTAGCTTTAAATTTAATGGGAGACAAACAATTATGGGCAACACTGATGAAGTGTTCTAATTCAACCCTCGGAAAAGGGATTTATTGTTCCTCAACTTTATTTGTTTACAGTAGTGTATATGTTTCTACTTGCTTCAAAGTTTTGGTTTCATTTAATGAATTGTTTCTGGAAGAACTTGTGGACCATTTTACCGATGAAAGAAGTGCCAGTGAATAATCCATTTTTTCCTAAATGCTCACAGTTATGTGGAATGCTTGACTACACTGCAAAATGTGACCCTGCTGAGATCAAAGCTGTACACATTTCAACAGTTGATGCTTTCCAAGGAGCAGAGAAGGAGATTATTATATTGTCTTGTGTGAGGTCTCGTCAAGTTGGGTTCATAGACTCGGAGAAGCGAATGAATGTTGCACTTACTAGAGGGAAAAGACACTTGCTGATTGTAGGCAATCTGGCCTGTCTTAGAAACAACAGATTGTGGAAAAGAGTTATTCATCACTGTGAAGGTAATCTGTCTCAGACTAATAAGTACATGAAATTAGGAAACAAAATTTGTACTCTGCAATGAAACTTTATTTGCTTTAAGTGCCTCAAAACTGTGAAAGTATGCTGATACAGTGTCCCGCATGGGGCTATCCTGTTAAACTGCATGTACTAATTTCTGATACTTGGAAGTAACCTGATGATGTTATTGAAATTTTAGAATCTGCTGGTTTCATTTTGTACTTTATTTTGGTAGGTTGATGTAAGGTACACCAGTTACTAAATTTTTCAGATTGACCAAGGTCTCATAGAAAAGCTATCCCTATGCAACACTGTCAAGATCAGTTATTCCTCAGTTGTAATGTTAATCAATTCAACGTGTCTCAGAAAAAGTATTGTATGACAATTATTTATCCATGTAACATAAAATTTATTTGTGAAATGGACTGCTCCTCATATTCTTGGCAGAACCTTGTTAATCAGACCATGTAGCTTTGCCCCATACAATTTTTTTAGAGTGGGTCTAAAAGATTTGTTTTAATCAAAAGTTAAGAAATATATCTGTATGAACAGTGTGATATTTGTTCTTAGAAAATATCTGTGAAAATGTTGTACTGTTAAATGAAATTAGGACATTGAAAATGTTGTACAGCTTCTCCACAAAAACAAAGAAGGAAATTTACCTGGTCTGTGCAGGCAGGTAATTGACATTAATGAAATATATGTTTGTTCCCAGTGAGAGAAAATGGCTTGAAACATGCGTATCAGTGTGAACCAGAACTGGAACAGATCATGAAATGCTATAGAGACCAGACGGCAGAGAAGGGACAGAAAAACCTTAAGTCCAAAAGCAAGTCAATTCTCCCTGAAGAGGGCAACAAAGTAAGGATATTCTACTTTTTTTTCAATGAATTAGCCAGGGTGTGAACTCATTTGTGAAACGCCTTCTTGTTATTTTGTCACAGTGGCAGGGTGAGCGGGGGATTGTTAATGGTGAGGTTTGCGAGTGGTGACCTTCATGGTCTGATGGCCTTCAACATGACTGGGACGAAATCTCAGATAACTGGTCAGGTCTTTTATCCAGCACAGCTTAGCTCCCACTCTTCTCTATTTCACCTCTCCAGAACAAAATTATGATGAACAGGAACACTGGGTCTGCTGACTTGAACCCTGCTTCACTGACAGAAATTCAGCCATTTAAAATGTTTTTCGGACAATGCACTGTCTGCATTATCATAAGCCAGTTATGCCATAAATCAGTTTAAAATCTGTGCTATAATTTTCAGGTGAAGTGCACATTTGCATGGAGCCTTAATTCTGAATTTTGCATGCATGCTGAAATATCTCCCTCTGTCAACTCTTAGCCTTTGCTCCTATCTAACCCTCTGTTGTACATGCCCTGGGAATATTTGATTGGCACTGTTTCTAACACTATGCTGTGGAAGGGTGAGGTAAATTGAGAAATTACATCTCATTCCCATTTTTGCCAAAAATGTCCATCTTTAGAAATCTTTGAGTGTTTCCTGAACTTGTTAAATACTTGAGATTCTGATTTGTTAAATGTTAATATTTAAGTCATTTTATTTTTGTAAATAAGTTGTAGTCTTAAAGATGGTGTTAAAAGCTTTCAGTTGTCACTATGCCTCTATCAGCTGTATACCAGAGGAGAGCTTGTTTCTTGCTATATAGTCAAATATGTGTACAGTAAAGGCATTATATTAAATAATAATTCCCTCTCTCATGTATAGCGCAACTCAGTGAAGGACACTTTTATTCTGAGAAAACAAGTATCTGTGTACAGCTATGATCATCAATTGCTTGCCAGATTCCAAAATACCTTATTGGAACATCACATATATTTAATTAATCATAAATTACAAGATTTACAGCTCTTATGCAGGAATTAAATGTAAACAGTGAGAAAGTATTTAATTAATGGAGCTTCCAAGATGGAGTACGAGACAAGTGAACAAGAAAAAAGTCCATCTCTTGATTGAAGATTTTCATTTTGTAGTCACATATCTCAACTATAATAGTTCATTATACACATAAGATCCTAATACAATTGCTGTTTTCTTTTAATTATTAGCCTTACAGCTACCCCCTTTGGTTAAAATTAATGTACAACTGTTCTATTCAAACCTGGACTGAATTTCCACCTTCATTTTGAATCTATTGCAGATCTGTAACACATTCTTCTATCTCTGAAACAATAGAGAACTCCAAACTCCAGTTCTGCCTGCCCTTGCCAAAACCCTAATCCATGCCTTTTTTGTCTAGAAAGCTCTGTTTTTCAAGAGTTTATCTTGCCAGCATCAATCCTTGGGTAGACGTTACGCAAGCAAGGATTGTATTCGGGAATTTTGATTGAAGTTTTGAAGGTATTAAGGTGACAAGGAAGGGTAAATGAAGAGAAACGTTTTCTGCTGGTTGATGAATCCAGGTGTGGGAACCATAGCCTTCAATACTAGAGCCAGACTCTTCAGGAATTAAACTAGAAATACTTCTGAATGCACAGGTGGTAAAAGTTTGAACTTTTTTTTGTGATGGCAGTTGATGCCAGAGCAGTTGCTAATCTTGAAACTGAGACAGAGACATATTTTCATCAATTAAAGATATTAAGGGTTATGGAAAAAGTCAGATATAGAGAGCTCGGGTATCAGGTCAGTAATGATTGCACTGAATGGTGAAACAGGCTTGCAGGACTACTTTTATTTCAACATTCCTACCTCCCTCCCAATTTCAATTGGTTCTTCAAATTGGTCTTCATCTATTCAAAACTTTGGTCCCAACCAATGTGGTTTGTTACTATGTGTCTACTGCTTGGTATCTGCTTTCCTCCATTTTCCTAAAGCCAACAGTTGGTTTTCCTAATGTGAAGAAATCTGTAGAAATGTAAGGTCTTGCACTTTGGCAAAAAAAAAGCATAGACTACTTTCTAAACGGTGAGAAAATTCATAAAGGCAAAGTACAAAGGGATCTGGGAGTTCTGGTCGAGGATTCTCTAAAGGTAAACATGCAGGTTGAGTCTGTGATTAAGAAAGCGAATGCAATGTTGTCACTTATCTCAAGAGGGTTGGAATATAAAAGGACCGTTGTGCTACTGAGACTTTATAAAGCTCTGGTTAGGCCCCATTTGGAGTACTGTGTCCAGTTTTGGTCCCCACACCTCAGGAAGGACTTACTGGCACTGGAACGTGTCCAGCGGAGATTCACACGGATGATCCCTGGAATGGTTGGTCTAACATATGAGGAACGGCTGAGGATCCTGGGATTGTATTCATTGGAGTTTAGAAGATTAAGGGGAGACTTAATAGAGACGTACAAGATAATACATGGCTTGGAAAGGGTGGACGCTAGGAAGTTGTTTCCATTAGGCGAGGAGACTAGGACCCGTGGACATAGCCTTAAAATTAGAGGGGGTAAATTCAGAACAGAAATGCGGAAACATTTCTTCAGCCAGAGAGTGGTGGGCCTGTGGAATTCATTGCTGCAGAGTGCAGTGGAGGCCGGGACGCTAAATGTCTTCAAGGCAGAGATCGATAGATTCTTGTTGTCTCGAGGAATTAAGGGCTATGGGGAGAATGCGGGTAAGTGGAGTTGAAATGCCCATCAGCCATGATTGAATGGCAGAGTGGACTCGATGGGCTGAATGGCCTTACTTCCACTCCTATGTCTTATGGTCTTAAGTTGGTTATTTTTGCTCATGAGACATTGTCATAGCTCTTTCATGCATTTCCTGATTCTGTTTTGTGTTGTAATTGGCCACTGTTTATATTGGGTATTTGAATTCATTAAATATCCTGTTAGTTAACACTGGAGAAGGCTGTGAGACATTTATACAAGATTAAGTAAAGGGATTTGGTTTACAGATAAAGCTGTAATTTCACAATATTCCTGGTAGTGGCACTGCATACTATCAAAAGCCAGTTCAACTTTGTAATATAGATGCAAACTGAGTGTAGCGGGATGTTTACTACTGTCCTATTTCAAAATACTCTGAGGGTAAAAAAGAAAAAAAATTAGACTTTTAAAATGTATTTCTTTGATTTTTTTTCTTGTGCAATGTTTGAAGCAAAATCAAGAATTCAAGTAACACAGAAGTTGTTTACAGTGCTGCACTAAGGGAAACTAAAAGCAAGAATCCTTGAATGCTCAATAGAAAATGGCAAAAGTAAGATGCTCTCTGAAACGGGTTTGCTGATATCCATGCTTCATGATAAATATGTACTTTTTCTGCTAACAGTGGGGTTTCCAAAGATTTATCTCAAGTACTTGAAAAGACATGCAAGAACTTCAAGAATTTGTCCTTAACATGAAATGGCCCGAGGCATAGGAGTTCTAAAAATAATCAAATTTGACACTGAGCTGCAATATAAAGGCAGTTGATAAAATTGTGGAAAAATTACAATACAGAGGAGACCATTTGGCTCATTGCATCCAAGCTGGTTAATGAAGAACTACCCCGTCTATTCCACCTTCCTGCATTTGGTCCTCAGATCTGCAGGTCATGGCTCTTTATTTTGACACCGAAATAAATCTTAAATGTGTTGGGCATTTCTGCTTCAACCAACCTCTGTGGTATGGAAAGTAATGTCAATCCCCCTCTCACTATGGTGTCTCCTATCCCACTACATTCCTTTTTGGTCCCTCCATTTGGATGGCTTCCTGTACTCTGATACCATGGTCAGTTGCCCATCTACCCTGTAGCCCTCACTGTTGTACAAGCTGAATTGTGATGGTGGAGTAAACTTAAACATAGTAAAAAGCAATTTGAGGACTGGTATTATGTTCATCTTAATCAAAAATAAAGTTAAGAATCACACAACACCAGATTATAGTTCAACAATTTATTTGGAAGACTAGCTTTCTGAGCACTGCTCCTTCATCAGGTGTTGTGTGATTTTTAACTTTGTACACCCCAGGCCAACACCAGCATCTCCAAATCATGTTAATCAAAAAATTACCACTTTCTAACAATGCACTGTATACTTTGAGTGTTAGAGAAACTGAAACAGAAAATTTATGTCTTTATGAAATATCTGTCATTATGATTGTGTTGGAAATTCAAATAAATGATGATAAATCTCACATCAATTTTCTTTTATTCTAAATGTGCCATGTTCAATTTCTGTTGCCTTAAAAAATGGGCAACTTATAAATTAACATCAAGCTATGTTTGATTGTGCAGGTAAATGAAAAAAATTCCCTTCTTTCATTGATCATTGCATTTTAACAAATACAATTTTGTAAACCATAATATTTGACTGTATCAAGAATGGTAAATTAAGTTGTCAAATCAAAATGCATTTCTAATAGTTTTTTTTAATCACTTAATGGGAATGATACCCTTTGCATACAACTTATCCTGTGATGTTTGCAAAAATATATTCAGTTGCAAACTGGCAACAAGAGAATGAAAGTATATATTGAAAGCTCTTGGTTCACAAGAACAAAAGTGATTTTGTTAGGAAGGCAAATAAACAACATAATCTGTATAAGTAAAACCATACTGTCTTATTCTCTGTGTGACGTTAGAGCAGCCTTTTGGTTTGTAAATTAGATTAATGCTGTTTCCAGTTGCACTTTATCAGACTACTCCAATTGAGGATGTGTTTTCAGAGTTTCTAACTAATTAGGGAGATGATAAGGCCATTCTGTCAAAGGAAGGGACTACAGTTTGTTACAGAAAAGCTCAGCAGTATTTGGATTTTTCAGGCTGCAGCATCTCCAGGAATGGAGAGAAGACCTGGGAAAGCTGTTGCCTGGGTGTCTCTCTTTTAGCTGGAGGTTCAACTGAACAGCTGCAGTAAACTGAGCTCTCCAAGGAGCAGGGGAGCGTACAACCTCTCAAACAAAACAATTAGGTGGGTGCCACATTATGGGAAAGATGTGAATGCATTGGAGAAAATGCAGAAGCAATTGACTGGAATGCTTCCAGGTATGAAAAGCTTCAGCCATGATGATAGACTGAAGAAGTTGGGACTGTTTGCCCTGGAGAGGCGAAGGCTGAGAGGAGATTTCAATGTGGTTTTCCAAATCATGAGCAAGCTGGACAGAGTATTTAGGGTGAAGCTATTTCAGCTTGTAAAAGTAACAAAAATGAGAGCACATAGATATAAAGTGATGTACAAACAATGCAACTGTGATGTGAGAAAAATCTTTATCGTACAGCAGATTATTGGAGTATGGAATACACTGCTCGGAAATATGGTGGAGGCAAGTTCAAACGAGGCACTTTAGAGAGCATTGGATGGTTATTTTGAATAGTAATGAACGATGGATTGAATGGCCTCCCCTGCATCATAATAATTCTCTGATTCTAAAACATGGTTAGAAGTGGCCAAATAAGTCAGCAGCTGTATACTGTATACTCCTCCAACACTCCAAGTCCTCAGGAGGGAAGGAAAGGTGAGAGTTTTAATATTTTTAGAAGCCAATGCCCACCAGTGTGACTTGGTCAGAATTTTCCTACACAGCCTGCTTCAGGTCAGCACAAGTTGTAGCGCTAATCATACCTCTCTGAATATCGTCTGAGCATGTCAACACACATATTTTCTTACGGCTTTTTGCCCTCTTGCCCCATGTCTCACAGCAATGCTGAACAAATGGTGTGCCTCCCCTCTATGGTATACAAATCATTATCAGTTCTGACACCTGCCAGCTTTCTCTCTGCGCTGAGAGGCCAAGACTTGGGGTGGAGGAGGCGACACCTCCATGACTGGAGTCCTTTATTGGCTATAAGCAACATATGTTCACCCTGGGACACTGGAGCGGGAGTTTTGGCTCCATGAATGCAGAGGACAACATTGACTTACCACTTGATGCTGAGCCTCCTGAGGTACTGCTACTGAGGCAAAGACAGGTGGCAGGTCAGAAGATTAGGCAGAACATTTCAAGTAAAGAAAGGGGAGACTAAGTTAATGAAGAGGGAAAATTTAGAATATAAGAGAAATATAAAACTATAGTAAGAGTTTCTACAAATATTTTGAAAAGAAAAGAGTTAAGAAAGTAAGCATTGGTCCAATGGAAAGCAAAGTCTGAGGAAGTAAGTATAATAAGTAAATAAATAGATAGCAGATACATTGACCAAATATTTTGCATTAGTCACCACTGTAGAGAATACATATATTATCCCAGAAATAACTAAACCTGGACATGGAAGAGAGAGAGGAATTCAAGAAAATTACAATTACCAGGTAAGTGGTATTGAGTAAATTGCTGGACCTGTTTGCTGCCAAATCCCTGGTCCCTGATGGACTTCATTATAAGAACTGAAAAGAAATTGTTAATGAGATACTTGAAGCATTGTTTTTAATTTTTTGCTATTCCCTGGATTTTGAGAAAGTTCCTTTAGATGGGAAAATAGTCAATATAACTCCTTTATTTAAAAAGGAAGAGAGGTAAAAATCAAGAAACTACAGGCTGGTTAGTTTAAAATTTGTCACTGTTATAGGTAAAAAGTTAGAAGCTATTGCTAAAGACATTATAGCAGGATGTTGAGAAAAGTTTAAGGCAATCAGTCAGTCAGCATGATCTTGTTAAAGGGAAATTATAATTAACCAACTCATTTGAGTTCACTGAGGAAGTAACATTTTGTAGGTAAAAGGGTACTGGTGGATTTCCAGAGAACATTTAATAACTTTCTACATCAACGTTTATTGTAAAAATAAAAGCAAATATTGTAGGGGCTAACATTACAGAGATAGAAGGTTGTTTAGCTAGCTGGAAACACAATACTCTAGGGGGTAACATAGACATAGATAGAAGGTTGTTTAGCTAGCTGGAAACACAATACTCTAGGGAGTAACATTGACATAAAGAGAAAGTTTAGCTAGCTGGAAACACCATAGTATAGGGGGTAACATTAGCTAGCTGGAAACACCATAATATAGGGAGTAACATTGTGTAGATTGAAGGTTGTTTAACTAGCTGGAAACTTTTTTTTATTTCAAAAATATGCTTTATTCATAAATACTTTGATGATCTATACAACTGGACATGCCATACATATGTAAACATTTCATTTGTTTGCATACCGAAACAAAGTAATCATTCCTATTTACAGGTGTGGATGATTACTTTTAAGCTGAGGCGTCAGCAGAGCCCAAATGACTGTGTGGGCCCCTGTTCTTCTTTAGGCAGGCAGATGTTACACGGTGGTCTTTCCCCACAGCGCCTTGGCAGCAGCTGCCCCAAGCTTCAGCGCATCCCTCAACACGTAGTCCTGGACCTTGAAATGTGCCAGTCTGCAACACTCAGTCGGGGTCAACTCCTTCAGCTGGAAGATCAACAGGTTTTGGACCGCCCAGAGAGCGTCGTTCACCGAGTTGATGATCCTCCAGGCGCAGTTGATGTTGAACTAGCTGGAAAAACCATAATATAGTGGGGTAACATTGTGTAGATAGAAGGTTGTTTAGCCAAAGTGAGTCATCTTCTGGTTAGCATGATTTAATGGGTATTGTCCCACATGAATCAGTCCTTGGGGCATCAATGATAAGATTGCAAAATTTGCAAATGACAAAAACAGATACGAAAAGAAGTTGTGAAGAGGTATAAGGAAGTTTCAAAGAGTTGACTGGGGAGGAAAATCCAGCAAATAGGGTGAAATGTGATAAAATGTGGAATCATTTTTCTCTACTTCCACAAATCTACCATTGGAAGAGCACTAGGAGACCCCCGCCCCACCATGAAAATGCATCCCCTTAATGTGCTAATAGAATTTACACTTTCCTTGTGCCAACTTATTTGCATAAGTATTAATAGCTCCAATGCATCTATGCTGGTAGAAAATTGTGGTGTAGGTTTAATTTAAAGGGAAAATGTTATTTTATGTAATGAGCTCTTAAAAAAGTTTCTGAAGGTTGAAGGGGAAAGGACAAAAAGCTGACAGGAGAAAATGAAGCCAAGGGACAGACAGAGTGAAGACACAACTCAAGCAAAGAGCCAAATTCTTTAAACTCTTTTTGATGGTTGGTGCAGTGGATATGGTTATATGATTGTCCTTTTTAATTTATCCATCTCCATGAGGCCAGAAGAGATCAGCTTAAGCCTGTCATTGTCCTTTACCATCACTGACTATGCCAGCCTTATGTTACATGTTAACTGCAGGTGTCCTTGCAAGAGGTGGCACAGCAATAATCCATCTTGGTTGCTGCTGAAGCAGATGTTGTAAAGTCAGGTTCTCTAAGCATGTTCCAGGTAGATGTGTCAGGAGCTGCAGCCATGATTAACACCTTGGTGTGTATAGATAATCAGAATCAGCTGGTTGGCAGTCAGCAAAGGATGTCTTCCTACACACTAATGTGCTTCAAATATTAGGGCATGCATGGCAAATGTGGACAGAGGCCGAATATAACAGATATCTATTCACTTTTTTACTCCATCCAATTTTGTGCTCTACTGACATACAACTGAGGTGAACAGTTAGCCACTTGTCATTTTTCTCTTATCTATCTTTGGAATTTTCTTACGCATTCTTCAATTTACACTGTTCACATTTACAGTTATTTTAAAATATATTAAAAGAAATGATAAGCACATTTTTACTTAACTGTTATGTATTAGTTGCCTGCGTTAATGAATTATTGAGCACAGTTTATTCAGAGGTATTTGTCTTTAAAATATGCACATTGCCACATCTTTCAATCACTGGCAAAAAGTGATGATGTACAGCAGATGCTGGTAATGATTCTGACATATATTTAATCAGTCCCACCCTCTACACTAGCATAGACCTTCTCTTGATCTTTCTACCTACCCACTACTTCCCTTACACATGTACTTGTTTAGAACCTGACACATTAATAATGACTGCTAGTGCTCATGAAAAATTACTGAACTGCAATATTAGAGGGAGTTTTGCTTGAAATGATCTACCGGGAATGGCTTGGTTGAAAGCTTGGACATATAGGCTGAGCATTTTGCAGGATTCGAGAAATGGGAGTTTGGGTGATAGTGGGGGAGGGGAATCTCTGATCAAAAATCTGATGAGGGTGGGAGAAGGTCAAGGGCCTTGTGGCAGTGAGATAGAATTGTGTGCATCAGGGAATCAGACTTCTGGAGGGAGAGGCTGAGGTTCACTGATGGGTAATTGCCTATTGTGGAGGCTCCTCAGGTAGGTATCTGGATCCAAATAGTAGACATGAATCCACCAACTCTTCTCTGTGAAGATGTCAAATTCCCTTCTGTGTAAACATGACCAAACAGTGTTAAAGTCAAAAACCTAAATGACTGTCAGTCTAATTAAGATATTTAAGATTCCAGCCTATCCATGGAGAGAATTGGCTATCTGCTTAACTTTAGTCTGAGCTAAAACTGAAACTTGGTGGATTTGATAGGAAATGGATTCTTCAGACTTGAATTCAACTCAAACTGTCTGTTTGTCTTAATTAAAAATTCAGCTTGTTAATTCTGTTTATCTCACCACAGATGTAGTCTAGCCTGCTAAGTATTTACAGCATTTTTTGTTTATATATTAATGCATTGTTACTTGACATTTTGTTTAGAAACTCATAATTACAATGGTAGTGCCTTTTGCATTAAAATAAAACTGGAGAGTGCAGCTTCAAAATCTGTAGTTAACCAGCAGTTATGAGCGATTGATCTACACTTAAACTCATTGTGACAACTATTGATTAAAATGCATTACTTGTTAATTTACTGTATCTTTTCAATGTTACATCTATTCTGTTCACTTTGCAGGTTATTAGTACCACCAAACAGGCTGAAGGAGATAAGATGTCAGAGGTGTAAGATTGCATAGATTATCTATGCAGATAAACTATCTTAAGGTGACTCAATTCATAATAATGATCTATACTACCATATATTCTCACAATCACTCCTTTCAAATAAAGATCATCAGTGAATGGTGTCAGCTCCATTGCACATATTGTTAGTGAAATTGATTTGCCCCTGAATCAGAAACAAACTTATTAGGAGATCATGAACCACCTCGCTGAACTTGATACACAAGAGAAACACATGAAATAAATCCATTTGTATTGGAATGTCACTGGAACATTGGGGATGCCAATCGTGGACCCACGAGATTGCGTGACAATCCAAAAGGGATGGAAGTCTGTGGGCAGAATTACTTGTACTGTGCATATGATTACATGTGGGGCAGCAGTTGAGGGGAAGTTACGAATCATTTCAAACTAGAATTGCATAAGCATTTTTCAGAAATAAATTTGCAGGTCTACAAGAGAGGGGAATAAGACTGATTGAAACATATCTACAAACAGCTTGACCTTTTTGTGTTCTAACGACTTGATGACAGTGGTCTCGAAAATAGATCATGCTGGTGAGAAATTGGGTCTATGGCTGGCAATATACATCTGCTCATTCCACAACAGGTTGATGTTGCACTCCATATCACTTAGCGCATGAAGTAGTCACTAATAGTGACCCTCTGCAGTGGCTTGCAGGTTTACATTGAAATTGGTAGAGACACTTGAGCTTTTCTTGTTCCCACATTTGTCCCAATTTGCTTATGGTAGATGCTTTTGGTAGCCAATGCACAGCTAAGCAATATGGAGTGCAGCATGAAATGAACACATGCTCACCACCTGCTGAAATGGCACCTTCATTGCAGAAAGAGGCCCATCAACTCCCTGTTGGCTCCATTTGGAACGATACAGTTAGTCCCATTCCCAACTCTATCTCTGTATCCCTGCAACCTCAGGTGTTCGCCCACTTCTCTTTTGATCTCATCCTTGATCTCTGCTTGCACCACCTTCATAGGTAGCAACTCAGGATCATACTTGACAGTGAATAGATATGGTCATGTTGAGTTTGTGATTTGTGCAGTTGGTATCCACAGTATTCCATTGCCTGTTATTACTATTTTTCCTTTTTCCAATTTTTCTTACGTCTTTCCAGCCCTCACACCCATCGACCTCTTTACTGCCATGCATTTCTGTTTTGCTTTTCATCAGCATCAATTTGCTCACCAATACCCCGTGTCCTCCACATCCTGCGAGCCTCAACCTAGATGAATCTGTTGACGAATAGATGGGAACAGGTCCCTGTCCCCAGAAACGATTGCTGAGGTTGCATTGCTGTATACTGTAAATGAAAACCAATTGTCTATGAATGGTTTGTAAATATATTTTTATATGTTTTAATAGTGGAAAACAGAGGGCATTGTCAAGGACAAGATGTCAGTGTCAAGAACATAAAGAAGAATGACTCCAGCAAGACTGCACTAGGAAATGCAAGTAAATCCATTTGAAAAGTAAATTTTGCTGGAGTTTGAAAAGTCAAATAAAAATTAACATTGAGAATATGGATAACGTTTTGCCTCCTGTCCCAATATAAGCAAGCACACAAGATCCACATGGATCAGTCTGATGAGAAGTGGTTGGAGATTTCCTGACAAAAGGAAAGAACAATATTACAGCTGTATTTAATTTTACTTTTGTAAATGTACTGTAACCTTTTTGTAATTATACAGCATCAGATAAGAATTAGAGCAATATGTTGTCATTTGACATTTATTTAACAAGATTTGCATGTAAACACAACACTCAACAGAAAGTTTAGACATTTCTCTCAACAATAGTTCCATGAAATTGATTTTGATTTCTCTCTTATTTAATGTATCTTTGGGTTAACCTGCAAGGATAATTGATAATGGGAAGACTTAAGAATTCCAGGTTAAAAAAAAATTCCTATTCTAGTTTTACTTTGAACAAGTTATAGCTTGTCATTTTATGGAAGCGCCTTTCAGAAGACAAAATCAATTACTCTGGGGTGGAAATGGGTTTTAGAGGAGAAAGAACAAATACAAATCCACTGTTGTGCTCTTGTATATGTTTTTATTTTAAAATTAATTAATCATAAATTTTTCCAATTGCCAACCTGGTCAGAAGCTGATGAGAATCAATCCAATTGTAATAAACTGGTGTGAGTGATCAATAGCCACCTCTTGAAGAGACCAGTGGTAAAATCGCAGGACCACATCAAAAGGTTTACATATTTTTGTGTGGGATAAAACATAAGCTCTATTGCTACTTAGGCACCTTCTTGCAGTGTACCATAGTACTTAATTGTTTGTTGAAATGGCACAGAATCAATGTTCGTATTGTGTAAAATGTCCAAGAAAATTATCTAAACTTATTATAACAAACTATAATAAATGTTATGGAATATATGAATAGAAGATAAAATTTTAAATATTGATAAATTATCTGGATTGTGCAGAACACAGAAATAAAAATTGATTAAATATCTATTCCTGCTATCACTTTCAGTTATCTGTTTAATTCTAAAGACAGAAATAAAAACGTTCACTTATTGTCAAGTTTTCTGAACAGTTATTCAGCATTTATTGTTTTCATCTATCTTTAATTGTTTTTCATTGGAGCTTGTTTTATTCTCCCACAATCGCATAGTCATGATTTCTCACATAAAGTACAAAATTTGAACCAACAAAATAGAGGTGTAATGTATATTTTGCGCAAGTAAGGCAGCTGATGTTTAGTTTGTGAAGTGTGATGTGCAAATTATTGCTACATGACATTTTTAGCCTCATTTAGTGTTGCTCAGAGAAAGGTGAAAGATATGTTATTTTCTAAGGACAGGAATTGTAAGTACGGTTAAACCCCACTATTTGAATGCCCACCCATTGCAACTTGTTTATCTGCTCGATACTTACTTTGAGCCTTTCTGCCCACTGTAACTTCATCCGGAGGCTCACTGATGATGTTAACTAGAATGGAGACAAAACGCCTGAAAACGAACTTTTCAGTTCAGCAAGCAAACCTACATCCAGAACCTCAACCTGAGCTACAAATCTTCTCAAAACTTGCAAAGTAGCTCTAGTGTTTTTTCATCTGTAAATTTCCAGAAGGAAGTATGCGCACTCGGTCATCTGCACCATTCGTGAAAGGGTTCAGAACAGATTTACAAGGATGCTGCCAGATTTGGAGGATTTAAGCTATAGGGAGAGGCTGAATAGGCTGGGGCTATTTTCCCTGGAACATCAGAGGCTGAGGGGTTTATAAAATAGTAAGCACTGTGGATAGGATAAATAGACAAGGTCGTTTCCCTGGGGTGGGGGAGTGCAGAACTAGAGGACATAGGTTTAGAGTGAGAGGGGAAAGATTAAAAGTGAGTGAAAGGGCAACATTTTCACGCAGAGGGTGGTGCGTGAATGGAATGAGCTGCCAGAGAAGTGGTGGGGGCTGGTATAATGGCAACATTTAAAAGGCATCTGGATAGGTACATGAATAGGAAGGGTTTAGAGAGATATGGGCCAAGTGGGCAACACAGTGGCACAGTGGTTAGCACTGCTGCCTCATATCGCCAGAGACCCAGATTCAATTCCCGCCTCGGGCAACTGACTGTGTGGAGTTTGCACATTCTCCCCCTGTCTGCGTGGGTTTCCTCCAGGTGCTCCGGTTTCTTCCCACAGTCACAAAGATGTGCGGGTTAGGTGAATTAGTCATGCTAAATTGCCCATAGTGTTAGGTGAAGGGGTAAATGTAGGGGTCTGGGTGGGTTGCGCTTCGGCGGGTCGATGTGGACTTCTTGGGCCGAAGGGCCTATTTCCACTCTGTATGTAATCTAAAAAAAAAGTGCTGGCAAATGGTTAGGATGTCTGGTCAGCATGGATGTGCTGAACCGAAGGGTCTGTTTCCGTGCTGTACATCTCTCTGACTCTAAGATTAAGTGACCAAAATTAATCTGCTTTTGAAGCTGTTAACGGATAAGCACACAGGTACCATGGAGTCATTTACATTCATGTGATTGGACAAACTGGACCTTGATTAAACATTCCAAGGATTCACTTCCATGAATACAACACTCTGAACTGAGCTGAACTATTAGTCTTCTATGTCTCCATTTCTTGCAATGGTGTTTAAATTCAGACGCAATCAAGACACTGCAAAATTGAAATTTATAATTATTTTATGGAAATAATAAATTATGGTGAAACTTCAAAGGGTTCAGAAAAGAGTTACAATGATGTTGCCTGGATTGGAATGTTCTCAAAAGGGAGAGGGACCAACAGAAGGTCATTGTACATATTAGAACTAATGGCATAGGAAGTTAGAAGGATCAGATTCTGAAGGCAGAATATAGAAAGTTAGGTAGGAGTTTAAAAAGGAGGACCTCAAGGGTAGTAATGTCTGGATTACTCCTGGTGCTACAAGCTAGTGATGGTAGGAATAGGAGGATAGAGCAGATGCATGTGGCTGAGGAGCTAATGCATGGGAGAAAGCTTCACATTTTTGGACCATTGGAATTCCTCTGGAGTAGAAGTGACCTGTACAAGAAGGATGGATTGCACCTGAATTGGAAGAGGACTAATATACTGGCAGAGAGATTAGTTGGAGCTGCTCAGGAGGATGTAAACTAGTAAGGTGGGGGCTGGGGGGGGAGGTTGGGATCAATTTGACACTGGTACAGTTGAGAAAAGAAGTGAGTCAAACAGAGCAGCCAGGGACAAAACAAAGAACAAGGTAGGACTGATAAATTAAACTGCATTTACCACAATGCAAGAGGCCTAACAGGGAAGGCAGATGAACTCAGGGCATAGTTAGGAACATGGGACTGGGATATCATAGCAACTACAGAAACATGGCTCAGGAATGGATAGGACTGGCAGCATAATGTTCCAGGATACAAATGCTATAGGAACAATAGAAAGGGAGGAAAGAGCGGAGGGGGAGGGGCATTTTTGATAAGGGATAGCATGAGAGCTGTATTGAGGGAGGATATTCCTAGAAATACGTCGAGGGAAGTTATTTGGCGGGAACTGAGAAATAAGAAAGGGATGATGTTCTTATTGGGATTGTATTATATACCCCCAATAGGCAGCAGCGAATTGAGAAACAAATTTGTAAGGAGATCTCAGTTATCTGTAAGGATAACAGAGGGTTATGGTAGGGGATTTTAATTTTCCAAACATAGACTGGGACTGCCATAGTGTAAAGGATTTAAATGGAGGGGAATTTGATAATTGTGCACAAGAAAATGTTTTGATTCAGCATGTGAATAAATCTATGAGAGAACATGCAAAACTTGACCTACTCTTGGGAAATAAGGCAGGGCAGGTGACTGAGGTGTCAGTGGAGAAGCAATTTGGGGCCAGTGACCATAATTCTATTAGATTTAAAACAGTGATGGAAAAGGATAAAGTGAACCTAAATTGGAGGAAGGCTAATTTTGACAGTATTAGGCAAGAACTTTCAAAAGCTGATTGGCGGCAGATGTTCACGGGTAAAGGAAGCTTTCAGAAATGAGATAAGAGTCCAGAGACAGTATTTTCCTGTTGGGGGAAAGGAAAGGTTGGGCGGTGTAGAGAATGCTGGATGACTAAAGAAATTGAGGGTTTGGTTCAGAAAAAGAAGGGAGTGTTTGTCAGGTATATACAGGAGAGATCAAGTGACTCCTTAGAAAAGTATAAAGGTGCTAAGAGTATACTTAAGAGGGAAATCAGGAGGTCAAAAAGGGGATGTGAGATAGCTTTGGCAAATAGGGTTAAGGAGAATTCAAAGGGTTTTATCAATACATTAAGGACAAAATGGTATCTAGGGAGAGAATAGGGTCACTCAAGATCAGCAAGGAGGTCTTTGTGTGGTGCCACATAGATGGGGCAGATACTAAACGAGTATATTGCATCAGTCTTTAATGTAGAGAAGGGCATGGGAGGTATAGAATGTGGGGAAATAGATGGTGACATCTTGAAAAATGTCCATATTACAGGGGAGGAAGTGCTCTGATGTCTTGAAACGGGTAAAGGTGGATAAATCCGAGGACCTGATCAGGTATGCCCTAGAACTCTGTGGGAAACTAGGGAAGTGATTGCTGGGCCCCATGATAATATATTTGAATCATTGATATCCACAGCTTAGGTGCCAGAAGACTGGAAATTGGCTACATGGTGCCACTATTTAAGAAATGTGGTAAGGACAAGCCAGGGAACTGTAGACCAGTGGGCCTGACATCAATGGTGGGCAAGTTGTTGGAGTGAATCCTGAGAGACAGGATTTACACATATTTAGAAAGGCAAGGACTGATTATGGATAGTCAGCATGCCTTTGTGCATGGGAAATCATGCCTCAGGAACTTGAATGCCTCAAGCTCATCCATCTTATTTCTAATGCACGAAGCATTAGAAATAAGATGGATGAGCTTGAGGCTCTTTTGGAAATTGGCATATACGATATTGTGGGGATAACTGAGATGTGGCTTCAAGTGGACATGGCCTGGGAAATGAATATTCAAGGCTTCATGTGCTATCGTAAGGACAGACTGACGGGCAGAGGGGGTGGGGTGGCCATGTTGGTAAGGGATGATATTCAGTCCCTTGCGCGGGGGGACCTAGAATCAGGGGATGTAGAATCAGTGTGGATAGAACTGAGAAATACTAAGAGAAAAAAGACCCTCTTGGGAGTTATCTACAGGCCCCCAAACAGTAGTCTGGAAGTCGGAGGTAGGTTAAATCAGGAGCTGAAATTGGCCTGTCGCAAAGATGTTACTACAGTTGTTATGGGAGATTTCAACATGCAGGTAGACTGGGAGAATCAGGATGGTATTGGACCTCAAGAAAGAGACTTTGTGGAGTGCCTCAGAGATGGATTCTTAGAACAGCTGGTGCTGGAACCGACCAGGGAGAAGGCAATTCTGGATCTGGTATTGTGCAATGAACCAGAATTGGTCAGGGACCTCGAAGTGAAGGAGCCATTGGGAAGTAGTGACCATAATACAATAAGCTTCAATCTGCAATTTGAGGGGGAGAGGGTACAATCGGAAGTGACAAATTTTCAGTTGAATAAAGAGAACTATGGAGCTATGAGGGAGGAGCTGGCCAAAGTTCAATGGTGCAATACCTTAGCAGGGATGACAGTGGAGGAACAATGGCGGATATTTCTGTGTATAATGCAGAAGTTGCAGGATCAGTTCATTCCAAAAAGGAAGAAAGATCCTAGGAGGAGGCATGGGTGGCCATAGCTGACGAGGGAAGTTAAGAAACATATAAAGTTAAAAGAGAAAAAGTATAACATAGCAAAGATAGGTGGGAAAACGGAGGACTGGGAAGCTTTTAAAGAACAACAGAGGATTACTAAAGAAGGAAATACGCAGAGAAAAAATGAGGTATGAAGGTAAACTGGCCAATAATATAAAGGAGGAGAGTAAAAGTTTATTTAGGTACGTGAAAGGCAAAAAAATGGTTAGGAATAAAATTGGGCCCTTGAAGACAGAAACAGTGGAATATATTACGGGAAACAAAGAAATGGCAGAAGAGTTGAATTGGTACTTCAGATCTGTGTTCACTGGGGAAGACACAAGCAATCTCCCTGAGGTAACAGTGGCTGAAGGACCTGAACTGAAGGGAATTTATATTTGCCAGGAATTGGTGTTGGAGAAGCTGTTAGGTCTGAACATTGATAAGTCCCCGAGGCCTGATGGTCTACATCCCAGGGTACTGAAGGAGGTGGCTTGAGAAATCGTGGATGCGTTGGTGATTATTTTCCAGAGTTCGATTGATTTGGAATCAGTTCCTATGGACTGGAGGGTGGCTAATGTTATACCACTTTTCAAGAAAGGTGGGAGAGAGAAAGCAGGAAATTATAGACCAGTTAGTCTGACCTCAGTGGTGGGAAAGATGCTGGAGTCTATTATAAAGGATGAAATTATGACACATCTGGATAGTAGTAACAGGATAGGTCAGAGTCAGCATGGATTTATGAAGGGGAAATCATGCTTGACTAATCTTCTGGAATTCTTTGAGGATGTAACTCCAAAGATGGACGAGGGAGATCCAGTAGATGTAGTGTACCTGGACTTTCAGAAAGCTTTGATAAAGTCCCACATAAAAGGTTAGTGAGCAAAATTAGGGTTCATGGTATTGGGGGCAAAGTACTGACCTGGATTGAAAGTTGATTGGCTGAAAGGAAACAAAGAGTAGTGATAAATGGCTCCATTTCAGAATGGCAGGCAATGACAAGTGGGGTACCGCAGGGATCAGTGCTGGGACTGCAACTTTTTACACTATATGTTAATGATATAGAAGATGGTATTAATAATAACATTAGCAAATTTACTGATGATACTAAGCTGGGTGGCAGGGTGAAATGGGATGAGGATATTAGGAGATTACAGGGTGACCTGGACAAGTTAGGTGAGTGGTCAGATGCATGGCAGATGCAGTTTAATGTGGATAAATGTATGGTTATCCACTTTGGTGGCAAGAACAGGAATGCAGATTACGACCTAAATGGAATCAATTTAGGTAAAGGGGCAGTACGGAGAGATCTGGGTGTTCTTGTACATCAGTCAATGAAGGTAAGCATGCAGGTGCAGCAGGTAGTGAAGAAGGCTAATAGCATGCTGGCCTTCATAACAAGAGGGATTGAGTATAGAAGCAAAGAGGTTCTTCTGCAGCTGTACAGGGCCCTGGTGAGACCACACCTGGAGTACTGTGTGCAGTTCTGGTCTCCAAATTTGAGGAAAGACATTCTGGCTATTGAGGGAGTGCAGCGTAGGTTCACGAGGTCAATTCCTGAAATGGCGGGATTACCTTACACTGAAAGACTGGAGCGACTGGGCTTGTGTACCCTTGAGTTTAGAAGACTGAGAGGGGATGTGATTGAGACACATAAGATTATTAAAGGATTGGACACTCTGGAGGCAGGAAACATGTTTCCACTGATGGGTGAGTGCCGAACAGGGTAGACCATTTAGGACAGAGATGAGGATAAACTTCTTCACCTAGAGAGTGGTGGTTGTGTGGAATGCTCTGCCCCAGAGGGCAGTGGAGGCCCAGTCTCTGGATTCATTTAAGAAAGAGTTGGATAGAGCTCTCAAGGATTGTGGAATCAAGGGTTATGGAGATAAGGCAGGAACAGGATACTGATTAAGGATGATCAGCCATGATAATATTGAATGGTGGTGCAGGCTCGAAGGGCAGAATGGCCTACTCCTGTACCTATTGTCTATTGAACTTGATTGAGATTTCTGAGCGGTAGGTTGATTGATATGGACTTCAGTGAGGCGTTCAACAAGATTACCCAAGGGAGACTGGTTAGCAAGGTTAGATCTTATTGAATACAAGGAGAACTAGCCATTTGGATGCAGAACTGGCTCAAAGGTAGAAAACAGAGGGTGGTGGTAAAGGGTTGTTTTACAGATTGGAGGCTTGGGACCAGTGGAGTGCCACAAGGATCGGTGCTGCATTACTTTTTGTCATTTATAATTGATTTGGATGTGAACATAGGAGGTATAGTTAATAAGTTTGCAGATGACACCAAAATTGGAGGTGTAGTGAACAGCGAAGAAGATTACTTTAGATTGCAATAGGATCTTGGTTAGATGGGCCAATGGACTGAGGGTTGGCAGATGGAGTTTAATTTAAATAAATGCAAGGTGCTGCATTTGGAAAAGCAAATCAGAGCAGGACCTATACACTTAAGGGTAAGGTCCTGGGGAGCTGAACAAAGGCCTTGGAGTGCAGGTTCATAGTTCCTTGAAAATAGAGTAGCAGGTAGATAGGATAGTGAAGAAGGCGTTTGGTATGCTTTCCTTTACTGGTCAGAGCATTGAGCATAGGAATTGGGAGATCATGTTATAGCTGTACAGTGATTGGTTAGGCCACTGTTGGAATATTGCGTGCAATGCTGGCCTCCTTCCTATCGGAAAGATGTTGTGAAACTTGAAAGGGTTCAGAAAAGATTTATAAGGATGTTGCCAGGGTTGGAAGACTTCAGCTATAGAGAGAGACTGAATTGGCTGCAGCTGTTTTCCCTGGAGCATCGGAGGCCGAGGGGTGACCTTATGGAGGTTTATAAAATCATGAGGGTCAGAGATAGGGTAAATAGACAATCCTGAACTAGAGGGCATAGGTTTAAGGTGAGGGGGAAAGATATAAAAAGGACCTCAGGGGCAACTATTTCATGCAGAGGATGATACATGTATGAACTGAGCTGCCAGAGGAAGTGGTGGAAGTTGGGACAATTGCAACATTTAAAAGGCATCTGGATAGGTATATGAATAGGAATGGTTTGGAAGGATATGGGCCAAGTGCTGACAAATGGGACTAGATTAAGTTGGGATATCTGGCCGGTATGGACAAGTTGGACAGAAGGGTCTTTTTCCGTGCTGTACATCTCCATGATTCTGTGGAGAATGTGAGCTATAGGGAGGGGTGGAATAGGCTTGGGCTATTTTCCTTAGACCATTAGAGGCTGAGGGATGACTTTTTGGAGATTTATAAAATCATGAGGACAATGGATAGGGTGAATAGACAATGTCTTTTCCCTCTTGCAGGGTAGTCCAAAACTGGAGGGCATTGTTTAAAAGTGAGAAGGGAAAGATTTAAAAGGGACCAAAGGGGTAATGTTTTCACATAGAGGGTGGTGTGTGTATGGAATGAACTGCCAGAGGGAGTAGTGGAAGCTGGTACAATTACAACATTTAAAAGGCATCTGGATGGTTTCGAGGGATATAGTCCAAATATTGGCCAATGGGACTACACTCTATGGCTCACCGTAATAATCTATGTATATAATATATAATTAATAGATCTCCTACCACGACTCAGTGAATCAAACAATATGTTTCTTAATTTTACAGGGCTGTTGTATTATTTAATGTACAGTATATATTGACCAACTTGACTGAATGCATTATTATTTCTTTATCACAGACATGCTAAAGAAAATTGTCCTATTTCCACAAATTGTGGAATGTAAAGTCTTGATGGTTGTTTCAGTTTTCAATTTTATCTCAGTGCTTAGAACATCATAGTCTGATTAGATTCCCGACAATGTGGAAACAGGCCCTTGATGAAGGGCTTATGCTCGAAACGTCGAATTCTCTATTCCTGAGATGCTGCCTAACCTGCTGTGCTTTGACCAGCAACACATTTGCACCTTTGGCACAAGAAGTCCACACCAACCCTCTGAGGAGTAACCCATCCAGACTCATTTCCACTTGACTAACGCACCTAACACAACAGGCAATTTAGCATGGCCAATTCACATAACCTGCACATCTTTGGGAACATGGGAAGAAACCAGAGCACCCAGAGGAAACTCATACAGGCACAAGGAGAATGTGCTAACTCCACACAGCCAGTCACCCAAGGTGGGACTATGAGGTAGTAGTGCTTATCACTGAGCCACCATAGTGTGCAGCAAACTGGTAAATAATATATAACAAGCTGAAGATCTATCTGGCATTTATTACTCCTGAGGAAAGGTGAAGGTCATGGGGTTTAACAAAAATACTGGGCAGTGTCTGACAGTTTTTTTTGACAGTAAGACCATTTCCAGGTCAACACCCTGATCCTCTAAGCTCACCTTCCAGGTGTACTTTGTAGCTGTCAATTGCTTAAGAAGATAACTCTGGACATTTGCAGAGTCAAGGAGGCTCCGTGGTTCTTTAAAAATGGTGGAAAAGACCCAAATCTGAAAGTCCTGGTCCTATTTACCAGATCTGATTTTAGCTGATAGAGGGTGTTCAAACATTTCATTTTCACCACAACAAGGACCTTTTCCCACAATGTAGTAGTCATGAATAAATGCTCAAGATGGGTAGGAATACTGTATAGAACTTTTATTTAAACCTCTGACTCTTTAAAAAAAATTCATGCCTAGGTCAATGAGACTTTTAAAACATTGTGAATTTTTTATCCCCAGCCATTTAAAAGCAACAAAGTAGCCTAACTGCCAGTTAGTTGGTAAACATTTGATCTAGCAGTCAGAAAAGCTATTTATTGAGCTCTTATTATATGAGCATTAATCATCAAAGGAAACTTTCACAATTGACAAGTGTGCAACTGGGGGAGGGACAGGGAACAGGGTGCAAATTTACAAACCAATTGACAGATTAAAGGTATTATTAAAGGATTAGTAGTCATTGAATACTGAATGGCCTTCTCAGAGTGGATGTTGGGAAGATGTTTCCATTGGTAGGAGAGACTATGAGCCGAGGGCACAGCTAGTAAACAGAACATTGATAAGGAAAAACTTCTTCAGCCAGAGAGTGGTGAATCTATGGAATTCGGTGCCACAGAAGGCTGTGGAGGCCAGGTCATTGAGTATATTTAAGGTAGAGATATTGATTGTCAAGGGGAGCAATGATTAAAGGGAGAATGGAGTTGAGAAACTTATCAGCCATGATTGAATGGTTGAGCAGACTGGATGGACCGAATGGCCTAATTTCTGCTCCTTTGACGTATGGATAGCGAAACCAGCTCCATCTTCATCCATCCTTGAGCAAATTTCCTACCATTTCAGGCAGATTCTCCCAAGGTGGCAGCCAGTATAAACATTGGGGGATTTCCCAACTTGTGCATCTCCTTGGCGGTAGGAAACCGAGCTTTCCGTTCACAAGGCAAATCGCACACAGTGCAGTCAAAACTCACATCATGCAGGGAGACCTAGTTCTCGGGGTTTTCCGTTTCAAAGTCCACAAATGCAAGTAGCCATGGATATGACTGCGACCATACATGGTCGGAAGTATTTTCTACTAGTTGAAATATATAATGAACTGTTTTCAAATGATGTTGCTGTTCCATTCCCCAAATTTGCTAACCCCCTCCTCAGTCTCATTATAGTATCAATAATTACAGGCTGAAAGAATGAGATTCCACAGTTGTTGATTTTCAGTGCTAGAGAAATGGTCAGGGCTTATCACGCCTCAAAATATTTACATATGCATGAACGAGAAAATGTTTAACTTCCCACCTTGAACGTGGTTTAATGCTAAGCCTGTCCGTGATGTTATGCCGACCGAGACTCCCGGAAGAGCTGGGTTTTCAGACACCAACTTCCCAACCTGTCTGTCTAATTGCGCATGTGCATTTGCTGGAGGTTATTCTGTTTATTCTTTGAGCACTTACCGCCATTGTTTTCGCTAAATCCACGGCCACTATTCTGCCCCCACCCCCAACACCCAACCTCCACCTCCAACCCACTAGGGGGCTTTTGTAGTGCAGCGGCAGTGCCTCTACCTTTGAGCCAGGAGACCTCCGTTCAAGTCCCACCTGCTCTTAAGGTTTATCATCTGAACAGATTGATTGAAAATGGCTTTGCTGTATCGCAGTCAAGTGAAAAACGATCAGAAACTCAATTGCTCTTTCATAAAACTGGTATTGTTTTCAATATGCACCAACAACAGCTGATTGGATGCTATAAGGTTGGAGGTCTGTACTTTTGACATTTGTTTTTTTTTGCAGTGTACTTCTCCACTCATGACCAGACCACGTAAAGGGCTAGAGAGACACTAGACTCTGAAGATGTGCCTGCACGTTTATCTCTGGTCGGTCCCTGAAGCAGTCGTGAAAGGTGATATATCTCAGAACATTTTAGATAATGAAGTTAATAGCCAATCTCTTACATAATTTCGCTGGTTGAGTTAGACATACGAACAGCAGGTACAAAAGTTAAATATTGACAACACTGGCTTCGACTAGTTGCAGTGAACGGCCTGTTTCTGCGGAAAACAAATGCTTCTCTGTCAACCATTATAAAATGTATTATTGTTACAACAGGGCTCGTTAATTGTAGCCTGGGTGGGCAGATGTTTCCATTCCAGACTGAATTTTCGGAGCCAATGTACATTACAATTTAGTTGATGTCCGTCTATATAAATGAATGAATGACTTCCTTGTCATTCCAATAGGCGTCGCTTTATCTCCTTGCAAAACTGTAAAATGTGATCGCTCTTTGCTGGACTTTAGGTCGGAACGTTAGTGCAGTGCGGGATAAAAAAAACTTTACTGAAAATGTTCACATCCAAATTATGTCACTGCCCACATCAAAAAAGAAATGTGAAATGCAATATCTCTCCGCATCATCCCTACCAGAAATTCGCTTGGAAAGCTAGTGCTTCCAATTAAACCTGTTGGACTATAACCTGCTGTTGTGTGATTTTTAACTTTGTCCACCCTAGTCCAACACCGGCACCTCCAAATTGTGAAATTCCAGACTAAGTCTGAGAACTGTTAAAACGTTTACCCGGTCTTTCAAGTGCCACCTTAAATCCCTGTTAAAATATAATTTCACGCCACAGGAAATAGAAAATTCACCAATATCATGTTTACCCATGGGTTTAGACAGTTCCCAGTTAACACTAAATTAGGACATCCCAATGTTTTGTATTAAAAGAAATTGCTCGAATCGCTCAGATTTTCTAACTCAGACATCAGCTAGTTGTGGTTCGCCCTAAAATGTCAATCAACAATCGATTAGATCCTCGCGGCAACTAAAAAAAATTACATCCTCATTCAAGTGTTTTTATCCGCTGTTTTTTTTCAGATGCTAAGCCCACCTCACATATGCGCCCCTACTCTCTGCAGACTGCCCGTCTACACACTTGTAGTAAATATGAAAGATTCTAATCATATGACACATCACGTCCCAAGCTGAGCTGGGAATAAAGCCGGTAGATTTGGGATCATTGGCTCCAGACAACAGCTTCATCAGCCGGAAAGAAGTTTGCTGCCTTCCTTCAGCTTCTCAATCCCCCCTTTGTTTGCGAAACACGGCCAGCTCGAGTCACCCTGGCCATATGGTTCATTTGAGGGTCTCGTCCAAAAAATGCTGCAAACAAGATTCATTACAGTTGAATAAAATACAGATATTTGTGTCGCACGATTTCAACAAAGACAAAGGCAGAGACGAAGCGCTGCATAAAACCGCACTGTCTTACTTCAAGCCACATTAGTCAATGTGAGCTACTTTCATATTTTTAAACTGCCAGCACATTATTATTCATAAAACAAACACTCGGGCACTATAACTCAGGAACAGCCCCCTTTTGTGGAAGACACCTTGCAGGGTAGAACACTAAGTGGTAGTTTTCAGGAAGCTCAGATTTAAAGCTTAGCCGTGCAAAACATTGAGTTTGGTGGCTGTTACCTCCTGTTTTCAGCAGCTGACTGGCAAGCTCTCATGCTCATACGCTCATCAAAAGGCTTTCAGTAAATCATTAAATTCTACTGAGGTGGCCAAGCTAGGAGGCTTTCACGAAGTAAAAAAAACAGAAAAGGAAAAGGAAGAAAAACAGAAGCCCTTGAAGTAGAAGATGCCCAAGAAAAACTCTTCAATGACATCAAACGAACGGGTTTCCATAGCTGTTGAAGCACGAGAGCTGTGTCTATGGACAAAGATAGAGGGGGGCACTCGCACTGTCCACTCCTCTATACCAACACAATTGGGTCACAGAAATAAGGAATTAATTACCATCCAAGAGTAAGGGTCCTATTCAACCCTGGCTGAGTTTTATTAAACGCCAATATAAATAACAAAACAACTCTTGTGGCTGCAGTATTTCTACACGGCAAAGGAAGGATTACGTTCAGGATTAACATCTTAAAGTCTATGAGACTTTCTGACTCAAGACTCTCTGCTAGTAATCGTATTTGTTTCCCGGCTCAGCGATTAGTGGTTCCGTCATTCACTTTCACATCACTTGGTGCAGGGAATCTCAGTTTTTAAAAAACTGTCACGACTAAAATCGAACCCTTTCTCGTTCTCAAATGTGGATGAACAGAATATCAACAAGAAACGGCACAAGACGGGTCTGCGCCAGGTCTTGTTTTGTCCCAGTTTGTAGGCGGGACTGGAGTAAGATCAAACATGACTCGTTTCTTTGATGCCTTGTGTTTCTTCGGCTCGGTGTAATTCAATTCTTATTAAGCATCTTTCAAAAAGGCATGATTTGACTCCAACACCTGTCTTGCAAAACTGGAAGAATACAAATGCAGGCAAACTCCGGAATAGCTAAATGGCTGCAAGTGCATGAAATGTTAGGAGAAGAATTAATTTCTGCCCAAAGAAAAAAGTTATGGAAAAGTTCACTGTGAATGAAATAAACCCATTAATCTTGTTTCTCAACCCCCCAACACTTGAGATGTGTAAATGACTGATCAAAATGAGTGATTTCATATATAGATATGGCAGCTTTAACACTTGCAATTGATGTGTTCGTTAAGAGTCAAACCAGATAAAGAGATGCGCTTCGTGATCATATTATTCCAGGATTAGTTTCTCCACGAGCCTGTTCCATCCCGCAGCGACAACCCCTCCCCACCCCCCAATAAAATCTCCATGGTACTCCTGCATCGTAAAAAGCGAAATGTCACTAAACTTGAGAAGATAAACACCTCTGTAGCTGGCGTTGCGATAAATCGCGGCTAACAAAGGAAAGTGGCAGCACATTTTGAAGTTAAAAGACTTGAAGGAATGCTCTCCCCTGAATGGACTCACCCCAACTACCTGCAGAAAAGTGCCCCGGATGAATGCAGCTACCCTGATCATGTCTATACTTACTCCTAAATCACTTTGTACAAAACGGCCGAAAGACAGTCCACATTCTGGATTACAAAATATTTGACATTAACTATTCAGTCCCCCTTTCTGTTTTGCACGAGAAGCGAATCACTATTTTTCAGCCCGAGTTGAAGATAAGTCTTTAGCTCTGTGTTTACAGTTTGGTCTTATCTTTACACCTATTCATTAATGCATGGTCACAACTTGTGGAGTCCGGGCGTAAGCCCTCTTCCCTGATCCCACGTTTCATAGCAACATCTTCCTCCACAGTTTAAGGGCTTTTCATGTCACCTTAGGGTTCAAGCTACTTAAAGAACAAAGAATTTCCGTAACTCTGCGTTTCTTAAGAGGACACACAACTTTTTTGATGAGCTCAGACGTTGTTTTTTTTTAACCATTAAACTTTCCATTTAATGTTTATCTGTGTGCTGTCTGCTGCAATGATTGGACATTTAAAAGCTCGAGAGGAACGATTTGTTCCTTTTAGGACAGTTTATGCAGTGGACATCAGTTGCACTCCCTAACCCACCCCACCCCCTGTTGTCGTGCGAGCTTCCTTTTGTGAAATCGTTGAACTCGGATGACTTTTACCTTATTTTATAAGGGAATAGTGGAACACAAATCGTTATCTCTTTTCCCACCGTTTATTAAAACCAGGTAGCAGTTCGTTTTAAACATACGCACCGTAACTCAAGTAAACCCCTTGTGTCAGTAATTGCCACAAACTAACCAACTTCAAATGATAGTAGTCCCCCTCAAATAGGCGCATAACATCTTAAAGGTGTAAATTCCTTTTAATTTTCAAGCATGTTTCCTGATATTTTTTTCCTCCGTGCTAGTTATAACGTTTTCATAAATTGAATATACAAAGGTTTGGTCGAGAATATGATTTATTTTCTGCTGCATAACAGGACTCTGCAATGAGATGGCATGGGTGCGACCTTCTATAACGTTTCATTTGATTGTCGTTGCTAATTGAAAATCATTCGAATGGACTCATGTAGCATTAAGATAAGAGCTATTATATTAAAGCTGATCTAAATATAATGTTCAAAAGTTCACTAATGCCACCTAGAACCAATTTTCCCTTTGAAAATTATTATCCATTTTCTGATATCGGCAGTGCTGTCAATAAGAGTCTGAGCTGTCCTAAGTAGTTTTCTAGTTCATAAGGTAGTGTTGCTCTTACAATGGAGTTGTCAGATTATGACCCAGGAGATGAAGGAATTGATAATTGATGGCCAAGATAATATGGTGTTTAACTTAGAAGGACACTTGGAACTGCTAATATAGTTCTTCCAGGTAGCAGAGATAGCATGTTCAGGAGACGACACTGTTGATCTTTGATTCCTTCATGTTCATGCAAATTTGTGAATATTTTCTGCCTAAAAGATATTTTATTTAATGATGTAAAATATTTTTGATAAAATAAATTATGCCTGGTGAAAATGTAGAAAATGCAACAATTGATTTTTTTCTGAAATATTTGGAAGAGTGGAATATTTGGCTTCCGTGCTGCAAGATCATATGCACTTTGGTTAAAAATTATTAACACTGTCCTCCAGTTTCGTATTAAATCTTGCAATCTAAACATTTCAATAATTTAGTATGTAAGACAGCAGTGATTGAAATAAATGTCAACTGGTAATTAACGGTTCAGTGATAAACTAATATTTCAGATCGAATAAATTTTAAAATCAAAATTGTGCTAGTCATCCTTTTGTACTTTAACTTAAAATGTAGATGTATTTATATATGTGATAATTAGACATCCTTAATAGTATCTGTAGTGGTATGCAGGGAAATTGTAAACCTGGTTATGTTCTTCATTAGTCCACAGAATGTAGAATTCTTCTATTGATATAGAAATTATAGTGTGGAAACAGTTGGCCATTATCATTTTACATTGGTGTTTATTCTTCATCTATACAGTGGCTCTAATCCACATGTGTGCTTTATTCACATTTCACTTTTAATCTCCTATCCACAATCACCAGAGTAATCCATTCTTCAATGTTGACAGGGTTTCTGTTTTGATTATTACCTAACATTCTACAACCTTACAACTCCTTTGTGTACTAAAATATCTTACCTCAATTCACCACAAATCAATCATTGGCACCCCCCCCACCATTTGTCTGTCCACCCTGGAGGCGTCCTGCCTCTATTCCTGATGAAGTGCTTTTGCCTGAAATGTCGATTTTCCTGCTCCTCAGATGTTGCCTGACCTGTTGTGCTTTTCCAGCACCACTCTGATTTAAACTTTGGTTTCCAGCATCTGCAGTCCTCACTCTTGTCTAAAATCTGAGTTAGTCAACCTCTCTTCATAAGACAAGCCCTTCAGTCCAGGCAGCATACTGGTAAACTTTCTTTGGGCCCTCTTCAAAGCCTCTGTATCTTTCCCATAATAGAGCAACCAGAACTGGACACACTATTCCAAGTATGGCCTCACCAGGGTCTTGTAGAGCTGCAGCAAAACCTCGTGGCTCTTAAATTCGATATCCCTGTTGATAAAAGCCAAAACACCATATGCTTTCTTAACAATCCTATCCACTTGAGTGGCAACTTTGAGGGATCTATGCACTTGAACACCAAGATCCCTCGGTTCCTCCACACTGCCATGAATCCTGTCTTTAATTCTATATTCAGTATTCAAGTTCAACCTTCCAAAATGCGTCACTTCACATTTATCCAGGTTGAGATCCATCTGCCATTTCTCAGCCCAGCTCTGCATCCTGTCTATGTCTTGCTGCAGCCTGCAATAACCCTCGATATTATCAATGGCACCTCCAACCTTTGTGTCATCTGCAAATTTACTAATCCACCCCTCAACCTCCTCATCCAAGTCAGTTACAAAAACTGCAAAGAGCAGAAGCCCAAGAACAGAGCCCTGTGGGACACCACTCACCAACTGTCCTCCAGGCAGAATACTTTTCATCTACAACTACTCTCTGCCTTCTGTCAGCAAACCAATTCTGAATCCAGACAGCCAAATCTCCCTGTATTCCATACCTCCTGACTTTATGAATGAGCCTATCATGGGGAACCTTATCAAATGCCTTACTGAAGTCCACATACACCATGTCTACTGCTCAACTGTCTTCGACCTGTCTTGTCACCTCCTCAAAGAACTCAATAAGATTTGTGAGTCATGACCTGCCTCTTACAAAGCCATGCTGACTGCTTTTAATCACGCTATGCTTTTCCAAATAGTCATAAATCCTATCCCTCAGAATTCTTTCCAAAACCTTGCTGACAACAGACATAAGATTGACTGGTTTGTAATTGCCAGGGATTTCCCTACTACCCTTCTTGAAAAGAGGAACATCATACACCTCCCTCCAATCCTCCAGTATAACTCCCAGAGAGAGTGAGGAAGCAAAGATCTTCACCAGCAGCTTAGCAACCTCCTTTCTCGCTTCCTGTAGCAACTGAGGATAAATCTGGTCTGGCGCTGGGGATTTATCAATCTTAATGTTTGCCAAAATTTCCAGCACATCAACTTCATCAACCTTGATCTGTTCAAGCCTGTTTCCAGCTCCTCCAAGTTCTCATTCACAACAAAGTCCCTTTCCTTAGTGAAAACCAAAGCAAAAAACTCATTTCGGGCTTCCCCTACCTACCCAGTCTCCACACACAAGTTCCCTACATTATTCCTGATCAGCCCTACCTTCTCCCTGATCCTCTTATTCCCCAGTTGATTTTCTGTTCAATGGTAACTCCCAGGGTATTGATAATAGGCATTCAGTGATGGAAATTCCATTGAATGCTGAAGGGCAATGATTCGATTCTCTGATATGGAGATGTCATAGCATGCCATATATGTGGTGCAGCTGTTACTTGTCAGCCCAAGCTTAAACATTATCCAGGTTGTGCTGCATTTGGACATGGACTGTTTCAGTATCTGAGGTGTTGTACAAGGTGCTGAAAATTACACAATCATTAGCCAACATTCCCACTTCTGACCTTATGCAGGAGGGAGTGTCATGGATGAAGCAACTGAAGATGAATGGGCCGACGACATTACCCTGAGAAACTCCTGCAGAGACGTCCTAAAGGTGGCTGGCTGACAATTGTAAGCATTTTCCTTTGTGCTCGACATGACGCTAACCAAAAGAAAGTTTTCAACCTAATTTTCACTGACTCAACGTTTGCTAGGACTCCTAGATATAATGTTCAGTCAAATGCAACCATAGTATCTAGGGCAGTCACTCTTACCTCACCTTTAGAGTTCACCTCATTTGTCCATGCTTGAATGAAAGTTGTAATGTGTTCAGGAGCCGAGTGACCCTAACAGAACATAACTAAGTGTCATTAAACAAGTTATTGCTAAGCATGTGCGGTTTGAAAACTTTACTGACTGTCCATTCCATCATTTTACTGATGACTGAAATTAAACTGATGGGACAGTAATTGGTCAGGCTGCAGTTGTCTCAGTTCCTTTTGAGTGCTGGATATATCTGAGTAATTTTGCTCATTGCCGGGATGTAGATATCCCACAAACAACTCGGTTGAGGGTGCACCCACAGAAATACATGTTTTCCAGTCAAACACATCTGCAGCCAGCTGCACACGCTGGAGCTCCAATTTCAGAATTTGAGCAGCACCTGGAGAGTGTTATACATCCGTGATGGAGAGATGCAAGCTGGCTGGAGGGAGCAGGGAACTAGTAGGCAACCAGGGAGAATCAGCCAGGTAATTCAGGAGCTCCTGCGTCTAAAAAGAAAATTAACACAGATCCTGGAGATCCAAAACCAAATCAGAAATTGGTGGAGAAACCTCTGGCAGCATCAGTGGAAAGACAGTAGAGTTAATATTTTGATTCTTGGTAACTCTTCATCAGAACTATCCTATTTGCTAATCAGTATTCCATTTTGGAAATCGGTTTGATGATAGCTCCTATAGAGGTACACCTGGGGCCAGTACCATTGGAAGACAAAGAAAGATAGTCCTGCAAGCAGACTTTAGGGGCTTCATTGGGTATCTTGGAACAATCATAAAATGAATGTTTAGAAGATAAAACACAAAAGAGGCAAACATATTGCTGGGTGATGAGAAAGTGAGGACTGCAGATGTTGGAGCTCAGAGTCAAGAGTGTGCTGCTGGGAAAGCACAGCAGATTAGGCAGCATCCAAAGAGCAGGAGAATCGATGTTTTGAGCATACGGCGTTCATCAGGAATGATGCCTGTGGGCCGGAGCTGAGAGATAAATGGGAGGGGTGGGGTGGATGGAAGGTAGTTGAGAGAGTGATAGATGGATGAAGGTGAGGAAGAAGGTGATGGACAGGGGAGGAGTGATGGACAGTTTTGGAGGGCTGTGCCGAGTTGGAGGCTTGGGAGTAGGATAATGTTGAGGGAGCTTGTCTGTCTTATTCTTCAGGTCCTTGCATGAAAATAGATTCTACTTAGCCTTACTAAATCCACTTCTTTCTTATCTAGATTATGTTTCCTCTGCCTTGCAGACTTATTTGCATTTTAACTTTTAATTCCATCTCAGCTTCACTCCAGTCTGAACTATTAGTCAGGATCCCACTCTCCTGCCAATCCAGCTCAAGTCCATCCCAAACATCCAGGGAAGTATTAGTATAGGTATATTAGGTATATCCTCCCTGAGAGGACGTTGTTGTTGGATGAGTACTATAGACACACAAACAGTCAGGAGATAGACAATCAAATATGACATCAAGTTTCAGAGAAGTGAATGGCATGATAGAAGGAGATTTTAACTAGTCAAGTACTAACCGGAATTGTTCTAGTGTGCACAGTAGGGAGGGAAAGAATTTCTTAAATTGCATCAAGGATTTACCAGTAAGTAAAAAGTCCAACTAGGGAGGGGCAGTTATGGACCGAATAATTGGAAATGAACCCAGGCAATTGGAAGGTGTATCAGTGAGGGAGCATTTTGGAGATAGCACTCGTAACTCAGTTTAGTCGATAGAAAAGAGTCAGGATGGGCCATGAATAAAAGCTCTAAGGAAACTCAAATTTAACAAGATAAGAGATGACTTGCCCCAAAAGGACTGGAGCAGCTGCTTACAGATAATACTGTATTAAAGCATGGGGAGACATTCAAGGAAGGAATAGTGTGAATACAGGACAAATATGTTCTCATAAATCCAAAAGGAGGAACAATGATGGACTGGTAATTTATTACAAGATATTTATTATGAATAAATAGATTCAAACCACAGGTAAACAACAGTCAACTGCTGACATAAACCTTTACTTGTTAAAGCTCTAAACTCACTACAAATACATACAGGGAAAGGGGTCTTGTGGGTTAATCATAGAATCCCTATATTGTAGAAACAGGCTATTCAGCCTGACATATTGAAGAGCATCTCCGCGCCCCCTCCCTGCAACTCTCATGGCTAATCTACGTAGCCTCCACAGCCCGGGATACTATGGGCAATTTAACATGGCCAATCTACTTCACCTGCACATCGTTGGACCGTAGGAGAAAACCAGAGCAAACCCACACCGACACAGGGGGAATGGGCAAACTCCACACATACAGTCACCTAATTCCACAGCTGGAAGTGAACCTGGGTCCCTGGTGCTTAATAGCAACAGTGCTAGCCATTGTGCCAGTCAGGTTGCTATTGAAAGGATATTTCCTCCTGTGGGAAATTTAGACCTAAGCATCATAGTTTAAAAATAGCATATCATCTATTTAAGACAGAGATGAGGAAGCATTACTTTCTCTCAGACGATTCTGAGTCTTGGAATTATTTTCAGTAAAAGCAGTGAATGCAGAACCTTTAAATATTTTAATGCAGTGGTAGATGAATTCTTGATTACCAAGAGGATGAAAGATCATTGGGATTATACAGGAATGTAGAGCTGAGGCTAAAATCAGACCTTATTGAATGGTGGGGCAGGTTCAACTAGCTTGGTAGCCAACTATAACTTCTTGTTCATAGTACTGGGGAACCCTGGGCATCAATAGACATAAGATTAGGATAAAAATAAACAGAGAAGTCTAGGGGCGATACAAAAGGCGCCATATGACAGAGTTACTAGAGGAACATAAATAATATAGGAAAGCAAAGAAAATGCACGGGTAGAATACAGGAGAACAAAAGTTTTGTTTTAATCGTAACACCTCACTGGGGTGACACACTCGAAATCAAACCTTGGTATTAACGAATTTATCAAAAAAATTTTTTTAACCAAAATGTGCAGAATCCCCAATTTACCTGCCTGATAGATGTAGGGTATTTAAAAAATGGACCAAGTTTCTGTACTTCGCAAGAATTGATTTTAATGCAAATACATAGATTCTCACCACAGTTAAATAAGTATATACTGTTGACATACAGCTGTACTTTTTAAAACTTGAACCTTATGGCATACACATACAGAGAGAGAAAAAAAAGTTGTGGATCAGGGGAGTGGGAGAAAACAAATAACTGGCTGAGCAGTTCAATGGCGCCAATCCTCAGGATTCAATAGCATGTTCCTTTGTTTTCCAAGCCCTTTGGTTCTCTGAGCTTTCCCTTCAGATTAGCTTATTTATTCACAGGAGGCGCAGAGTGATTCATTCATAAATTATAAAGTTTCTGACTGATCAGCTAAAAGGATAGCTTACAACAACTCATGACAGAAAGTAAACTGGCTTTCTTCAGACTGTAGGAATTTTACTGGAGACCCATCATCTGCACTTTCAGCAGTCCCAAGGTTTCTACCAATATCATTCACACCCACAAGCTGTTCAGCTACTAAGAAACCAATCAGAAAGTTTTTGTCAGGCTGATGACCTTTGGCACCCACAATTGGTCATAATAGAACATAGAACGTTACAGCGCAGTACAAGCCCTTCGGCCCTTGATGTTGCGCCGACCAGTCATACCAATCTGAAGCCCATCTAACCTACATGTACATCCATATGCTTGTCCAATGACGACTTAAGTGCACTTAAAGTTGGCGAATCTACTACTGTTCCATATCCTTACTACTCTTTGAGTAAAGAAACTACCTCTAACATCTGTCCTATATCTATCACCCCTCAATTTAAAGCTATGCCCCCTCATGCTCGCCATCACCATACTTGGAAAAGGCTCTCCCTGTCCACACTATCTAACCCTCTAATTATCTTACATGTTTCTATTAAGTCACCTCTCAACCTTCTTCTCTCCAACGAAAACAGTCTCAAGTCCCTCAGCCTTTCCACATAAGACCTTCCCTCCATACCAGGCAATGTCCTAGTAAATCTCCTCTGCACCCTTTCCAAAGCTTCCACATCCTTCTTATAATGCGGTGACCAGAACTGTACACAATACTCCACATGCTGCCGCACCAGAGTTTTGTACAGCTGTAGCATAACCTCCTGGTTCTGGAACTAAAACACTGTATACCTTCTTAACAACCCTGTCAACCTGGATGGCAACTTTCAAGGATCTGTGTCCTTGGACATAGAGATCTCTCTACTCATCTACATTACCAAGAATCTTACCATTAGCCCAGTACTTTGCATTCTGGTTACTCCGACCAAAGTGAATCACCCCACACTTGTCTGCATTAAATGCCATTTGCCACCTCTCAGCCCAGCTCTGCAGCTTATCTATGTCTCTCTGTAACCTACAACATTCTTCGTCACTATCCATAACTCCACTGACCTTAGTGTCATCTGCAAATTTACTAACCCACCCTTCTACGCCCTCGTCCAGGTTGTTTATAAAAATGACGAACAGCAGTGGACCCAACACCGACCTTTGTCCCATCAACCACCACACTCTGTCTTCTTTCAGCAAACCTGTTACTGATCCAAACTGCTATATCTCCCACAATCTCATTCCTTCGCATTTTGCACAATAGCCTACTGTGGGGAATCTTATTGAATGCCTTGCTGAAATCCATATACAGCACATCAACCAGTTTACTCTCATCTACCTGTTTGGTCACCTTCTCAAAGAACTCAATAAGGTTTGTGAGGCACAACCTACCCTTCACAAAACCGTGCTGACTATCCCTAATCAAATTATTATTTTCTAGATGATTATAAATCCTATCTCTTATAACACTCTTGTTTCTTGTTGGTGTATGTATTTGTTATTTCATGTTCTTTTCCAACACTTTACCAACAACTGAAGTAAGGATCACTGGTCTATAATTCCAAAAAGCATGTTGCCAGCCAAAGCTCACTTTTTTTGCATGCCCTGGTATTGTGCCATCTAATTACTCTTTCCTCCACTGCTTACAAAGGAATAGTGTAAATGTGAAATACAATGGGTTTCAGTTACTTTTTAAGAGTACAGCAATTCTTTCCAGATTGCACTTGCAGAGATACAGAGGAGATTTATCAGGTTGTTGCCTGAAGGGTTTGAGTTATGAGAAAAGATTGAATAGGTGGGTTGTTTTCCCTGGAGCCACAAAGGTTGAGTGGTAAGAGCAAATTACTGCAGATGCTGGAATCTGTACTGAAAGCAAAAAGTGCTGGAGATCACAATGTGTCAGGCCACATCCATGAAGAGAAAGCAATCTTAATTTTTGAGTTTAGATTACACTTCATTAAAGCTGAAGTTGAGTGTGTTTAAGATTATGAGGGACTTAGATAGGATGGGTAGGAAAACACTTTTTTCAGTAGTAGAGGGACATTAACCAAGGGGCATAGACTTAAAGTAAGGGATAGAAAGCTAAGATCTCTGCTGTTCCCAAAGTCATCATAAAAATTAAAGACTTTATAAATGTACACACAATTTCCCAATTTACCTTTATTTTAGACTCAAGTTGACAGAAAACTCAGATTAGGGTTCTGTGCTTAATAAGGATGACTATTTATTGCAAACATATATATTATAACCACAGATAAATAAGTATAAACCATTGATATGGAACACCCCTTAGTTCCCCCTGCCCCAAACAAGCACACAAACAGACACAAGGAAAACATGGGTGTTATAATTGGAGTGAAAGTCTGTAATGGCAATTCAGTAGTCCTTGTCTGTATGATTTGCTGAGATAATCCTTTTGCAGAATAAAATGCTGTTTCTTGGTCTTTCTTCTCCAAATGACTTGTTTGCAGATGGTGCAGAGTGATTGGTTCACATGTATACAGGTCTTTGACTTATCAATTAAAAGTCACAGTTTACAGCAAACGGAAAGGGGAAACAAACTGTTTATCTTCAGACTCTAGATGCTTTTTGACTGCAGACCAAACACAACTCCTTTCCTCTCAGAGGTCCGATTGCTTTCTCTCAAATATTGATGTCCCTTAGCTGTTGAGCTGCCTGGGAACCAATTCTGTAGTTGTTGGCTGCCAGAATACTTTGGCATTGACTAATACTCACTAGTCCACAGACCAATCAGTTGCTTGTTGCTGGCCAAAGCTCCACAACAACACTTGCAACGAGTGTTAGGATGAAAGATTATAGGGGATATGCAGGAGTGTAGAATTAAGGCTAAAATCAAATCAGATCTTATTGAACAAAAGAGAAGGCTCAAAGAGCCGAATGGCCTACTCTTGTTTCTTGTTGGTGTATGTATTTGTTATTTCATGTTCTTAAAGTGCTGCAATTCTTCAACAACCCTGGTTTTTAAAACAGCCCTTTCTCCATTTCAGTCGAAAGATGCAGTAAAATACAACGTTGTTTTTATACAGTATTTAGATGTTCACTTGTGTTACCATAGACTTCAGGGAGCTAGAAAATTGAATTAGTGTATTCAGCTCTTTGTTGATCAGCATGGTCAGGATAGGCCGAAGGACCTCGTCTGTGGTGTAACTGTCGATGAGTCAAACTGTGGTTTCTGCAGGGAAACCTACGGAGTCATTCTGGCATCCCAGTGGGGCGAACACGATTCCTGTTATATTTCCAGCTGCAGTAAAAACAAATCTGCACCTTTCATCATCTCCTCCCCCCAGAAGCAGACTAATTAGTAATTATTACAATGCATTTAAATCAACTGACGGATTGTTCGTAAAATTGTACTCAAATTCCGTTTGGTAAAATAAAATTGTTGAAAACCACAAAGCAGAAAATTCAGTTGTGTTGATTAAACATTGTCTAGAAAGACCATCGCTCTCCCCAAATCAGGTAATATTGATTTGCATTTGGTTTACATGGCACCTGCTTCTCATATTTTATGGCAAATATTATAAGACCATAAGACATAGAAGTGGAAGTAAGGCCATTCGGCCCATCGATTCCACTCCGCCATTCAATCATGACTGATGGACATTTCAACTCCACATACCCGCATTCTCCCCGTAGCCCTTAATTCCTTGTGACATCAAGAATTTATCAATCTAAATATTCTTGCAGTTTCACTTGTTCCCAAAAAAAAGGAAATAAGGGTTGCTCACAATAGTTTTCATTCAAAGAAATTGCCGCAGTTTTTTTCAGGAAGTGCATCTTTTTATGCTCACAACGTGTCAAGTAAACCAAGAAGCAAGTGTGGTATATTTAAGAAGGGTTTACGCTGGGAGTTGAGGACTTAGATCATGGCGGGTTGATTATATGTATTTCTCTTTTGTTTAGTGTGGTGGAGCGTCTTTGATAAGACCTGCATTTGTTGCCTTTCTGGAGTGTTTATTTATGTGCCTAAAGTCATATAGAAATGTCATTTTGCGATAAACCGATAATTTTGGCTGTTTTGTGTCATTCTCAACTAGGTCGGTTTGCATCGAAAGGTGAAAACTACACTATTACATCTTTTTCCAGTGACCTTTCGTTATTATGTGTTCAGTGCTGGGAGGCATTTTAATTGAAGGATTCTCTTGTTGATAAGTAAGTCTTCCTCACTTGCAGTCTAAAGAAGTCGTATTAAAATCTAAACGATTTTCTGTTTGTTTTTCCATAAGATTATCAGATCTATAATAGTTCCGGTTTATATTTCAGATCTCCAGCATCTACAGTGCTTTGTTTTGTTTATTTCCTTACTTTTTGAATATTTGAGTTACCTTCTTTCTGACTTGGTGTTTTGGTGCTTGATATTGAATGCTTTCATTATCCCACACCCTCCCAGTAAGGTCACTCTGTAATGACCCAGCTTCTCCTCTACTGTATAGTACAGTATCTGTTCATTTCAGACCAGAACTCCAGAACTCAAAAACTGCATGAATCCATGTAAGAATCTGCAGATCCATTTTTTAGATTAGAATCAGTCTGAACATTGGGGCACTGACATCCTCTCACAGGGCACCTCACACCTTTAATACATTATCTGGCATGACACCTAATGTTAAAGTTCACACGAGAATTTAACTTTAAGAACGTTCTGGAATTTACGTATGAAAGAACTGAAACCAACATGCCCATTCTAAAAGATGAGAGACTTAACAAACAATCCAGGTCTTTTTCAACATATAATTTCAGTTACATCGCACTATATACTTTTGCTATAAACTATGTGCCCTACGATCTTATGCTCCACAACCACCTGATGAAGGAGCAGCACTCCAAAAGCTAGTGCTTCCAAATAAACCTATTGGACTATAACCTGGTGTTGTGTAATTTTTAACCTTGCCTAAAACCTGCTCATTTGCTTCACCGAGAGTTATTTTTTTCGATCATTTTTCCGACCTATTATTTACCTTTGAAATCTTACCAATTCCCTTGAGCATGAAGGTGCCTGTAGACCATTTCTTATGTTCTTAATTTTTTTTGGTAATCTCTTACTGAAACAATGTATTTCAATTTTACTGCAAACTCTTGAGTTTTTATTGCCCATTTCTCTGAGTACCCTTTTTTCCTCTCGATCTGTTCTAATTTACCCCTATTTTTTCTTTACCGCTTTGTGTGCAACATTGTGTTAACGCATGAGTATAAGTTTTTTTTAAACCGTGGAATCAAATGAAAATAACATGCTTGCATTATACATTGGGGAATGGATGGTTTCATGTTTTGCTTCATGAAGGCTGTAGCCAATTTTTCAGTTTGACGCAAGCCAGGAAGCGTTCCTGTGCCTCTAAATGGTTTCTGCTGGAGATGTCCCGCCCCTAGAAAGTGCAGCACACTAGCAAACCCACTCCCAATCCAGTTATTAAATCACTGCTTAGTTGTCGTCTATTCAGATCACGACCTTCTTCAACATTCACAGTAAGACACGGGCCAGCTGCATCACGTCAATGTTCCCGTTCTGAGTTGGTCCCTAAGCCGTCACAGCTTTCAGAATGCAAAATCTTCAATGTAAAAGAGGGATAGTATCGCTCCCGGTCTGTGTGAGCACCAAGAACTCAAATATGTACCAGTGGTAGATCCCTATAAATAACGCAATTCATTTTTCTGTTCCTCCTCTATTTATTTTCGTTTGTCTCTACCTTCACAATACCAAATTGTGCACGTTTTCCTCTCTGCCTCTAGTCTATTTATACTTATCGCAGCTTTTCACTGTTTCGACTTATCTACATTTATCACTTTTCACTGTCTAGCTCCTTACTCTACACCCTCGCATTGTCCAGTTAATGTTATCGATTTTCTCGATTTCTTCCCCATTTCCCTCCCATTGTGTTTTCTAACTTTCAATTTTCATTCTCCACTAACCTTTTCATTATTTATCCACGTGCTTTTTAGTTACATTCGACTATGAGTCAGGAAGTTGCTGTCCCATTCAAAGACATGAGTACATTATCCAGACTAATATTCCAGTCCAATACTGAGAGCACTGCGCTGCCGACAGTGCGATATTTTGAATGAGATCGTAAACGAAAACTTCCTCTGCCCTGTCAGCTGGACACAAAAATTCCAACCATCATATTCGATGAAAAGCAGGCCAATATTATCCCAATATTATCAACGGTCAACTAAAAACAGATGGCCTGGTGATCGTTATTTCAATAGGCTTGCTGAGCACAAATTGGCTGCTGTGTTTCCTAAATTATAACAGTGGTTCCACTTCGAAAATACTTCAGTTAATTTTAAGGTCCTTAGTTGGACATCCAGAGGGTGTGAAATGTTTTGTATGTTTCTTTCTCGCTTTCAGTCTTTCTATCGTCTGTATCTATGCGATCTCTGTTACACTGTGGCCTTACATCTACGTTGAATATACATGTACATCTCCCTCTATACCAGTCGATATTTTTAATGTACAAATTTCTATTTTCTCTTAGCTTCCCTGCATTCTTCGACTTTTTCTATAATCATTTTCTCCTCTTACCAATCTCCGCATTATATAACAATTTCGCTGTCGCTGCTGTTAAATTGTTTCTTTATATTTTCTATTGTAATTACAGCTTTATTGTCGTGATTTTACTTTTGCATCTCTTTGTATCCGTGTTCTCATTCGTTCTTAATTATCACACCATGTTCATCTCAATTTTTTCGAATTACATTAATTTCTGCGCACGCCGAAGTTTTCCTTCTCTTCATTTATTCTCTGTCTAGAATTCTGTATTTGTCTATCTGTAACATCTTTACTTTCCTATAATTTCTCTGAATTAGCATTTGTTTTCTCGACTGTAACGATATTTTTGCTTTCTGAATGTCACCTTCTCCAGGCAGACTTTGCTTCTCAGCCAACTTCAGTCCTATCACTACACGCCTATTCTCACTTTTTGTAAATGACTTTCTCTTACTTTTTGCATTTCTCTGCTCATCTGCTTCTCCCAAAGCCTGCCCCAATTCTACCTCTGTGAACCCAGTTCCGTATGGCTGCATTTGTTCCCACTCTCTCTCTGACTAGCGCTCGGTTGCTGGTTTTATGCTCAGTCTCACTCTATGTGCGCAACACACCCTTTGCTGAAACTTCACAATCTCTGCTTGCGCACTCTCTCTGCACCAGTCCCTATGCTCCCCTCCCCATCGTTCGAATGACTCTCTCTCTCCCTGGTGAATGGAGGCCGGCTCCCGTGCGCGTGGCTGTCGACGGCTGGCGCATTCTGATTGGCTGCGGGGACCTCGCGCATTAATGAGCGGCACGTTCCGGCCGCCGCCGGGTTCGGAGCTCGAGCCCAGAAACAATGGAGAGACTCAGAGAAGGGGAGGGAGAGAATCCTCCGACGTCTGAGAATGGGGGCTCGCGCGGCGAGTGGCAATCCCCTCTCCCACCCCCTCCACTTTGCGGGCCCGCTGCCGCCCCACCCCCTCCCCACTCTGAGCTGATTGTCTCCCGAGCCTATATAAAGCACGGGGAGACAGGCGTGTGCCAAACACACCGCCGCTTAACCACGATCTCGCTCGAGGAGAGCTGATTGCCGCACCAGGTCGCGTGCCAGTCAGCTGGTGCACAACATTCATACTTCTCGCAACTCCATCTCTATATTATATGAAGTAAACGCCCTTAGGCAAGTCCAATAGAGAGAGAAAGGACAAGTGTTTCCACAGGAGCATTTGAGAAAGGGGAAACAATTACTTGGGAAAGCATTAGAGGCAGAGAATTAGCACTTTTCATCCATTATTCTGAAAGTAAGTTCTGCTGGCATTATTTGCAATTTGTCCACTTTATAACTTATGGAGTAGATTTACACCCGCCACCCTCCTCTTTAATTGTCTTGTGTTTTTTCTCTCTCGTTTTGTTTTTGCACAGGATGGCTCCCCAGTCCGATCGTTGTCCTTACAAAGAGCAGGGCAGCGGCAAGTACTTCCAGTGCCCAGCTGCAACCTCCACACTCAGCCGGGGCGACCTGTCCATCCCTTCGGAGGAGGAGATGGATGAGGAGAGCCTCCTGGAGCTTTCGTCCGCCAGGAGTGAGTGCAAGCGACGCCCCAGGGGCCGGGGCAAACCCAGGAGCCCGAAGGTGGTGCAGAAGATCAAGAAAAGCCGGCGCATCAAGGCCAATAACCGGGAGAGGAACAGGATGCACAACCTGAATGGCGCCCTGGACGCCCTGCGCGAGGTGCTGCCCGCCTTCCCAGAGGATGCCAAGCTGACCAAAATCGAGACTCTCCGCTTCGCCCACAATTACATCTGGGCACTCACTGAGGCTCTGCGACTGGCCGATCCTCTCTGTGGCCCCGGAGAGTCCTGCTACGATGGAGCCGAACAGCAATACTTAGACTCGGGGCTGAGCAGCCCCAGCCCCGGCGCTTCAGGCAGCTCCTGGAACAGCTTCAGCTCCCCTTCCTCATCCTCCTACACCTGCACTTTATCCCCGGGCAGCCCTGCGCCATCGGAAGATATGTACTTCGGGCAACCCGAGAGCATCTATGCACCACCTAAACAGCAGTCTGACTTTTTGCAAAACTCTTCTCCTTTCCAAGAATTTATTTGAACCCTTCGCTGCAGCTCAATATCGCGTCTCTTTTGTAAACGATTATGAATTCTCTTTATATTGAAACTATCTGGGGAAAAAAGTTGGACCTATACTGTTTACATTTCTTACTAGATATATAGGATTGAGATTTGTAATGTATTTTTCAAACAAATGTATTTTTCAGACTGATTCACACGAACTGTTAATGTTCAATGTTGTAGACTTGGCATCTGCCTGTCTTCCCAGAGAGAAGCTCTGTTGAAGGCTGTGGGAATTTGAACTGTCAAACCAAACTTTGCTCAGTGCACTTTGCCCATTTTCCCAGGTTCTCCACAATGCCTTTTGTTCTCTGATTTCTTCTCCCTTCCTCCCCCTTTAGTCTCCTTTTATCGTTTCAAGAATAAGGCCGATTTTACCAGCTGTCTAATATGATTTACGGAAAAAGATGTTGTGGTACGGAGCGAGGTTAGAAGTCATTGCATAATTTGTAGACTTTTTAAATGAATGAAAACGACCGTGTAAATTTAGGTTGAGTGCTTTATCAAAGACAGAGAGAGTGAGAGAGAAGGAAAACACAAGGAGGAAGGCTTCATGCATTATTTATCTCGACCTCCGGGGATGAAGAATTGCCTTTTTTTTTCCGCGACCGAAAAAAATCAGCCGAATAAAACGAACCGACACGGAGCATTAACGCGATCATCTACACATGTGTTCACTTTTATTTATTATAAAAGGAAGATTTCATGCACAAAATGTATATTTTGTATATTTCAGAAGTTTATTGTTGCTATGTATTCGCCTGCAAATCAAATGGAAAGCGTTTTCAATTCGTCTTTTCAATAAAAAAAAGTTTAACTTTCATATAAATAAGCTGGCAAGTGCGTGGTTCATTGATCAGTGTGAAAAAGAGCAGCTGTACATTCAAGTGACACAAGCTAGTTGCTATTAGGTTATAAAACATCAGAACATACATTTCATTTACCGAACCTATTCACTAAAATATGAGACGTGGAAAACGGCAGCATGACAATGACAACAAACAGAATACAATATAAAACTACCGCCTCTTGTCATCTGTTCTTTTGTTAACAGATCACGCCAAAGTGGGGGATATGTTAGACTAAAAGTAAAAGCCACCGTTGCTAAATGCTTTAAAAATTACGTGGAAGAAAATCATGTGGATTCGTCTTTAAACATACCGAAAGGAACTATGAAAAAGTTCGTTTAATGCATGAACTGCGCACAGGCTCTCACATAATTGAAATTTCAAATCCAAAGCACGATACCAACTTCTAGCAAGTTACTTGCGGAATCTTTTTGAATGCGTACGACGTTTGTAAAATCGAATTTCACATATTGACAATTTAAAAACTTTGATTCGATACAAGAAAGCTAGCAATCTCCACGCATAAACAACAGCAAGCTCAACAATAATGCAATACAAATTTTAAAGTGGGTTGTTTGTTGGCACGACCTGTCTTTGAAGTTGGGTGGGGGAGGAATTAAACGAACACAAAATATAGACCATTTTTATGCCAGTATTTTTCTTCTAGACATGCATGGGTTGCAATTTGCAGCGTGCAGTTTAATATACAACTCTAGCTCTTCCTTGTTAATTGTCACGTTCTGTTTGGATGTAAACCCTTTCCTCTTTGGCTCTGATCTATAGGGCTGGTCACTAGATTATGGATGATCGCGCTGCGTTTGCACGTGTCTGTGGATTCCCAAGAGGGAAACGTCTCATTATTATCTGGTATCAATCTTGCTCTGCAGAGTGGACGAACGCGACAGCAACAGATCACGAGAGTTCAGCGTATTATGTGCGCCGAAACCTCGGGAGTTCAAAGCAAGTCGCATCTGCATCTGTGGAAAGCCGTTTAAACTGTTCCGAGAATTAGAGTGTGCCATTATTGAACTCGAATTAAGGAGGGAGACGACGATGAAATTCAGCTGAAATATAAAAGACAAACCAAGAATATAGAACAGATGGCATTACCACATTACAAGCTTGATTTTAATGTCAAGTTATAGAAATGGCCCTTAAATTGAATGGCGGATTAACTCGAACGATAGAATCAAAATTTAACAGTAAACCGTCATATGGTTTTCTAATATCCCAACACCGTTCGATTGCAATAAACATTTGGGGCGAAATGTTTAATCCTGAAACGCGGGAACTTCATGAGGCTGAAGTAAAAGTTACGAAGCGCCAAAATATTAAGATATCAGGCTTAGATTACCATTTCTAATTAAGTCCCCTTTTTGACAATAAAACATCCTATTATCTAATACTCTACTTATCCAGGCTACCAGGCTAAGAAAATAAATGGTGACAATTACTCAGTGGCAGGGCGATGTCACTTCACTTCAAAAATCTTTACTGAATGCAGTCTTCACCTTAGATTTATTAGATCTAATACGGCCCTTCTCCGTAGTGAGGTAATTATGCTAGGAGGCTAAATGAATGCCAATGTAAATAAATACTGTCAGCCCCCACGTGTAATAATTTAATGTGCATATTCATTATCTTTAACATCTTCACTTTTGCTTGTTACAAACATTCGTTTAATCACCACATTGAGAATGCCAACATATTCTTATTTAATTGCATTCCGCCTTATTTTCTAAAATAATTGACATGATCAGTCTCTGGACAGATTCCTATGACAGTAAGGAATACTTATCAACAATATTAGAGAAATATATAGCTTGTACAAGCTGTTAATTCATCCAAAAGTGAACTCATTAGTGCAAAATCCACATCAATCACAAGTGGGGTTATACATAATATACAGAAATAATGGCACCCAAGCAAATACACATGAACAGCATATATTCCAACAGAACAGAAACAATAAAGTATGTATTTTGGAGAAGGAGCAGGTTGCAATCTTATTATTTCACGGTAGGTCTAAAGGTCTCCTAGCCTATTTTCTTGAAAACCATTTCAGTAACGAAGCGTGAAAGAAAGTGGGTAAAAACTGAGCAATAAGGTAAAAAGTGTGAAAAAAAAATTAGGAAAATTAGGTTACGGAAATAAAACGTAAAGTTTCCAGCCTTGGGCTAGGACTGCTAGATAGGCTGATGCATTGTTTTGCAGCTTGGCAGGAGGTTTATTATGAGCCAAATAATTCCCCAAAAGGTTTTGCATAATCACTTCTTTGATGTGACTTGAGTGTCAAAAATCAGCCATTACCCCGGAGTGTAAAAAAGTACCAAAGCTTTTACAAAATTGACAGTGTGTGGCAAACGTCATAAATAGATTTAACCCACGGCTTTCCAAAGTCCCTTTAATGATTAAATATAAAGAAAGACAAAAGATAGCCCTCTTAGTCTCGGCCTGATTGATCCGATTGTTCGTATTCTGATACTTTTGGAGCACGTGTGGTTATCTGAGTAAGATATTCACAGAGGCTCAATTAGGAACAGTCAAACCTTCCAATCAATACACAATGCGACCATTCTACTGACTCATATGTAGACGGCAATATCATTTATCCTCTTGTTTATCACAGTTTACTTTGTTCAAGTACGTCCTGAAATCATTACAGATTTTTATTTTCGGTATATATTTTTCCTTCCCAGGCAAGGACTTTATTGTTCACATTTAGCCAATAAATACAATGAATAAACAAAAATGGTAGAGATTGATACTTTGAAAATGCGGATTTCAAAGAATGTCAGTACAATGAGAACGGTTCTAACCACAATTGTCAACAAGTATCTTCCCACATGATGTGACAATTTAAACTGCAAACATGTTTTAAAGCAACTTAGGTAGAAAACGGCCATCTTCAATCTCGGCTGTTCTACAAATTTCAAAGATGCATGGTATCATCAGACAATACGGCACATCCTAGAATTATAACAAACAAATATAAATAATTGGTAAACGATTAGTTCAGTTAGTACAGTTTAAAGAATGGGGAAAAAGAGACAAAACAAGAGTGGAAAATGTTCAATTGAGTTGTGGGAATGGATGGTGAAAATGGGTGATTGGATTCTTTCAAGGGGAAGAGGGAATTAGAATGGGAGAGACGTTTAAGGGGAGAGACGGGGCTAAGGGAATGAATGGGAAGCGCAGTAAGGTCAAAACTTGTCTTGGTGTTTTCCCTGTTTATCTAGGTAGGGGGGAGAGATGAACATTTCAAACACAGAACTGAAACTTGTGTTGTTTTTGGCTAGGTGTCAATTTCGTTAGTTTCATGGAGGGATTTTCTCAGTGAAACCTAGTGAGTTTTATGATACCATTGTCCCAAACTCAGTGCCACTCCCCACCCCAACCCCCTCACATGTGATGCGAGCTGTATTATACCATTGACCCATGCTTGGAATTCCTGAAATAGATTGGCGTCTCTGGTACCCTTGCCATTTTTGAAAGGCTGCTGGAAAAGTACTGTCAGGCTGGAGCCACCCTGAACAGTTTGTGACATTTGCTCCAGACATGAGAGATAGGGGAAACTGACTCCCTGCTTTGTGAACAGGCAACTGAATTGGACAGGGTAGTGAAGAGAAGGGCTATCCTCTTCCCACTGAACTGGCAGAGGAGGCCATGTGACCACAGTATGCCAGCCTGGTCCAAGGTTGCCATCCAGGTCATGTGATCTCAGCAGTGAAGGAAGAAGGTTTCCTCCGCTTCGTCAGAGTAAGTGCTATGATTTTCTTTCTGCTACCTCACTTACTCAATGTCTACTACTGCACTCACCTAATACCAAGTTTCATGCTGTATCATAGTCATTATTGCATTCAACTTTTTCTCTCTCTTGCTATCTCCCATCTAAGGCCCCACTCTCCTAACTCTGCATGGCTTCTGTACTGCATACTCACTTGCTTAGTAGATCTCATTACCTTTCCCCATCAGCACTAGCACTCACAGTTGTGCCACCCACTTCTATCTCACTCAAATGTTCCTATTTCCTCATTGCAGGAGAAAGCAGCTCACAATTGGGCAGAAAGAGCCAAGGTAGGTAGTGGGCTGCCCAATATTGTATATATTGTTTATAGCTGAAATCATTTCAACTAGCAAAGTGGCAGGCAAGGATACTCAAGAGTAACTCAAATCGTGGAAGCTGCATGACTGGAGGATATTGCTGAGACCGGCTGAGAAAATACTTTGGAGTGAAGATGAGGATGTTGGAGTTACAAATCCTAACAAATCAATTAATTGCTGTACATACTTGGAAATATGTCAGGCAATATTCATGTTTAAGAAGAAATAATTCAAAATTACTGATCTTTTCATGCAATAGACAGATAAAGTTAATTTTAAATTATACTTACTTTGTAAAGTAGTTTTCCAACAGCATAAACATATAGGAATAAATAGAAACAATTGAGAGTGATATTAACATTCAAGTACTAATACAATTGCCACCACAGTTATTGAAGCCAGCTAATGATGCTAGCGGTGTGTGCACAATAGTTAAAATAGACACATGCCTTTACTACTCCCTAGCCCACCCAAAATAATTTCCTTCTTTCACAGTTCAGTACTAAAATTCATATTTATCATTATAGAGGGTCAATTTGGAACATTTGAGGTTATAATTAACCAACATCTTGTGCTGTACCATCAAAGGAAATATCCTGTTCAGTACATTACAACTTCTTAATCTTGCCATAGATCAATGGGTTTAGACAAATTATAGTTGGACTTTACCATTTCATGGAATAAGGATGGAAGGATAGTTAGATAATCCAAAGCAATTCCATGGGTGCAGCACATTAGTATTTCTTAATGATGGCATTAATTTCTATTACCTAAATTGTTCTAACTATAAATCAATGTCAAGAATATGCCACATTTGTCCAAAGTTTAATTTTTGCAATATAAATCATATTCTGCCACATTTCATGCAGAAATACATGCTTCTACATTCTCCATGCATTTTCCCCTAAATTTCACCATCCTAAGGCATACCAATTTCTGTTGTCCCTTAAACTGCTGATGATTCTTCTGATACTCTTATGCTGACGTTTTGATTGTACTTTGTGACATAACGTGGCAGAAAAATGCAAAAGATTACCAATCATAACCAAAATTTCAAGCCCTGCTTTTAGTCTTTTGTCTACAAGGAAGATTTTCTGCAGTCAATTGACCTATTCAGTTGATGGTTAACTTTAAAAATATTTCTCACTTTTATAAGATTGAGTTGAGACCTTGAAATAGGTGTTACACCTCATGTATATAAACACAGTGGTGATCTTAATATTGGTTTTTATCACATTAGTTCTCTAGCAATAGCATTTAGAGTCTGTGGTCAAGTTATGTACTGTACTGATGGATTGTCCATCCTTGTCAATTTTGAAGGCTTATATTCCATTTCATGTTAATGTAGGTTGTGCATTCTAAGATGATTATAATGTCAAATGTGAGGGATGTTTTCCCACTCAAATATCTTGTTATAGTAAATTATGCTAATTGGCCTAAGGGATGATATTTCCTAGATTTGCTTTGAACATCTTTCCTTAGGCTAGTTGGACATGACTAGCTTCAAGCTTTGTTGTGTCACAGTGAATCAACTTTTGTTACTTCTTTATCTGTCAACTGCTGCTATATACAATTTAGATGTGACATTTTATTTAGACTGATCTTTTAGCAATCCTAATATCACAGCTGATCATCACAAGAATGTTTATCATGCATCAATCCATGGCATAACAGTTTCAAGGATAATCTGGTGTCATACATTCAGACGACATAATCAGTCCATATTCACAATACATTTAACAAAATAACACTAGCACATTTGACTTTTTGTGGTTTGAGTTGTCATTTAGAACTTTTCAAGATCTATCTGTGGATAGCTAGATGGAAGTGACTGAGTTTTCTTATGTGCTAGCTATAAGTAATATAGCAATCATACATATACATTAAAGATGGTCGAAGTAGCGCCTTTTGAGATGCGAAGGTTTGGAATCGGTTTACAGTAATATCTTTTTTATCCAAGAATCTGGTGGATTTCAAATGTAATGTTTCTGTGGCTCATTTGGTAGTACTCCAACCACAGGGTCATGAGGTTCTGGATGGTTCTGTCTCTGTGGTAAGAAGGAGGAGGGAGCAGGAGAATGGCAGCTTTCACAGAGGTTCAGGAACAGCAATTGTGAATCAGTGATGAGAGAAGACTTGTTAGTCCGTATTAAAGAATGAAGAGCTTTTTAAATTCACTCATGGGATGTGGGCATTGCTAGCTAGGCCGGCATTTAAGAGTGAACCCTGTTGCTGTGGGTCTGGAGTCACGTATCATCAAGATCAGGTGGGGATGGCAGTTTCCTTCCCTAAAGGACATTAGTGAACCAGATGAATTTTTCCAACAATCAACAATGGATTCATAATCATTATTAGATCCTTACTTTCAGATTTTTTATTGAATTCAAATTTCACCACCTGCCAAGGTGGGATTTGAACCCAGATTCCCAGAATATTAGCTGAGTTCCTGGGTTAATAGTCTAGTGATAAAAACACTAGGCCAGTGCCTCCCTGAAGGAACATTTATGAAAGGGCATGGGGTGAGTTCTGGGGGGCCAGAGGAATGAAGTGGAATCAATCTGGTGTCCTGAGTGTGTTTAAAGGAGACAATTAAATGAGAGGTCCATACAGTAATATCAGCAATACTATAAGAGGAGGGTGCAGAAACAGAACATTTAGCTCATTGAATCAGCTCTGCCAAGCAAGGATATCATTGTTGATCAACTCCACTTGCCAGCCTTATTCCCATAACTCTTGATCCCTTTACTGTTTAAAAATCTGTCAATCTCAGCTTTGAATTTCCTTCATAACCTAACCTTGACAACCTTCTGCTATAAAGAACTCCATAGATTTGCAGCATTCTTGGGAGAGGGTTCGGTTTATTTATTTATCTCTTCTGTAGTTGAACTGTTATTCTGAGATTATGCCCTCTGGTTCTGGACACACCCATAAGGGGAAATAATCTTTCCACATCTACCCTGCCAATTCCCCTCAGAATCTCATACAGTCCTTTCAATGTAGAAACTGGCCTTTCAGCTCAACAAGTCCACACTGACCCTCCAAAGAGTAACCCACCCAGACCTAATCCCCTACCCTATTACACCACATTTATCCTGACTAATGTACCTAACCTTACACATTGCTGAATACGATGGCCAAGCATAACTTTGAACTGTGGGAGGAAATCAGAGAACCTGGAGGAAACCCACGCAGACACAGGGAGAATGTGCAAACTCCACACAGACAGTCACCCAATGCTGGGGTCGAACCCAGGTCCCTGGCGCTACAAGGGAGCAATGCTAGCCACTGAGCCACGGTGACACCCTCCCACCCCATCTCATATGATCACCTTTCATTCTTTAAATTCCAAAGGGTACAGGTACAAACAACTCAAACCCTCCTCATAAAACAATTCTTCCATATCCTAAATCAGCCTAGAAAACTTCTCTGGACTCCCTCCAACATCTTCCCATAGATAAAGGGTTGGAAACTGTTCAAATGTTCCAGCTGGAGTCTGACTAGTGCCTTGTAGAGTGTTAGCAATACTTTCTTATTGTTATACTTCAATCCCTTTGAAATAAAGACCAACATTCTATTTGTCTTACCTATTGCCTGTTAATATGCTAGCTTTATGAGATTTATGCTTAAGGATTCCCAAACTACCAAGCTGTAGCTTTCTGTAATCTTTCCCCATTTAAATGATATTCAGCTCTTCTATTCTTTCTGCCAAAGTGCATAATAACCTCACATTTTTCTACTTTGTGCTGCATCTGCCAGGCTTTCGTCCACTTGCATAACCTGTCCCTCATCATGTCATCTTCACTACTTGCCTTTCAACTTATTTTTATGTCATGTATAAACTTAGCTACAGTAAACTCATGTTCCTCAATCAAGTAATATTACATATTGTAAATAATTATGGTTTCAGCACTGACCCCTTGGCCCTTCACTGGTATGTCCCTCAGAACCAAACCCATCCCTTTCTCTGGCAACCAAGCTGCAACTTTATTATTATATTTGATCCCAAAATGACCTACTGTCTATTTTCTTTTCTACAACATTGTAAAATTCTCTCACTGCCTCCATACATTTGCTGCTGAAATCCTTATTTATGACATCATTACCTCTAGACTTGACAATTCCAGTGCACCTTGGCCAGAGTCCCATGTGCTACTCTCCCAAATTTCAGGCCACATCCCAAATCACAAGCATCCCCATTCATCTACCATCTCTATGCTCACTGACATACAATGGTTTCTTGGAAAGCAACATATTGACTTCAAAATTAAAATACTTTTTACCAAATCTCCCTGGCCTTGTTCCTCCCTATCTCTATAATCTGCTACAATTTCACAATCCTTCAGTATAGCTGAGTGCCTCTAATTCTGGCCTCTTAGACATTGTTGAGTATCTGTCCAACATTTCCTCATGAGGCTTTGTGTCAAAGTTTGCTTTATGATGCTGCTGTGAAATGCTTTCCGACATTTAACATATTAAAGGCACTATATAAATGCAAGTTTGCTTTTATTTAAATAAAGTAGAGAAACAGTTCATGGTTGCGTCGGTCTAAATACTAAAGGATATTTATATAAGTATTTTAAATTATAGCTTGTCTTACACACTTCGATTCTCACAACATATGCTTTTACCTCTTGTTAATTTGAAAGCCAATTTTGTTACGGTCACCATAGCTAAGGTTCTTTTCTTTTGTCTTCCCTTATTTTTTATTTTTTCTTCTACAATCCTACTGTCAGTCTGGATTCATACCCAGTGAATTTCTTCATTTGCCCCCCGGACAACAGAAATTAACAATCGGTAGATTTATTGTTTGCAGCAAGTTACCATCGACCATGTTAAGTTCCTTTCTCGTCAGCACGATTGACTCCTGCGTGCACCTTCATTAATTTTACTCGCCGAATTTGCTGCTAATAGCTGCTTTTTCCTTGTTTGAAAGGCGGCATCTGTGCAGTTGAACAGAGAGAGAGAAGGGACCAAGAAGAGGGACGCTGTTTTCAAATCAAAACCAATTAAAGTGATGGGATCATATTCTCTTCATTACTCCGCTGAAAAGGTCCTCAGGCCGAAACCTTTTCTGTTTTTTTTAAAGTTATGCCCACTCTCAACATATTTAGATGAATGGACAGTTGTGTAGCCAAAGATTCGGGTAGAAAGTTTGGTACTTGCAACTTTGAATGTTTTTTTTGTTGGAGGCTCTAACATACAGAGACAGTAAGTATATGATGCGAAGACACTGCGTTGTAGTTGTCAGCTGCTCTGCATTAAGCGGGATTGGCCGATTGCTTCTGACAGCTGAGTGTTGTGTTAGTGGTCAAGCCTGAGCGCAGCTCGCTGTGCAGATGGGCTGGCACTGCGAATGGAAGACTTCATTCTCTACAATCTCACTCTGGAGCTGGCGTCTCCACTCGTCTGTCCTATTTCAGACATGCTTGTCCCAAGTAGCAGGTCACGTCTTGCAACTTGGTGTCTTCATTAAGAGGCAGAGGGACGGCTCAGTTTAGGAAATATGAATAAAGTGATTGTGGGCTGCACCAGACGATTCGTGAACAATATGCATGTGTAAACACGATTTTTTTTGTGTGTGTCAGTGTTCTGGCTCTATTCAGTCCGGTCTTATTGGTGGGAGAACGCTTGCAGAGTTCAGATGCTCCACTTAGATGAGAGGAATCATATTTTTTAAACCTTCTACACAGTTTGACGTACGTATTTCATATTTAATTGTCAATTAAGCAATTTTTGGTCCACACAGAAGTACGCTAAGTGAAACACGTCAATGCTGAATACATTGGGTCTATTAGGTACACTTTTGTGAATTGCCTAAAACTTAGATTAAAACATTCCATTTACTTTGAACATTTGTTGTGAATAAACAGTGCTTTATAACGAAGGACATTGCTTTTAAACGAGTAAATATAGTATTTATTATAAACATGAATCGTGTTCCAAAATCGTGTTCCAAAATCTGTGAAAAAGTAACATAGAGAATGTCTCTCTTCAAAGCGTTTTAGTGCAAAGGCAGTTTCCTGCAAGTTACTTACACATTAAACAAAACAATACAAATGTGTCACAAACATATTGCACGTTTGTAAAGACCATTTAGCTCCATTTTAGTTTTTGCAAGCGATACAATTTGAAAATATCTGGAGTGAGCTTTAGTCTTGGACACGATGAGGTTATTTTATTCCACAACTATTGCTGAACATTATTAAGTCAAAATAATTTGTATTAACCAAAATACAGATGCAATGGTTAAAAGTAGGTATGAATAAAATAAGTTATAAAGATGAAAGTAAGATCAGCCTGTAATGTTTGCAGGCCTTTTACTTGTTTGAAGATTTCTCTTTCTCAGGTGAAGAGTTTATAAATTTTGAAGTCAGAATTTAACTGTTGTGATGGTTTCTGTCTTTGAATGTTGGAGATTTTTTCCCATAGCAAAATAGTTATGGGAAGGAGGAAGTGAAGCCTTCTTTATTTTGTTCTATGGCACAGCAGGTTGTGGTGTTTAATATGATGGTTCCATGTCTGGGTTATCTTTGTCACCCTCTCAGAGAACCATTCCCTCTGATGATGTCACCCAGAGCTCTAGGAATTCCAACAACACTCACAAAGCTTGAGGATGAGCAGCCCTTCAGCACTGACACACAGTACCTTCAATGTGTACCATCTGTCAGGTGTACTGCAGTAACTCACCAAGGCTCCTCCTAGAGCACGATCCAGACCAAAGACCTCTACCACTGAGAAGGATGAGGACAGCTGATGGATGATTTACCTGGAAGTTCCACTCCAACCCACACACTTGGAACTATATCATTGCTCCCTCAGCATCATTGGATCAAAATCCTGAACTCCCTTTCTAACAGCACCTGGGAGTACGTTTACAGCTGGCAATGCAGCAATTCAGGAAGGCATCTCACTCCAAGCTTCTCAGGACAATCAAGGATAGATAATAAATACTGACTTAATCAGCAATACCTACACTCTGATTTTAAAAGAAAAATGCTTTGGTGGTCTTCCATTTTGTTCTAGCCACTGAATCTCTGACAATATTCATTGAGAAGTATCACTCTACTAGACAAAAGCCTCCAAATTCAAATGAAGAATCTACATCACTGATCATTTTTAAACATTATGGAGGATATTCAGGTGTCAGAAAGAAGCCTTTATTTCAACGTCATTGAAATGGATGGTTGTTAATGATCATATTGCTGTCAGTGGAATAGTTGTTTTACAAATTGGCTGCCATGATTCCTACATTGCAATAGTGATTGAAATTACTTCATGGATTGTAAAGCACTTTAGCATCCTGAGTTCATGAAAAGTGCTGTACAGATGCAAGATTTTCTTTATTCTTCAGGAATTATGGATGAAAATAAAATCCTTTCAAAGAACATAAGAATGAAAGTGCAAGGTGAACCAAAATGACCAAAAACATTTTGCTAATATAATATCATTTAATTAATAAAGATTTGATACTGTTTATTACTTTTAAAGATGCAAGTTAATTCCTCAATGTTTTTTGTAAAGAGCAATGCTTTATGCTTTTTTGACTACTTAAAATAATTTCTTTCACAAAATCTGTCAAAGTAAGAAAGTGATATATTCTCTCCTAAAATGTGGCAAGTATATTTTTATGAACTTTATTACATTCAATATAGAGTCTAGCTTATGTGGATTTCTATTTTTTTTCACAGAAATGGTACCAGTGCTCGTCTATACGTATAAATGCAAGCTTATTATTACAACCACTTTGATCTGACTCTCCACTCCTCTGGCACTTTCTTCTCTTTGGAACATCTTAACTTTCTCTGCCCTATCACTTCTCATTCAAAATTCTTATTCTGTAATGAGTGAGAATGATATAATTTTCTCATCAAGAAATCTTCACTGCTTTCCTCCCTCAATATCTGCACTGAATTAATTTGTGTTCTCATTGATCTTAACACAAAATACTTTCTCTCCTCCATGTTCATTGCCCTCTAATCTTTATGGATTTCTCCTTTCATATAAACTCTGCAACCCATACTCAAAGCCACTCTCTCAAACTTGCCATCTCATGTGGTCCTGGTAGTCTCCATTATATCAATCACAGATAAGGTAATCTCTGATCACTTCTTTATTTCACTTTCAATTCGCACGTACTTCCCTGGCCTAACCTTACCACCCCAAGCATCCATCTTGGAAAGCATGAGCTCACCCCCAGATACTAGACAAAATTTCATAATTTACTCCTTATCCAATTCATTTTACTTATCACCTTTGAATATAGATGTTGCATGTGCTTTGTTTGCTGTTCGAACTTTACATTGAGTCTTCAGTTGCCATCACTAGGGAAAAGCATGGCTCACCATTCCTGTTTGCCTGGAGGAGAGTCTACAGTGAGGCATTACTGAAACAGAGTGTTGTGGAGGGTATAAGCATGTGATATGAGTGGTGGTGCCAAGGCAATGAAAAATAATATGGAGAGACATTTGAGCAGACCTGAAGGAGATGGAAGGGTGTACAGAAAAATGGCTTTGTCTTCTGCCAAAAAAAAAGATGTGCACAAGAAAGGTGGGACCTCAATAAAGAGCCCCTACTTGCTCAGGTGGCTTTTATAGCCTTCCTAGGGCTGCTGTCTGTTACTTAATGGCTCATCGAATGGAAATACAATTTCCATCACACAATTGCACAGGTTTTAGATTTTCAGATCATTTGTGGAAATATTGGCTCCTGGCACAAATTGGGAATGGAATGTATCAGATTAATTTCCCACCCAAAGGATATTAATGGTATCTAAATATATTACAAGTAGGAACCTGCTGAGGGATAGTGTGAGGTCCAACCTGTCTCTGGTATATCATAATTTCTCAGAACGAAACTAAGAATTTGTTCTAAAACCTCTGCTTCTATATAGCTGCTAATTGTTTGTCTCTCAAGTCCATCAGTATATTTGGATAAGTTGCAACTTTCCTAAAAAAGTATAATACACCAAATAATTGATAAAATTGTGTGTCATCCACTTGTTAATTGTCTATGGAAGCTGAAGAGTTCTTGAGATATAATTGAATCCACCAATTCAGTTGAGGACCTGATCCCTCCTAGGATGACCTCTTTTAAAGACTGTTAAAGACTTTTAATTTTTTTTTAACATAGTTGTTAATAAGTTGAGTATCACGACTAGGAATTTTATTATGTATTGAACTGATAACTGAAAGAAACTAGACTTAAAGCAGCTCAACCTTATTGGTGAGAATGAATACACAATCATTAAATGTTCTGCCTTCAAGTTTTGTGTTGCAAGTGATAGTGTTCCTATCTCTGGACCAGAAGGTTTCTGTTCAGGTGTCACCTGCCGTGGAGGTGTGTAGTCTCCTGACTCCCTAACTACTGTCAGAGAATCATACAGCACACAAATAGACCCTTCAGTCCGACTCATCTGCCCCGGCAGTCATCCTAATCTGACCTACTCCAATTTGCCAGCATTTGACCCATATCCCTTTAAACCCTCCCAATTGATATACCCATCCAGTTGTCTCTTAAACATTATAATTGTACCTGCCTCCACTGCTTCATCTGGCATCTTGTTTCCGACATGTGCCACCCTCTGCATGGAAAAGTTAACCCTCAGGCCTTTTTAAAATCTTTCCTCTCTCACCTTAAGCCTATGCTCTCTAGTTTTGAACTCCATGCTTCTCATAGTTTTATAAACCTCTATAAGGTACTTGTCAGTATTTGAGGCTCCAGGGAAAAAATCCCCGTCTATTCAGCCTCTCCCTATTAATCAAATCCCCCAGTCCCAGCAACATTCTTGTAAACTGTTCTGCACCATTAAGTTTAATAACATCCTTCCTGTAGAAATGTAACCAGAATTGTATGCATTATTTCAAAAGTGGCTTCACCAATGTCGTATACAGCTGCAGAATGACCAATGGAGCAAGCGTGCCAAATGCTTTCTTCACCACCCTGTCTACTTGTGACTCCACCTTCAAGGAACTATACACCTGCACTGATAGATCTCTTTGTTTGGTGACACTCCCCAGGGCCCTACCATAAACTATATAAATCCTACCCTGGTTTGCCATACCAAAATGCAACACCTCACATTTATCTAAACTCTATCTGCCACTCCTTGGCCCATTGGCTCATCTGATCAAGGTCTCATTGTATTCTGAAATAATCTTCTGTATCCACTGCGCCACCTATTTTGGTGTCATGTGCAAACTTACTAACCATACCTCCTGTATTAACATCCAAATCATTTATATAAATGATGAAAAGCAGTGGACCCAGTACTGAATCTTTGGCACACACTAGTCACAGGTAGAGGTCACTGTCCACCATCTACAAGACACAAATTAGCAGTGTGATGGAATACTTACCACTTATCTAGATGAGTACAGCTCCAAGAAGCTTGAATACTATTCATGACATTACAGCTGTTCACTGGTATCACATTCACAAACATCCAATCCCTCCACCACCACACTCAGTACCAGTATGTATTATCTACAACATGCACTGCAGAAATACACCAAGGCTTCTACAATAGCATCTTCCAAACCCATCACCATCACCAGCTAGAAAGGTAAGGACAGCAGATACATGGCAACAGCACCGTATACAGGTTCTCATCCAAGCCTTTCATCAGATTTAGAAATATATTGCCATTTCTTCAATGTTGCTGGGTCAAAATTCTGGAACTCCCTCTTTAAAAGCATTTTAGGTGCACCTGCACTAAATGGACTGCAATGTTTGAAGAAAATGGCTCACAACCACCTTCTCAAGGGCAACACAGGATAGGCAATAAATGGTGTCCAAACTAGCAGTACCCACATGCCATGCATGAATAAAAAGATCTCCCTTTTTATTAGATTTCACATAAAATGAACTATCACTAGATTCCTTTAATAAACACAAAATTATTGATTTATTATGAAACAAGACCTATTTAATTAAGTTGTAAAAACGGTTAACACACATAGTTTTTAATATGAACATACACGTTTGCACCTCTAAAATAATCCTAAAATATCTGCATTCCCATGTGCACATACGTGTATGCAGACAAAAATGGATTCCTCTTGGCAGAGATTCACTTTGCAGTTGACAGAGATTCACCATGTCTTAGTTCCAGAATGCAAAATGGACAAAGATTAAGATTTTCAAATGGTTGACATTCTGGTATGTGTAAGTGGATATTACCAAACATAAGAATTTGACTCTGGCATCTTGGCATTCATCTCTTGCTCAGGAACACAATGTTGGGAAGTCTTACAGGCATTATTTAAGACAATAATAAAGATTCACCAGATTCATCACAAAGGTACTTTGCGAACAGTGGTCACCAACTCAGCAGCTTGTTCTTTTTAGCAGGTCTCTTCCAACTGAAAATCCCAACCTACAAAATACAAGAACAGCCATAAAGCTTGGAAACTCATTCACAAAAGTAGACAGGTACTTTTCATGGAAGGAGTTCAATCAACCAAAACCAGTAACATCTTCAACTCAGCTCAACATCCTTTCCCCCACAGCCCCAAACACTCTATTACTGTGACTTAAGGCCTTTTGTTCAATCTGTCTGTCTTTTGTTTCATCATTAGTAGCATGCATTTATCACCCTAGAGCCAACAGATTTGACTTCACGCTCTACATATCTCTGCCCCATTAAGTCCATCTTACCCTTTAAAACCTTACCTAAAATTTATCTTTTCTAAAAGCATTTGGTCAACACTCCCAACATTGCCTTCTTTATCCTTTATATTTGATTATGTATATGTGAAGTGCCCTTGACATTTCTTTTTATTTTAAATGTATATTGAACTTTTGCAGTTTTTGTCACTGTCTCTCTCTCCACTCCTTTATTTGTTAAATGATCAGTATCTCATTCTCACTATCTCTGCCATTTTGGCAGCCTCTGTCACAGCCCAGCAAACATTTCATAATAACAGCACAGAATTTTCTCTATCCCTTCATCAGAGAATGTTCCTTTACTCTTAGGTTGGATACAAGAGGTCAGTTCTAGTTGATGGTTGTGGTCAGTGCACTTACGCTGACCTCCTCAACCATGAAACGTGCATTCAGAAGCTACTTTTACATTTAACAAAACCCTCTTAAAGTGAATATTACCTTTGCTACTGCTGTTCTAAATTTGGGTTTAGTCCCCTGCGGGTTCTGAAACTTCTAGCCTTTCAACCAAAGTATTTATGACACTCCAATAAATTTAGCAGTACCAGTAACATCTTTGATAGTCTGGAAAAAAAGGAGTGCATGGAAAAAAAGAATTATTGTTCACTTCTATGAAGCTCAGATGATTAGCTTTAATCAGGTAGTCTACTTCGATGCATGCAAGGCTGAGAGCTTGCAATAAAATCAAAGGGTTAGGTTATAGGGTTAATGATGGGGAAATAAATACAAATGCTTCAGGATAAGACTGTCTTTGCACTGTGCCTTAGTTATTCATTAACCGAGAGAGTAAGGAGCTGTGTTGTGAAGAGGATTGCTGTTATTCTGTCAAGAAATAAAATCATCCTAGACTTTATTGAAATAATCATGGCACTTTATTGAATGTAGTGATCAACTTACTTACTTTTTATCCTTTACAATATATAAAAAATTCTGACAAACCATTTCAAATATCATAAATTATAATTCCATGATTTATGTCATGTAGATGACATGGTAGTAAAACCATGTTCTATCTAAGTTACCATCACTTATATTCTGCTCTTTATCTAACTACAATCTTATCAGTATTATTGAGTAGACTTACAATTTCCTTCATGTTATTGTGACTAGAGAGTCTGTAAAAGACGAATTGTTTGGTGTCCCATTAAAACTGGAGTTTTCTTTAAAGACTCTTCTTCATTATTCCCTACTGTCATACCAGGAATGGATGCACAGGTTCATAGTTTTGAAGGAGATGTGGAGCTTTATCACAACATTCCAGTCAATTTTCAAAAATGCTTAGCAGGTCAAGGTAATTAACAGACTCCACAGAACCAAGTTTGTAAATGTGAAATAAATAAGGTACTTGCAAAAGTCTTTAGAACAGACAACATGGTTACTGATGTTAACACTAAATGGAAATGCTCAGTGTTCTTTGTCTTAGCTTTTTTTGCTTTACTGAATATTTTCACTTATATAATTCTATTTATCAAAAGAAAGAGCTTTCATTCCTTTTGCAACTTTCACATTTTCAGGTTGTCCCAAAGCACTTTACAGGAAATGAATTTCTGGACTGAAAGAAATATTTGTGATTTATAAAGGGAGCACAGTCTGAACCAGAGAGGCTCTTCAGCACTTATTAGGAAAATCCTGATGAAGGGATTATGGCCCAAACATGGATTCTCCTGCTGTTCGGATGCTGCCTGACCTGCTGTGCTTTCCCTGCAACATACTCTTGGACCTGTTAGGAAATACCTTTCAAGATGTAGCTGGCCTCTTTATCTTGCATATTGCACAGTAAGGTTATCAGTTGCATTGTTCGAATGTTACTAGACTGCTAAAGAAAAGCAATACAAAAGAAAGTCATGCTCATTGCATAGGTGGCTATAGGTGCAGTTGGGAGTTAGTTAATCCAGTTAGCTTGACTGGCTGCTCTGCAATGCAGAATGATGCCAACACTCCTGGTTCAATTCCTGTACCAGCTGATGTTACTGTGAAGGATTATCATTCTCAATCTCTCCCCTCATTTGAGGCATTATGGACTCCAGTTAAGTTATCTCGCATGCGAAAGTTGCCCTATGGTTTGGTAAGATTATGATAACTTTACTGTTATATGTGGAGTGTACTGCAGCAAATAACCTAGGATAGCGTTATATTTGTAGTTATCAAAGAGGTGGTATATCACAAATAAACATTTGTACATATGAAGAAAAAGTGTTGAAAATAGATTTTAGATGCAAATGTTCGAAGCTATTAAATGGAATGTAATAGAAATGCATGCGATCTGGCAGAGTCCACATGGCTTCATGTAGGAAAGTCATGTCTGACAAATCTACTAGAATTCTTTGAGGAAGTAACAAGCAAGAAAGGGCTGCACGGTGGCATGCTGGGCAGCACGGTGGCACAGTGGTTAGCACTGCTGCCTCACAGCACCAGACACCCGGGTTCAATTCCCGCCTCAGGCAATTGTCTGTGTGGAGTTTGCACATTCTCCCTGTGTCTGCATCGGTTTCCTCTGGGTTCTCCGGTTTCCTCCCACAGTCCAAAAAATGTGCATGTTAGGTGAATTGGCCATGTTAAATTGCCCATCGTGTTAGTTGTAGGGGAATGGGTCTGGATGGGTTGCTCTTCGGAGGGTTGGTGTGGACTTGTTGGGCCGAAGAGCCTGTTTCCATACTGTAAGTAATCTAATCTAATAGATAAAGGGGAAACTGTGGATGCAAATAATTTGCATTTTTGGACAATGTTTGGTAGAATACCACACATTAGGCTACTTAATAAGAGCCCATAATGTGAGAAGTAATATATTAGCATGGATAAAAGATCTGTTAAGAGAGTTGGAATAAAGAGGGCTTTTTCACGATGGCAATATATAACTAGTGGAGTGCTAGAATCAGTGCTGGGACCATATTTATTTACAATATAAATGACTTGGATGAGGAAGATGAATGCACTGTAGTTAAATTTGCACATGAACCAAAAATGGATTGGAAGGTGAGTAGTTTGAATACACAAAAAGGGTGCAAAGGGATACAGATGGAATAAGTGCATGGGTTAAAACTTTCCAATTATAATGTGGAGAAATGTGAGGTTATGCACTTTGGAGTGAAGAATAGAGGAGATGAATATTATTTTAATGGAGAAAGACAGCAGAAATGACAAAAACAGAAGGATTTGGAACCCCTTGCCCATGAATAACAAAGAGCTGAAAGTGGATATTTGGGAAGGCAAATGAAATGTTGGCCTTTATTGAAAAGGGATTGGAGTAGAAAAGAGGGAGATTGTGCAAAGTGTATATAAGATAGCAGTCAGATCACAGCTGGAATACTGTTAAATGTTTTGAATCCCTTATCAAAGGAAAGATATACAGGTTTGGAAGTAGTGTAGAGGGGCCTCACTATACTGACACCAATTTTAGAGGGACTGTTTTAAGAGGACTTGAGTAGATTGGGCCTATACTCATTGGACTTTGGAAAGGTGAGAGGTAACTACATTAACACATACAAGATTCTTAGAAATACCTGACAGGGTAGATGCAGAAAGTTTGTTTCCCTTTATGAAATCGTCTACATCCAGAAAGCTTAATCTTACTATAAGGGGTCACACATTTCAGTCAGAGATGAAGAGGAATTTCTTCTCTCAGAGGGTTGTGAATCTGTGAAACTCTTCAGAACAAAGGTCTGGGTAATCCAAAATGGAGGACGGGAAACATTTCTGGCTGTAACAGCCACTCCTCTTGAGGTATTTTAGTTGCTGGAGGTGATTTCCTCGAATTCCAGGAGCAGCAATTACTGTTTTATATGCTGTTGCATTGTTTTGGAACTTTGGAAAAAAAAGCCAAAACAACAGCAGTTTTAAAAGGGAGAAGAACAGACAAAGGAATCACATGGTGAGGTCAGTGCAGGAGAGAGAGAGAGAAAGTAACTGACAGAGTAGTCAACTTGCACAGTTACTATTTTTGAATTTATGTATCGCTAGACATCGGAGTGTGTCTGGGAAAATGAGCAAACAGTGAAATTCACAACTGATCTTGGAGGAACTGTTTGGGCGATGTTCACAGCACAGAAGCAGACAAGTGTATTGCATTGTTTTTAAGTGTGACCTACAGAAAGTCTGCAGTAGTGAGTAAAGTGGGTTCTTTCTTGATTATATGCTTTTTGAGACATGTCTCTTGATTAAACTTAAAATATAAGCCATTATATTAATTTAACCTAGGACAGTGTTTTGTAGAGGAATAGGATGGTGTTATTTTCTAGGTCTGTAGATTGTGAAGGAGCAAAAATGACCTTCGGTAGAGCGATGTGCGCTTCTTGTCAGATGTTGGAGTTGAAAGAGAGTTTAAGGGTTACTGCGGATTATATCTGCAATAAATACTGTTGGTTGCAAATCTTATCAGATCAAATGGATCGGTTGGAGAGACAGTCAGAAGCAATGAGGAATTTGGAACAGCAACAGTATGTGATGTATGGCAGTTATAGGAAGGGGGAAAGTCTCATATAGATGGGTTAACTCCATGAAAGGTAAGAGAAGTAGGCAGCTAGTGCAGGAGCCTTCTGTGGCTATATCCATTTCAAACAATTATGCTGTTTTGGAAAATATAGGGGGTGATGGATTCTCAAGGGAATGTAGCATGAACAGCCAAATTTCTGGTATTGAGACTGGCTCAAATGCAATGAGGGGTACATCAGGTTTCAAGAGATCAATTGTGTCAGGGGACTCTCTAGTCCGAGGTACAGACAGACGTTTCTGTGGCCAGCAGAGAAAAAGCTGAATGGTGTGTTGCTTCCCTGGTGCCAGGATCAATGATGTCTCAGAGAGGGTGCAGAATATTCTCAAGGGTCAGAGGGGCCAGCAAGAGGTCATTGTCCACATTGAAACCAATGACCTAGGGAGGGGAAAGGTTGAGATTCTGAAGGAAGATTACATAGGGTTAGGCAGGAATTTAAAAAGGATGTCCTCGAGAGTAATAATATCTGGATTTCTCCCGGTGCTACATGCTAGTGAGAGCAGGAATAGAAGGATAGAGCAGATGAATGCATAGCTGAGGAGCTGCATGAGAAGGATCCACATATTTGGATCATTGGAATCTCTTTTGGGGTTGAAGTGACCTGTACAAGAGGACAGTTTGCACCTAAATTGGAAGGGGACTAATATACTGGCTGAGAAATTTGCTAGAGCTGTTCGAGAGGATTTAAACTAGTAAGTGGGGGGTGGGGTGGGGGTGGAGGCTGGGACCAGGGAAATAGTGAGGGAAGAGATCAATCTGAGACTGGTACAATTGAGAACAGAAGCGAGTCAAACAGTCAGGGCAGGCAGGGACAAGGCAGGACTAATAAATTAAACTGCATTTATTTCAATGCAAGGGGCCTAACAGGGAAGGCAGATGAACTCAGGGCATGGTTAGGAACATCAGACTGGGATATTATAGCAATTACAGAAACATGGCTCAGATATGGGCAGGACTGGCAGCTTAATGTTCCAGGATACAAATGCTACAGGAAGGATAGAAAAGGAGGCAAGAGAGGAGGGGGAGTGGTGTTTTTGATAAGGGATAGCATTACAGCTGTGCTGAGAGAGGATATTCCTGGAAATACATCCAGGGATGTTATTTGGGTGGAACTGAGAAATAAGAAAGGGATGATCACCATATTTGGATTGTATTATAGTTCCCCTAATCGTCAGAGGGAAATTGAGAAACAAACTCGTAAGGAGATCTCAGCTATTTGTAAGAATAATATGGTGGTTATGGTAGGTGATTTTAACTTTCCAAACATAGACTGGGACTGCCAAAGTGTTACGGGTTTAGATGGAGAGGAATTTGTTGAGTATGTACAAGAAAATTTCCTGATTTACTATGCCAATGTACCTACTAGAGAAGGTGCAAAACTTGGTAAATAAGACAGGGCAGGTGACTGAGGTGTCTGTGGGGGAGCACTTTGGGGTCAGCGACCATAATTCTATTAGATTTAAAATAGTGATGGACAAGGATAGAGCAGATCTAAAAGTTGAAGTTCAAAATTGGAGGAAGGCTAATTTTGACGGTATTAAGCAAGGACTTTCAAAAGCTGATTGGGCGCAGATGTTCACAGATAAAGGGACGGCTGGAAAATGAGAAGCCTTCAGAAATGAGATAACGAAAATCCAGAGAATGTATATTCCTGTCAGGGTGAAAGGAAAGGCTGGTAGGTATAGGGAATGCTGGATGGCTAAAGAAATTGAGGGTTTGGTTAAGAAAAAGAAGGAAGCACATGTAAGGTATAGACAGGATAGATCGAGTGAATCATTAGAAGAGTATAAAGTTAGTAAGAGTATACTTAAGAGGGATATCAGTAAGGCTTTCGACAAGGTTCCCCATGGGAGACTGATTAGTAAGGTTAAATCTCACGGAATAAAGGGAGAACTAGCCATTTGGATACAGAACTGGCTCAAAGGTAGAAGACAGAAACTGGTGATGGGGGATTGTTTTTCAGACTGGAGGCCTGTGACCAGTGGAGTGCCACAAGGATCGGTGCTGGGTCCTCTACTTTTTGTCATTTATATAAATGATTTGGATGCGAGCATATGAAGTATAGTTAGTAAGTTTGCAGATGATACCAAAATTGGAGGTGTAGTGGACAGCGAAGAAGGTTACCTCAGATTACAACAGGATCTTGATCAGATGGGCCAACGAGCTGAGAAGTGGCAGATGGAGTGTAATTCAGGTAAATGCGAGGTGCTGCATTTTGGGAAAGCAAATCTTAGCAGGAGTTATACACTTAATGGTAAAGTCCTAGAGAGTGTTGATGAACAAAGAGACCTTGGTGTGCGGGTTCATAGCTCCTTGAAAGTGGAGTCGCAGGTAGTGAAGAAGAAGTTTGGTATGTTTTCTTTTATTGGTCAGAGTATTGAGTACAGGGGTTGGGATATCATGTTGTGGCTGTACAGGACATTGGTTAGGCCACTATTGGAATATTGCGTGCAATTTTGGTCTCCTTCCTATCGGAAAGATGTGAAACTTGAAAGGGTTCAGAAAAGATTTACAAGGATGTTGCCAGGGTTGGAGGATTTGAGCTATAGGGAGAGGCTGAACAGGCTGGGGCTGTTTTCCCTGGAGTGTCGGAGGCTGAGGGGTGACCTTATAGAGGTTTACAAAATTATGAGGGACATGGATAGGATAAATAGACAAAGTCTTTTCCCTGGGATTGGGGAGTTCTGAACTAAAGGGCATAGGTTTAGAATGAGAGGGGAAAGATATAAAAGAGACTTAAGGGGCAACTTTTTCATGCAGAGGGTGGTATGTGTATGGAATGAACTGCCACAGGATGTGGTGGAGGCTGGTACAATTGCAACATTTAAAAGGCATTTGGATGGGTATATGAATCGGAAGGGTTTGGAGGGATATGGGTCGGGTGCTGGAAGGTGGAACCAGATTGAGTTGAGATATCTGGTCGGCATGGATGGATTGGACCGAAGGGTCTGTTTCCATGCTGTACATCTCAATGACTCTATGACTCTATGACTGTTGAGGCTGGGTCATTATGTATGTTGAAAGCTGAGAGTCAGACTTTCAATCACTCAAGGATCAAAGGTTGTAGAGAAAAGGCTGAAAATTGGAGCTGAACAAGATCAGATCAGTCATGATCTCATTCAACAGTGGAACAGACTTGATAATCTGAATAACCTACTTCTGCTTCTGCTTCAACATTTTATGAGAACAAGAGGTGATGGTAAACCATTGCTTTGAGGAGACGCTTATAGGTTTAGTACGGCTATTCAACAGTCTTGGCAAGTCACTTTACATTTAATGATCATGGACTTCACCATTGGACAGTGCTTCCTGTAAGACCATTAATTTGAGATAATGAGGGAAGGAGGTAATATGTTGATCACCCCAAATTCTTATACGTGTCTTGGAAGGGTGTACTGGTCTGTTGCAGTCTGTTGTCAGAAATAATTTGTTGAGGAACATATTGAATATCAGTGAATATGTTAATATCTCTTGCACCAGTAATTTGTCTTCAAAAGGGAATTTTGTGAAATAGTTGGTCACTGGGATACATGTAAAATATTAGGCACCACCTTGCATCATGATTCAGGAAGCATTTGGTGTAGAATGACAGTTCTCTCCATTGTTGCGTTGATGGAATTGATACATTTCATATAACTTGCCTCCTGGAGTGTTAATGGCAATTTGTTATATTGTGGGTGTTGTAAAAGGAGAGAAAAACCATTGCTTTTGGGTTTGGATAACCATGGGTTAGTTTTAAGTTTCAAAAAGACCAAAGACTGGAAAGTCATCAGGCAGATTAGAAGGAATCTGACTGAGGCCAGATGCAAATATAATCTAATGAGGTCATATGGTCCATCAGGTTGTAGCTCCATCTGTATAACATAATGAAATCTCACTTCTAATGCACAAAATCCCACTGGTATGTCACTCAGCTATTTGGAAAACACAGGCTAAAATAGCAGAACAGGCTCAGGGATCTGAATTGTCTACTCCTGCTACTTCGTCAGATATGTGGAACAGTCCATCTTCCACAGCTACACTGGCACCACACCCCACCTTTTCCTCCGCTACATCGATGATTGTATTAGTGCTACCTCATGCTCCCACGAGGAGGTTGAACAGTTCATCCACTTTACTTACACCTTCCACCCCGACCTCAAATTTACCTGGACCATCTCAGACTCCTCCCTCACCTTCCTAGACCTCTACATTTCTATCTCGGGCGACCGACTCAACACAGACATTTACTACAAACCGACCGACTCCCACAGCTACCTAGGTTACACCTCCTCCCACCCTGCCTCCTGTAAAAATGCCATCCCATGTTCCCAATTCCTCCGCCTCTGCCGCAACTGCTCCCAGGAGGACCAATTCCACTACCGAACAAATGGCCTCCTTCTTCAAAGACCACAATTTCCCCTCCGACGTGGTCAATGATGCTCTCCACCACATCTCCTCCCCTTCCCACACCCCTGCCCTTAAATCCAGCCCCTCCAATCACCACCAGAAAAGAACCCCACTGGTCCTCACCTTCCACCCCACCAACCTCCGGATACATCGTATGATTCTGTGTCATTTCCGCCACCTCTAGCCAGACCCCACCACAAAGGATATATTTCCCTCTCTACACCTATCAGCATTCAGGAGAGACCACTCCCTCCGCGACAACCTCGTCAGGTCCACACCCCCCACCAATCCAACCTCCACTCCCAGCACCTTCCCCTGCAACCAAAAGAAGTGCAAAACTTGCGCCCACAGCCCCCCCCCACCTCACCTCCCTTCAGGGCGCCAATGGATCCTTCAATATCCGTTGCAAATTCACCTGCACTTCCCCACACATAATTTACTGTATCCACTGCACCCGATGTGGTCTCCTCTACATTGGGGAGACAGGCCGCCTACTTGCGGAATGTTTCAGGGAACACCTCTGGGACACTCGCACCAACCAACCCAACCGCCCCATGGCTGAACACTTTAACTCCCCCTCCCACTCTGCCAATGACATGCAGGTCCTTGGCCTTCTCCATCGTCAGACCCTGGCCACATGACGCCTGGAGGAAGAGCGCCTCATCTTCCTCCTAGGAACCCTCCAACCACACGGGATGAATGTAGATTTCTCCAGCTTCCTCATTTCCCCTCCCCCCACCTTATCTCAGTCCTAACCCTCGGATTCAGCACCGCCCTTTTGACCTGCAATCTTCTTCTCGACCTCTCAGCCCCCACTCCCTCTCCAGCCTATCACCTTCACCCTCACCTCCTTCCACCTATTGTATTCCCAGCAGCCCTCCCCAAATTCCCTCCCCCTTACCTTTTATCTCAGCCCACTTGGCACACCAGCCTCATTCCTGAGGAAGGGCTTGTGCCCAAAACGTCGATTCTCCTGCTCTTCGGATACTGCCTGGCCTGCTGTGTTTTTCCAGCACCACATCTTTCAACTCTGGTACTCCAGCATCTGCAGTCCTCACTTTATCCTACTCCTGCCACTTGTTCTTACGTTCTTGTAAAGGAATTTCATTTGTCACTGCTTGCCATTAGGTAATCTCCTAATGAGTTCACATGATTCAGTCCTTTGGATCATTTATTGCAATTTGAATGAGTGACATGTGTGTTTTGGTCTACATATATGAAGGGGAGTTTAACAATTAACTTAACAATATTCTGGAGAAACTTCTGAAGAAAGGTCATTGGACTCAAACTCTATTTAGATGCTGCCAGATCTTTGAGTCTCACACATGGGCTGTGCCTGTGAATGACTTGAGGTCCTTCACGAAGCAAATGCCTCCATCAGATACTTTCACAATACAGGTTGAAAATATCTCGAATCGTAATACCCAGCATGTGAAATGTATGCAGAGCACAGCTATGTAGGATACAAATCCTGGTCACAAAAAATCTTGACAAAGTCATTGGCAATTATAAATTTATCATAGTCACCTTACATTTTATCCCAGCTGATGCTAATCCTCAAAAATTCAGATATCAAACTAAAATCTGATTTCGTAGGTCATATTTTGTTTTTCTTTCATTTAATGTGGTGGGTCTTTAAATTCAATAAAAACACACAATGCTACAGGTTTGGCTTTAACAATAAAGCATGTTTATTACACAAAAGAAATGAAGATAAAATAAAATAAGCCAATCTATTTGCACATAACACAAACACACAACAGAACAAAATCTGATCTATCCCAGTAACGTCACTTTACAGTCATTAAATATCAGAGAGTATGAGAAAGAAAGAGAGAATTCCCTTTTCTATCACCTCCATAGGTTTGGCTTAATTGTTTCTTTCAATTCCCTGTCTTGAGAACTTGATAGCTTCTTATTTGATTATTCACACAACAAAAATAAACTTAAATTTAAACTTTCTTAGCTTTAAATAACCCCTTCAGTTTCTAACACTTTACTGAATTTACCTATTTTCTGTGCTAAATTAGCTATTTTTTTTCCAAGGAAAGGCAAAAAAGGTTATTGCCTCTAACCTCATGTCAGATCTTGTAAAAGCTATCCCGAAATGTATTTTCCACCTACCGGTTCTCCTAAGCTAAAACAAAATTAATTATCAATTCTTCTGATCTAAAAGCAAGCTAATGTCTTTGATGCTTGCTCTCTCCAATCATAAAATTTTCCCAAAGCAAATAAAGACATATTATCACTCTAAGAAGATCCTAGTCAAATGTCCTCTGACACATACTGCTTTAAAAATCAATATTCCATAAATACTGGCAAGTTAATCATTAAACCCCTCATACATATAAACCAAACCCACATGCCACTCTTTCAATATCCAAGCTTTAAAATAAATGTCATTAATGTACATAGAAATCCTGCACCTTATACGGCCTCTGTGAAGCAGAAGTAATCATAGGTGACCTTTAAAGAGTTGTCTGTGGGCCACAATTCATAGAAATAAGCCAAAACCTCTAAAACTGCACAAATGCATGATTTCCTCTCACTTTAACTATATGACAACATGATTTTACATGAAATGCTGCCTTTTTTGAGTGAGGTGGAGGTGTGGGAACAATCCTACAGCACTTCTAAGCTCCTCATTGGCCTGTTTGTCAGAGTATTCCATGTATTACCATATGGACAGTTATGCTGAACTGCCATTTGAGTGCGATACAGATGCTAACCACTCATGCTACTAAGAATGTGTTCTGTTTCTAATGTTCTCCATAAAACCCTTTGTAACTGACTGATGTATCTAGCCAAAGCAGGCCTTCTCATTGTAATGAACTGATGTCATAAATTCACAGAGAAACTGGGGTCAAACAAATGACCCAACAAGTCCAGGATTGGTGTAAACCTCCAGTGGATATTAAACAGCCTCCATATGAAAAGATCATAGTTAAAGGTCCCCTTAGCATGTACAGGATGTACAGAAGCTTCAGAGTCTATCATCTTCAATACCGTTTCTTATCCTGAAGTTATTGGCAATTCCCACAAAATATGGTCATCTGCTGCTGTGTACTCTACAAAATATCTCTTCGAAACCTCAAGTGATCAAAACCAGCCCAGAAGATCACATAGACCATGTGCTATCCATGCACAAACTTGTCTTCTCTGTGATGTAATCTCTGCCTCAGTAAGGAACCAATCCAGCTATATATTGAAGGCATATAGAGAATTAGGCTCATGCACAGTGACCAGAAAAGTATTGCAGTGGCTCACGATTCTTTGGGAAAAGAAAATCTGCATAACATCCAAGCTGTTATGACACTTTCAGTATAAACTCAGTTCCTTGGTATTCCCAACCTATTGGATTTAAATTGTCAATCAATTAAGACACTATCCAGCCTGTTAATTATCTTATACACCTCTGATAGATCTCCTCTAACATACGCTGCTTTAAACTTTATGGTTGAAAGTCCTTGAGTCGACTTGAGTAACTAATGTTAAATGTTATATTGCTTATGCATTCTTCTAATCAAAATGGACAAGTTCTCATTTATTCTCACAACACACACCATCTGTTAAACTTTTGCCTACATTCATAACATGACTATATCCCTTTGCAGACTTTACCTCCTCATAATGGCTTATTTTCTTGCCTATCTTGGTGTCATCAGCAAATTTAGCTAAAGTACATCCAGTACCCACATCTAAATTATTGATGTAGATTGTAAATAGTTGAGAACCTTCCAATGAACTCTATGGAACTTCACTCATGTCAGCTGAACAACTAGAAAAAGACTTTCTACTTTCTGTCAGCCAACCATTCCTGTATCTATGTAAATATGCTTCCTCTTACACCACGTCAACTCATCCTATGTGGCAACCTTTCTTTTGGCACCTTATCAAAAGACTTTAGAAATTCAACTACACCACATGTACAAGGTCCCCTCTATTCATCATGAATGTTACTTCATCTAAAAACTCAAGAAGGTTAATTAAAAATGATTTCCTTTTTACAGAGCCATGTTGTCTAAAGCAGATTGCCATGTCACCTCTTGCTCTTGTTTATTAAAAGAAATGGAGCTCCGCACTTCTGAGAAGAAATTCCAATTAGGGTTCCTTTAGAAAGGTGGAGCCACATGTACTGCAGAAATGTTAGGAAAAGTGAAACTATCATCCTTTTCACAGCAGTCAGTTGCAATGTTCTGACATTTAAAGGGCCTGATGGCCACTTTGACAACTGCTGATGAAAGGTAAGTACATAAGGTAAGTGTGACAGTAAGATGCTGGGAGGATAGAGTGCCAGATAATTAGGGTGTCAAGTAGGAAGAACACCTACTGGGAAGAGGGATAGGGTGCCAAGTGAGTAAAGTTCCAGAGTGCAAGGCGCAAGTGGGGAGCAGGTAAGTGATGCACTGTTCAGGGTGCATGAGCATGTGTGGGAAAAATGAGTACTAATGGGTTTAGTGAGGATAGGTGGTTTTGGAGGGTGGGTGATTTTGGAAGTGCGCAAAATGGGATCTTCAGTGGGCGTTGGATCTGGAGATGGGGAGGGTTGTATGATATTCAGCAAGGGAAGGGAGGAATGTGACCAGCAGTAGGGGAAGGAGTGAAGGGTACTGAGTTGAAGAAAGGGTGAAAATGTCCAGTGGTAGGGCAAAGGGTGACAGATATAGAGTGGGGAAGAAAGTGTGTACTAGGCAGTAAAGGGGAAGGGTATGTCTTGAAGTGAGGGAGACAGAACTGGCAAAATTGAGTTGGGTGTGGACTAGAAGAAGGGTTTGGCCTGGCCTGAAAAGGAGAGAGGCTGAACAGGCTGGGGCTGTTTTCCCTGGAATGTTGGAGGTTGAGGGGTGACCTTATAGAGGTTTACAAAATTATGAGGGGCATGGATAGGGTAAATAGACAAAGTCTTTTCCCTGGGGTTGGGGAGTCCCGAACCAGAGGGCATAGGTTTAGAGTGAGAGGGGAAAGAAATAAAAGGGACCTAAGGGGCAACTTTTTCACGCAGAGGGTGGCACATGTATGGAATGAGCTGCCAGAGGAAATGGGGGAGGCTGGTGCAATTGCAACTTTTAAAAGGCATTTGGATGGGTATATGGATAGGAAGGGTTTGGAGGGATATGGGCCAGGTGCTGGCAAGTGGGACCAGATGATGTTGGGATATCTGGTCGGCATGGACAGGTTGGACTGAAGGGTCTGTTTCCATGCTGGACATTAATATTTAGAAGTGGGTGTAGAACTATTAATCATTGGTTTGAAATAGCCACTCATAATCAGAACAGCCCAAATTATATTTGAATTATTAATCACTGGAATTGATAATCTGCTACAGTTCTGAACATTATGGAGAGGAACAGTATACTTGAAATTTACCCATCGTGATTTAGTTTTCATAACTAATTTCAGGTTGACACTGTTCACATAAATTTGTTTTAAGTTCATTCTGAGCATGCCACTGGCTAGGCCAACATTTATCACCTATCCTGATTTGCCCTGGTGACATTTAAGAGCCAATCACATTTCTATTGGCCTGGAGTAACATGTAGACCAGACTGTGTAAAGGTGACAGATTTCCCTCCTTAAAGGACGTGCATGAACCAGATGGGTTCATCTGACAGCCAGGCAGTAATTTCATGGTCATTATTAGAGTCTTAATTTTAGATTTTTATTGAATTCAAATTCCACTATCTGCCTTGGCGATTGGAAGCCTGGTCCCCAGACTATTACATAGGTCTCTGCATTATGGGCGGCACGGTGGCACAGTGGCTAGCACTGCTGCCTCACAGCGCCTGTAGACCCGGGTTCAATTCCCGACTCAGGCGACTGACTGTGTGGAGTTTGCACGTTCTCCCCGTGTCTGCGTGGGTTTCCTCCGGGTGCTCCGGTTTCCTCCCACAGTCCAAAGATGTGCGGGTCAGGTGAATTGGCCAAGCTAAATTGCCCGTAGTGTTAGGTAAGGGGTAAATGTAGGGGTATGGGTGGGTTGCGCTTCGGCGGGTCGGTGTGGACTTGTTGGGCCGAAGGGCCTGTTTCCACACTGTAAGTCTAATCTAATCTAAATTAGTATCACATATGGTAATATCACATATGATAAAATGCCTACAGTTAAAAAATTGTATTCCATGCGCTGACAAGAGGGACAAATACGACAAAAGCAGAAATATTCACAATATGCAGTCAGCCACCAGACCAGAGCATTTGCAACTGATTCTGCAGGCAGCTGCCTGTGATGACAGAGTGCTATTCCAGCTTGGTTTCCCCTTTCCTGATGGCAGGTTAAATCTGGCATTCAGTCAAGAAGATGTGTATTGGGGAGGTGATGGCCTAATGGCGTTATTGCTGGATAATTCATCCATTATTGGATTAATTCAATATTAGATTATCTACAGTTAACAAGTCCACACCGACCCGCTGAAGTGGAGCCCACCCAATATTTACCCCTAACCAATCCACCTAACACTATGTGCAATTTAGCATGGCCAATACACCTAACCTACACATATTTGGACTGTGAGAGGAAACTGGAGCACCCAAAGGAAACCCACGCAGACAAGGGGAGAATGTGCAAACTCCACACAGACAGTTGCCCGAGGCAGGATTTGATCCTGGGTCCCTGGCACTGTGAGGCAGCAGTGCTAACCACTGTGCCACTGTGCCACCATACCACCCCTTTCTTTTGTTTTTAAACATTTTATTACCTTTCTTAAAACATTTTCTTTTTTTTAACTACGACACTTTCCATATTCTGGGAATCTGGGTTTGAATCTTACTATGGTAGATAGTGAATTTGAATGCAATTTTAAAAAGTATTTGCAATTAGGAGTCTAATGGTGACCATGAAAAAGACATTGTTAATTATTGGCGCGGGGTGGGCGGGAAAACCCATCTGGTTCACTATTGTCCTAGACGGAAACTGCCAACCTTACCTGGTCTGGCCTACGTGAGTCTCCAGGCACATAACAATGTGCTTTAGCGATGGGCCTGGACAGTGACCCCTACATCATCTGCCTGAATGAATTTTTAAAAAGTCATACTGTAAGCAACCAATCCTATTGAAATATTCACGAATTTAAAAGTGCTGATTATTAGGTGCTAATTTTTCTCAGTGAAATTAATCATAATAATTGGATCAACAAAAGCTAACATAAGCAAACTTTTAAAGACGTACATGTAAAAATGTCATTATTTTAATAATTGAGGAAGTTTGGTAACCCCCCAACCATAAAAATTGCTCCCCAGGTGCTTTGCAGTACTTCTAAAGTGTGGCGGTGATTCTGAAGTTAAACTTTGTTATGTCTCATTCAACAATGTCAATTTTTTTTCAAGGGCTTTTAGAGAGAAATTAAAGGCATGTCAATGCAAGTTCTGAGCAGTTCACGATTGTAGTGGCGAGAAGAGCGCTGAACCTCTCAGCAGAAGCTCGTGAACAATACATCTTGCGGAAAGGGAGAGAAAAAAGTTTGTGGAGGGAATAGGGCGATAAGGTAAGGAAGACTAGAAAGTACTCCTTTCTCTTGCGTGTTAGCTGCGCTCGTTCTAATGTTTATTTGCCATTGCAGATTTGGAGCTGGATTTATCTCTTAAAATAGACTTTCTTTGCCCTCCCCCTCCTCGGAACATGATTGCAACTCCTCTCGGAGGCAAATAAGCGGCGCCTAAAGTTGGTTTTCTCTCTGCACCGGGATGTAAATTGAAAGCAAAAGGAGAGATGGAGCGAAATGAGTGGCGCCTGCAGCCTCCCTGGAGGGTGTGTGAAATCATCCTTGCTGTCAGCGTGACCGTGCAAGCGGTGGGAAATCGCTCACGTCGATTGCTTAAATGTTACCCACTGTAATTCAATGCGCAAGAGCAGCAGAACTGGATCCAACCATTGAGAGCTGACACAACAGATGCAACTCCACGAGACGGGGAAAATTCCGAAACCTCTATATGAATAGGCATTCAACCCAAAAGCAATTTGTAGAGGAAGCGTTCATGTGAGTGCAAGTTGTGTGAGGCGGAGATCTTCCCAGACCGCTGTGTGTAAGCGGGAGGAGTGTGCTGCACAGAATGGCCATTATAGTCTGCGCTTGGCCGCTGGCTTTGCTTGTAGGAGCCATTCATGTGCGTGCCGTATGTTATCCGATGAATTACACTTTTTGTTCCTTCCCTTTAAACCTTTCTTAATGTCTGTGCCCGTGACAGGTATCATTAGCTCATGCGGATAAAGCGGCTGCAGAGTAGCAGGCTTTCAATTAACCCCAACAACTGTTCAAAAGACAAATGGAAATCTCATTATACACCCAGCTCCTTGATAGAGCCGTTAATGCCATATCGCTTGGCAGTACTATGGGAGCTGGAGACGGCACCGCGAAGGGCTTTTATTTTGGCGATATTCCTGCTTCGACAAACTTAAGTGAAGCACTTCCACAATCCACTACAGCGCGACAATAAAGCTGGAAATAAACTTGAGAGTGTCCAGTTTACTAAGTGCTGGGATAAGGAAGAATGATCCTTTGGTGCAGTAGCAGGTGAAGTGGCTTTTCCTTTCACAATGGTCAGCGTGCCGAATGCCTTTGGCTGATGGACACGGTGTGCAATGAGATTGAGAGCGCGATCTGAGCCTGCTCCCAGCTCACCTGGCAGAGCCTGTGTCGTCAGGACGCTGCCGGCAATCTCTGAAAAGGGGGATTTACTCTCTTTGGTAATCCTGCTCGGCTGAACCAGCGCTCTCTCATTATACAGCTGTGTGGCAGCTCCTGTTGAAAATCCATTAAGGATTGATATAGTGTTGTACAATCACTCGGAGTTTGGTATGGTGATCAGAGATGTTACACACTCGGTCGTTTTTCAGTGTATTACATTAGGTTTTCCCAGTAATCCAACGTCGGATGATACAATTGCTGGTTAAATAAGAGAGGGGGGAGTTCATGTGACCGACAATTATTCAGCAATACACAAAAGCAATATATAACGATATCACATATTGGCTACGGTCAAGGCACAATAGGTTTGATTATGAACACCCAGAACTTTAGGCCCGCAGCTGCTCATGATCTGCACTTTCCCCGTAACCAAGGCATATGATTGTTTTGCTCTGATTTCCAAAATGACATCACATTTCCTCACTTATATATTAAGGGTTGGTGATAAATCATTTAAACTGTCAGCCAACCTGGAAAATCAAATAGCTCAGATTCGCCCTGTTGATCAAGGGTAGGCTGCGGAATTTGCTTCCAAGTCTAAAATTTGAAAAGGGGTCTCCCATGGGAAATCTAAGCTTTGCTGTTTTCGCGTTCATTACATTTACCCTCATGCCTCTGTCATTGCCCCAGGTCTTCTCAGCGGAAACACTTATTCATGTTTTTGTTACCTCTGGAGGTGACTATTTCAAAACAGTTTTGGCTAGCATCTTATGGTCTACCTTCCATAAACGAGAGGTAAGCAGAAACCCTGCTTAAGCATTCACTCCCTCACAGCTTTGTGCCTAGTCTGTACGACTTACAAACACTGCACTGCAGAAAAAGGGCAAAGCTCCTTTGACGACACCGTCATACTGAGCTTGAACTGTATATACAGTACAGCAAAGATGTAATATGGCTTTTTGAATAAAGAAATTAATAAGGCCAGAGAATATACGGTCAGCATACAATGGAAGAATCAATTTCTAGCTGGCATTAAGGAAAAAAAATGGGAGCACGAATAAGTTATTCAGTGACAGAAAATGAGAAGTGGCGTTCTCCAGTATCAACGCTGGGACACGTCAGAGGCAACCATTCTTCGTTCTTTTCACATACACCCGTTAGACTTTGCTGTGCTCGAAGTTCCCAGAAGAATGTATAATAAGCTGCTACTTACTCCTTTTCAGTTCATAAATAACTAAACAATTTGAACATTGGAATCAATTTCTAAATTTGGCAATGGGACTAAATTGGTGAGGATGGTTGATATGGAATTGCACTGCATTATGTTGCAGGAGGATATTAATAAACCTGTAAAATGAGCAAATAACTGACAAATGAAGTTCACCTCAGAGTAATGTGAGGTAATATGTTTGTTAGGGAGAATGTTTAAATCACCTACTGCTCAAAAAAATGTAAGACCAAGCCCAGGAGAGAAAAGAAGTGATTTTGAAGAATAAATACCTATGAGTCACTAAACATTACAGGCAATGATCAAAGTAAACCAAGGATGAATCTGTATTTCAAGACGATAGAATTAAGAAGCACAGAAGTTATGCTAAGCCCATATTGAACCTTGTTTTGGCCACACTTTCTAGAGTACTGTGTGTCCAAATCTTGTCATCATATTAATTAAAAGTTCTGGAGAGCTTTGCATATGAAGAAGGTTCACTAATGTGGAAACTGCCATCCTTATTTGGTCTGGCCTACATGTGACTCCAGATCACAGCAATCGGGCAGCATGGTGACTCCATGGTTAGCACTGCTGCCCCACAGTGCCAGGGACCCAGGTTTAACTCCGCCCTCCTTCTTGTGGAGTTTGTATGTTTTCCTCATATCTGCATGGGTTTTCTCTGTGAGAGAAAACGTCCTCTGAATTTCCTCTCATAGTCCAAAGATGTACAGATTAGGTGGTCATGCTAAATTGCCCATAGTGTCCAGGGATATGCGGGCTAAATGGATTAGCCATGGAAAAATATAGGGATAGGGTGAGTCTGATGGGTCGTCAGAGGGTCGGTATGGACTTGATGGGTTGGATGGCCTTCTTCCACACTGTAGGGATTCAATGATTATATGACTCACAACAGACGTCTGGGCAATTAGGGATGTGCAATAAATCTGGCCAACCCCACATCACGCGAATGAAAAAATTGATAACATGAAGGAAAGAAGTAAATGATTGTGCACAAATTATTTAATCATTGAAGAAAGGGAAAGTATTTGAAAGTTACAAGATTCTAAATGATGTTTTTATCATTACCAATGAATTGGTTAATGAATGTAATGCCCACACTGAAAATATCCAGACAAAAATACTTTGTCCTTCCACATACTCCCATCAGAGTTTGCCTGCTCAGAGTTCCCATAAGAATCTGTAAGGATTGGTGCTTACTCCTACTTAGCTCGGTGTGTGGAGGGCACAGCAACTTTCAATGCTGCAAATCCCTATTACTTGTGTAGTTTACTATTTGATGTATGGACATGTGCCCAGTGAGAAGTGACAGATAAATCATTACAGTAAGATCACATTTGGATTATTGAGAGAAGATAGTCCATATCCATTTCAGTGACACCAGTAATGTTTATTAAGTATATTAAGGAGATGGTAAGAGAGGACATTTCTCAAACCTTACATACGGCAGTCTCAGTTCCATATTATCTAATGTCACCATGAAATGGCTTCTTATTTACAAGTTAAGTTGCTGTTATGGGAGTAAAAGTAATTTTAACCTTTTACTCCATAATCCCCCTCCAAGTCCTTATTCCCATTTACGATTTATAAAACCTCTTACTACCCTGCCATCCCCAAGTGAACATTTTGAAGTTATGGAGAGTCTGGCTGCTTCAAACACATTCTCTGGGAGTCTTCATCCTTAGTCTTTTATTAGTGACTATTTTACCATAGTTTCTTCCTGAGTATCAGTGTATACAGCCCAACCAGATACATTCTTTTTCAGAAAAATCAAGAAATTCCTTTGGATCATGACATTTTCTACTCAGATGTGATAAGATCTCAATTGTTACAACCTGGTGATGAAGGTATACTCCCATCGCTGGTCCCTGAACCAAACTTGTTTTCCCCTTTCTTATGTGGGCAGGACTAACACCCTGAGTCTCTGGTTGAATATGCCTGTTTGATTGCATTCTTCTTTCTGTTGTGCTCGTCTTCAATTCGATGCATGACATCAGTGCAGGATGGAAAACCATTCTTTAACAGCAAAGAATTGTACCTGAGTAGGGCTAAATGGAAATATTCAATTTTCATCATGAGTATTTTACAGTATGTAACTCTCATTTGGCTTCACTGTTGACCAGAGTATACCTTTTATTATTCATTCAGTGGATATGGTCATTCCTGCCTGGGCAAGTACATATTGACCATCCATAACTTCCCTTGAGAAAGTCATTGTGAACTGCCTTCTTGAAATGCTCATAACGAGAAAATTCCAAGAAGTAGACTCGGCAACAGTGAAAAAAATGTTGATGTAGTTCTAAGTGGGACTTGAAGGACGTAGAGATTAGAGTGGTGCTGGAAAAGCACATCATGCAGCATCCGAGGAGCAGGTAAATCAATGTTTCAGGCAAAAGCCCTTCATTAGGAATAGAGGCAGGGTGCCTGCCTCTATGAGGGGTAGTAGTACATGAAGAATGGAGTACAATGTGGATAAATGTGATGTTATACACTTTGGTGTGAAAAACAGAAAGAAGGAGTATTATTTAAATACTGATATAATGGAAAGTATGAATGTACAAAAGGATCTAGGTGTCCCTGTACACAATTCAATGAAAGTAAACAGGCAAGTGCAGCAAGGATTTAAGAAGGCAAATAATATATTGGCCTTCCTTGCAAGAGGATTTGAGATCAGAAATATGGATGCCTTACTACAGTTATACAGAGCCTTGTGAAACTATACCTATAGTTTTGATTTCCCTTCCTTAGAAAGGATGTACTTGTCATACAAGAAGTGTGGCAGAACCTCACTAGACAGATATCGGGAGGACAAGATTGTCCTATGAAGAGATGTTGGAACAGCTCAGCCTGTATTCATGGGAATTTGGAAGCATCAGAACATGATCTGATTAAAGTGTATAAAATTCTACGAGGGCTGCACATACTAAATGCAGGGAGGATGGTTTTTCAAACCAGGGGTCACAAATTAGGATGTTTTGGACTTATATTAAAAAAAACTTAACCAAGCCGCAGTGAATTTCAAGAGGGCTGCTTTATCCTATATGGTATCAATCCTCTTTAGCATTGTTGGAGCTGAACTAATTGAGGAGAAAGTGAGGTCTGCAGATGCTGGAGATCAGAGCTGAAAATGTGTTGCTGGAAAAGCGCAGCAGGTCAGGCAGCATCCAAGGAACAGGAAATTCGATGTTTCGGGCATAAGCCCTTCATCAGGAATTCCTGATGAAGGGCTTATGCCCGAAACATCGAATTTCCTGTTCCTTGGATACTGCCTGACCTGCTGCGCTTTTCCAGCAACACATTTTCAGCGCTGAACTAATTGAGGCATGTGGAGAGTTTTCCATCCTACCTCTGACTTGTGTTCCTGTAGGTGGTGGATGGTTTTGAGAAGACAGGAGGTGAGTTACTTATTGCAGGATTCCCAGCCTCTGATCTTCTCTTTTAGCCATAATATGTATACAGCTAGTTCAGTTCAGTTCAGTTCCTCATCAATAATAATGCAAAGGAATTTGAGAGTGGTGTATTCAGTGATGATAATGCCATTGAATTTCAAGGCTTGATGGATAGATTCTCACTTGTTGGAGGTACTCGTGCCTGACATTAATGTGGTCAAATGTTACTTGCTACTTGTCAGCCCAAGTCAGGATAGAATTTGCTCATGGATTATGAAGTGGGGCAGATGTGTAACACTACCAATTGAGAATGTAAAGTTAGAAGATAATGTTAGTGTGTTCACTTTAAGAAAGCATTGTGTGATTGCTTGAGTAAACAATAAAGGTCACATTTTCAAGGCTGTAGTTACAAAGTGTTTGCAGAAGCAATCTCATTGGAATGTTGCAACACTACTGCTAGGAATTGTAACACTCAGCAGTTAGAAGAACATGTTCTAGTTGTGTGCATGAATGTGACCTAGGATATGGGCTGTGGGTGAGTGTGGCCAGCCATGACAGGTTATTGTAGCTGGATGATGTGAGAAATACTTAGCCAAAATGGGCTGAGAAACAATATGAAAGCTATTCAGATGTGCATGTAAAATTAATTGTGTTTACTCAAGCAGATTGTGTCAAGGTTATATGTTAATCTCTGCTGTAACTTGTATTTGAGCAATAAATAACCAATCACAACAGACTATTGCAGAGTGAGTATCTTTAATTCGCCAGTCTAAAATTGATGTGATGTGTAGACTGGTTAGGTCATCTGGCGTCTATGAACGTTCCAGAAGAATCAAATCTGTATTGATTATTCTTCAACAAGTGGTGTGCATTCCTCAAGGTTTTGTAGTTGATTAGAATCTTTATGAAAACAAGGCATCCAAGAAGTCAGAGGAGGTGGTGAAGGCTGGTACAATTGCAACATTCAAAAGTTGGATGGGTATTATACGAATTGCTGGCAAATGGAATTAGATTAATTTAGGATATCTGCTCAGCATTAACGATTTGGACTGAAGGGTCTGCTCCATGCTGTATAGCTCTATGACTCTACGAATGAGCTAAGTGAGGAGTGGGGACTTGAGGAGTCAATTACCAGTTTTTATTCATGGACAAACACAAAAAAGTCCTTTTCTAAAATGAGAAAGTAGGTGTGTTGTTAGTGGAAATCATTGGCATTCTAATTCCGGCATAATTCTGAATATGTCTGAACCCAGAAAAGATTATATTGGGAATTGACCTCCTTGACCAATTAGAGATGATCCTACACCTAAAAGGCTTGAAGGTAGGCTGATGGACTTTCTAAACCATAAGAGGAGGATGGTGTGGGGCAACCATACCCACATGGATAGTGTGTAGGATCTGGCCTGGGACTGGTCCCAACACAGTTGCTTAGACTAGGTTATATGTGCAAGGGTCAATAACAAACAAGTTTGTGTCTTGCAAGAATGGAATTCATTGAGACCCTGGGACCAGAACATAAATTGCATAAACAATACCCAATACTCCTGGAGGTTAGCATAAGCAGTGGCCTGGACTGTGGAGGATACTGAGACAGGTTAACGCTGGTATCAATTCAACGGTTTGTCTGGCAAAGAAAGACCGAAGGTTGATGACACTAAGTAAGCAACTCAGGGAGCTATGTCAGGAGCTAAGAAATGAACAGCAGTGTATAGACAGAGAACAGGATCTCAATCCGCCTACTGAAGAAGTGCCACAAGTGGGCGAACAGGCAATGGTGAAAGCTATTGACAAGACCTCGATGGGTCTCAGAGGGACCTTACGAGATACTGTTGGCAAAAAAACTACAGTGAAACAAACATAAAATGCTGGAGAAACTCAGCAGGTCTGGCAGCATCTGTAGAAGGAGAAACAGAGTTAACATTTTTTTCTTTAGCACTGCTGCCTCACAGCGCCAGAGACCCGGGTTCAATTCCCGCCTCAGGCGACTGACTGTGTGGAGTTTGCACGTTCTCCCCGTGTCTGCATAGGTTTCCTCCGGGTGCTCCAGTTTCCTCCCACATTCCAAAGATGTGCGATTCAGGTGAATTGGCCATGCTAAGTTGCCCGTAGTGTTAGGTAAGGGGTATATGCAGGGGTATGGGTGGGTTGCGCCTCGGCGGGTCGGTGTGGACTTGTTGGGCCGAGGGGCCTGTTTCCACACTGTAAGTAATCTAATCTAATAAAAAATAAAAGTATGACCTTTTAAGGTCAATATGCTTAAACTAATTTCACAATATTTAGAATTGAAAGGAAGAAAACATGAAAGTTCCTAATGCTGGTTACAATTTGTTTTCTCAAGAGGTTAGTGAAAAAAAGCATAATTGGATGAATGCGTTGAAGTTACAATCTACTACCATTATATTGAGTTGGAAAGTGTGACTTAGTAAATGGAAAAGTAGTAGTTGGAGTTGTACAACAAATTCACATAAAAGGAATTGGGTTTATCTTGGGAATAGCCTGGCTGGTTCAATAACGTTGGCATCACAAAGAGTTTGGGAATGACCAGTGAAAGAAACTGAGACGCTATATAGGATGTTTCTTGATTGTGTCATGACTAGATCTCAGGCTCACTGAATTAGACTGAAAGCGGAGGAGTTTATGAAAAAGGGAAATGACAGGAGATGTGAGATTTTGACACAACTTTTGAAAATTTAAATAAAAAAGACAAAGGTAAAAAGAATGAAACTGACATATTTAGCCCATCTTGTATGATAGGAATCTTGGGTTTAGAATTGCTACAGACACTTGAGTTGAGAGATTGTCTCGATCAGTTCACTCAGAAATTGGGGATCAGATCCATTTGGGGGTATTATAATTTAAAAGATAAGCTACTAATGAAGAAATGGAAACCACTTCAAATGTCAGCCTACGGCAGTAGTCCATTAAGTGATAGGTCCTTCCATGTAGTGTAACACAATGTTTTAAGTGGCTTATAGTTATAATGGCAGGCTAATGGTTCTTAGGAAAATCTAAAATAGGTTTTAAAAATTCTTGGCCCAAATTACATAAATATGTAACTAAATGTGGTCAGACATGATGTTAGATAAGGGGAAACTCCATCAGTGAAACCTACATTGTTAATTCCAATATCAGCTTTCAAAGATCTATTTAGTATGCTCTTAACAGATTGTGTAAGACTCTTACCTAAAATCAGATGTGGGAATCAATGTCTTTTAGCAATTATGGATATTTTGACAAGATTTATTGGGGGAATGCTTTTGGCTTCCAAATATCTTTGACTTCCAGAAGGCATTTGACAAGATGTCACATAAAAGACTGATTCAGAAGGTCTCAGGGGATTAAGGTTATGGTATTTGTTTGGGTAGAGGATTGGCTCACTGATAGAAAGCAGAGGACCAGGATAAATGGGTCCTTCTCTGGATGGCGAATTGTAACTAGTGTGGTGCAGCAGGGTTCAGTTCTTGGACCTCAGCTATTTACAATCTATACAAAGGGGAATCTGCAAGTAGGGACAGAATGTAACCATAAGACCATAAGACATAGGAGTGGAAGTAAGGCCATTCGGCCCATCGAGTCCACTCTGTCATTCAAATCATGGCTGATGGGCATTTCAACTCCACTTACCCGCATTCTCCCGTAGCCCTTAATTCCTCGTGACATCAAGAATCTATCAACCTCTGCCTTGAAGACATTTAGCGTCCCGGCCTCCACTGCACTCTGCGGCAATGAATTCCACAGGCCCACCACTCTCTGGCTGAAGAAATGTCTCCGCATTTCTGTTCTGAATTGACCCCCTCTAATTTTAAGGCTGTGTCCACGGGTCCTAGTCTCCTCCCCTAACGGAAAAAATTTCCTAGCGTCCACCCTTTCCAAGTCATGTATTATCTTGTAAGTTTCTATTAAGTTTCCCCTCAATCTTCTAAACTCCAACGAATACAATCCCAGGATCCTCAGCCGTTCCTCATATGTTAGACCAACCATTCCAGATATCATCCGTGTGAATCTCCGCTGGACACGCTCCAGTGCCAGTATGTCCTTCCTGAGGTGTGGGGACCAAAACTGGACACAGTACTCCAAATGGGGCCTAACCAGAGCTTTATAAAGTCTCAGTAGCACAACGGTGCTTTTGTATTCCAACCCTCTTGAGATAAGTGACAACATTGCATTCGCTTTCTTAATCACGGACTCAACCTGCATGTTTACCTTTAGAGAATCCTTGACTAGCACTCCCAGAACCCCTTGTACTTTGGCTTTATGAATTTTCTCACCATTTAGAAAGTAGTTCTATGCTTTTATTCTTTTTGCCAAAGTGCAAGACCTCGCATTTGCTCGTGTTGAATTCCATCAGCCATTTGCTGGACCACTCTCCCAAACTGTCTAGATCCTTCTGTAGCCTCCCCACTTCCTCAGTTCTACCTGCCTGTCCACCTAACTTCATATCATTGGCAAACTTCGCTAGAATGCCCCCAGTCCCTTCATCCAGATCATTAATATATAATGCGAACAGCTGTGGCCCCAACACTGAACCCTGCAGGACACCACTTGTCACCGGCTGCGATTCCAAAAACGAACCTTTTATCCCAACTCTCTGCCTTCTGTCAGACAGCCAATCCTCAATCCATCCCAGTAGCTCACCTCGAACACCATGGGCTCTCACCTTGCTCAGCAGCCTCCTGTGTGGCACCTTATCAAAGGCCTTTTGGAAGTCTAGATAGACCACATCCACTGGGTTTCCTTGATCTAACCTACTTGTCACCTCTTCAAAGAATTCCAACAGGTTTGTCAGGCATGACCTCCCCTTATTAAATCCATGTTGACTTGTTCTAATCAGACTCTGCCCTTCCAAGAATTTAGAAACTTCATCCTTAATGATGGATTTTAGAATTTTACCAACAACCGAGGTTAGGCTAATTGGCCTATAATTTTCCATCTTTTGTCTTGATCCTTTCTTGAACAAGGGAGTTACAACAGTGATCTTCCAATCATCCGGGACTTTCCCTGACTCCAGTGACTCTTGAAATATGTCAACCAATGCCTCCGCTATTTCCTCAGCCACCTCTCTCAGAACTCTAGGATGTATCCCATCTGGGCCAGGAGATTTATCAATTTTAAGACCTTTTAGCTTTTCTAGCACTTTCTCTTTTGTAACGGCAACCATACTCAACTCAGCCCCCTGACTCCCTTTAATTGTTGGGATATTACTCATGTCTTCCACTGTGAAAACTGACGCAAAGTACTTGTTAAGTTCTCCTGCTATTTCCTTATCTTCCATCACTAGGCTTCCAGCATCAGTTTGAAGTGGCCCAATGTCTACTTTTGCCTGTCGTTTGTTTCTTATGTATTGAAAGAAACTTTTACTATCATTTCTAATACTACTGGCTAGCCTACCTTCATATTTGATCCTCTCCTTTCTTATTACTCTCTTTGTTGTCCTCTGTTTTTGTAGCCTTCCCAATCTTCTGATTTCCCACTGCTCTTGGCCATTTAATAGGATCTCTCTTTTTCTTTAATATATTTCCTGACTTCCTTTGTAACATAGCAAGGTTGAGGATGATACTAAAATAGGTAGGAAAGCAGGCAGTGATGAGGAGATAAAGAGTTTACAGATGGATATTGATAGGCTCAGAGAATGGGCCAGAATCTGGCAGGTGGAGTTTAATGTGAATAAATGCAAGGTTGTCCATTTTGGCCAGAAACAAAGGGCAAATTATTATTTATGTGGGTAACAAATTCAAAGTGTGTCAGTGCAGTTGAATCTGGGTGCCCTTGTGTACAAACCACAGAAAGTGGATTTGCAGGCATAGCATATAATAAAGGCAGATGGAATCCTGGCATTTATTGCAAAAGGATGGGATTATAAAAGAATTGTTGTTATATTATATAAGGCATTGGTGAGACCACACCTGGAATATTGTATCCAGTTCAGATCTTTTTACTTGAGGAAGGATATGGTGGCACTAGAGACAAGAGGAGATTCAAAAAGTTGATTCCGGGGGTGGAAGGGCTATGGTAGCAGGAATGATTGAATAGCTTGGGCTTATACTTGTTGGAGTTCAGAAGGATTGGGGAGGGGGGTGGGATCTGATTAAGGTACGTAAAATGTTAAAGAGGATTGGTAGGGTGGACATGGAACAACTGCTCTCCCATGTGGGATAGTCTCAAACAGGAGGTCATAGGTATAGGGTGAGAGGAAGTAGGTTTGAAGCTGAGATGAGAAGAAACTGTGCCACAATTCAATGGAGACAAAGTCAATCAACAGATTCAAAGAAAGAAATAGATATGTTTTGCCTGAAAAGTGGGTTAAAAGGTGAAGGGAAGTAGGCATGAAAGTGGAGTTGAGACCAGGGTAATATCAGCCATGATCATGGTAGAGTGGGCTCAAAGGGCAGGATTGCCTACTCCCACTAATTCCTATGTTCCAATCTATTACTCCAGGCCATTCCTTCGGCAAGCAGTATTAATTGCCCATTTGTCATTAGGCAGCAGGTGATCAAGCAGTTTTATCTCCTCTCTCCCAGAAAACAGTTTGTTTATGTGGTTTTCGCTCCTTCTTCCCAGGGATGGCTGCATAGCATTTGCTTTTTATTCCTTTCCATCTTGGGCATCAATGTATTCCAGAGTTATTGCTGATTCTTTCAATCCATGAAGTTCCTAAAGATCTGAAGTGTATAGTGTCATAGTTGTTAGACTGGAAAGGACTATCCTGGTGGAGGATTTCCCAGTTTGGTTGGTTTGCTGGACTGGTCTGGAAGTCCTTCTCCCATCGTTTTCTAGTGCTGCTGGCTAGAGCTTCAGGCTGTTTGCTTGTTGCTTACCACTGTTTCTCTGAGTTTGGTTGCTTTTTGCCATCACATAGTAAGAGCACGAATTGTTGACACGAGGTAGTCCACACTATTGTCAGTGAATACCAGGAATTTTATTAACTGTATTCAATATATGCAAGGGATAGTAAAATAGGACATCACTGGAACCCACACACACTAGTTTCAATATCTTCTTATGTACATGCACAATATCAATTATTTCAGGGAAGGTACAATTAAGCCTTTACATCATAAAGGATTCATATTTTATTGGAAGTCAAGCCCTCTGCTGGCAAAGGACAGGGGAAGGTGTAGGGGTCAGAGGGCAAATTTCAGTGACTGTACTGAAATCAGCCAAGTGGCCCTCAGAGAATAAGATCCCCTGGTGGGGTCTGTTAATCTGGCCCAATCAGAGAGCCCTGGCTGATAGATAAAGAGTGTCAGAGGTTCTGTTCACTCAGAGTTGGCTCTGAGGGAGCTAGATCAGTGTCAAGGACTGTCTAAATTTGGTGATGGACTACTGGCCTCTGTGGAGTTATTTCACTAATCATGGCTTGCACCCACAAAGACACCTGACCGGTCTCTTATTGTTTCGCATTCAGACTTCCACTTCCCCACAAAGGGTACGGAAATTAATTGCACCATTCTTTGAAGGACTGGAGCTAAGTCCCTTGCCAAACCCTCAAATGGGGCAGTCACCTGTGATCACCCAAAAAGGACAAAGAGGCACTAGAGAAAGTGTAATAAAGATTAACAACAATGATACCAGAACTGAGCGTTTATAACAGTCAGGCAAATTGAACAGGACAAAGCTCCAGAAAAGAGAAAGTTGCATGTTGTCCGAATAAAGATCTTTGAATTTATGAAAGGGATTTAACAGGGTAGACAAAAATAAATTGTTTCTACCAAAAACAGAAATTGCCAGAAAAACTCAGCAAGTTTGGCAGCATCTGTGAAAAGAAATCAGAGTTAAGTTTTCAGGTCCAGTGACCCTTTCTCCAGACTTACTGAGCTTTTCCAACAATTTCTGCTTGTGTTTCTGATTTACAGCATCTGCAGTTATTTCAATTCAGATTTTTTTTCTGCTTTGGGGAATCCAAAACTAGAGGCCCAAACATAAGGCCCAAATGAATCTGATAGGGAATTCAGGAGAGTCACCTTTACCAAGAGATAGATGGAACACATATCCAAATGGAAGTGAGGGTTTTTGATGCACTGAGGGGACACCTGATAAGGACATGGGAGAGGGAGGATTAGAAGATTATGCTTGTAGATTTAGATAGGAGGCTTATTTGGAGCTTCAATAACAGCACAGATGAGTTGGATAAAAGAGCCTGTTTCAGTGCAGTAAAATTCTACACAATATGATCTTTGGCATGCCACATTCTTCATGGACAAGTTGGATGTTCTCCCTGAACAGACTGGCCAGCAAAAGCAGGTATTCATCTTGTGTAATCTGATACAATTGTTGAAATCAATGTCTGGAATTCCAGGACCATCACTATTCAACAGCAGTAGGAAGCACAGAGAAATATTCTGCCATAGTAGAACATATTTATCAAAATCAAACTTTTAAAAAGCTTCACTTAAGGTAAATCATCCAAATTCCCCCTAGTGGGTGTTTTCAAAGTAAGAATGTGACAGATCTCATTGCATTCTTTGTGCTGACAGTTGAGGAAGTATTTGATGCCTTTTTCTGCAAAGTTGGACCCCCCTTGTCGCTTTTTCATTGAATGAATCTGAGGATCTGTTAAGTAAATAAGACCTTTTCCATCTCCAGTGATCCAACCTGTGAAGGAATATAGTGAACACGGTTAGTGGGAAGTTTGTGTTTGAAACAATACAGAGGATAGAAATTGTTACTGTCATCTTATGAGTGGATCTTAAAACGTTCAGAAGAAAGAACCAAACTGTGTTCTCCCTTTTGTAGTCAAGACATACCACTGCTAAAATTTTAATATACTCACAAAAATCTTTTTTTGCAGGTTAAACTGAATGTTGTAGCTATGCCAGACAATGGTATTAGGCAAACTTAATTTGAAACTAATAACTAGTTATCTTGACCAGATCTTAAATATAACTTGAGGTTTATGTTACCATCAGCTTGCCATACTCATATGCCTCTTACATGTGTGTGTCCTAAGTTTTGGTCCCTGTTGTCAATTCCATACCTTAAACAGATGGACAATGAAGAATCGTAACTACTCCCTACATTACATGCAAAGATGAACATTTTTGTGTTAAGTGGGATACCTGCCTTCAATGAATAAGGAAAACAAAACAATAAAAATCCCTTTAGTCCACTGATTGAGGGGAATTCTTACAAACTTGGGGAACTAAGACAGTTTAGATATCTGAGTTAAAAATCACACAACATCAGGTTATAGTCCAACAGGTTTAATTGGAAGCACACTAGCTTTCGGAGCGCCGCTCCTTCATCACGTGATAGTGGACGGCTCAATCATAACACAGAATTTATAGCAAAAACTTACAGTGTGATATAAATCACACTGCAAATTTTTGCTATAAATTCTGTGTTATGATTGAGCCGTCCACTATCACGTGATGAAGGAGCGGCGCTCCGAAAGCTAGTGTGCTTCCAATTAAACCTGTTGGACTATAACCTGATGTTGTGTGATTTTTAACTTTGTACACCCCAGTCCAACACCGACATCTCCAAATCATAGATATCTGAGGGCAATGAACAAAAAGGATGTGAGACTGGAGAACAGGGGATGAGAGCAATGTTTATGATGAGACTGGAGAAAGCAAATGGTGAGGTTGTATGAAACTCCCAAACTTGGGAATGCACATATTCCCAATCACCAAGACTTGTCAGATCGATGACAGTGAAATAAAGTTTATTAGCCGCTTCAGAAGGAGACCAGATGGGAAATGACTTGAATGTTGAAAGAACTGTGGCTTGTCACCTCCTCCTCAAAAATATCAATAATGGATTGATTTTCCCAGCCTCTTCACCTTGTGATGATTGTTTCTGTCATGTAAATTAAAAGGCCACTCCTTAGTGCTGGGAATGTTATGAATGATCATAGCAAGCATTCCCAGTTGACTGTGATTCTGGTTCATTGGAGTTTACATTTTGAGAATTGTTCATGTTTACTGGGTGGCACTGAAATAGTTTACCTTGTAAATCAACTACTATTTCTTCTTGGTTTGAAAAATCATAGGTAAAATGTCCAAATGCAAGTCCATACATAGTTGCTTCATATTCTTTACGAACAGTCTTTGTGTTGTTTGTTAATTTTATAAACTCCCCGAGCATGTACGGTTCCACGCTTACACAACCCACGACTTGCATATCTTCTAAAAGCTGAGGAAACAGAAGATGTTCATTATATGTGATATGAATTTTAGCTTTAATTAATCTAAACAGATAATCAGGATCACTTCATGCTTGCATGCTTTCCTTTATAGCATTAATGATAAGTTTATTGGAAGAAAACAAAATATGAATGTAAATCCAACCTATTCTGTCTTTTTCCCATCCTTATAATCACTCCAACAAAATTCCAGCATTAGTATAGGCAGCATAGATTCATCATGCACATTCTTACAATTAAAATAGCTCTTCCTTAAGAAAACTTGATTATCGTAAATTTGGAAAAGAAGCAAATCCACATTGTTATATATTGTGGAATTATTTCTATATTTACAAACCTAGCTTGTCTCACTTCAATCTCTGTCTCTTTCTGTCTTTCCACTCATATCTATTCCATAGCTTTGATATTGGAGAAGTGATCCCAAAAGAGAATCAACTTCTGTTACCTCACGCTTGGCTGCACAGTAAAGCTGACGGGCTTTCCACTTGATATAGGACTCCTTGCAAAATAGCAGCAAAGGTAGAATGAGGCATTTAAGCAGCAGATAATTGGTCAATTAATGGCCTCAACAGACCCAAAAGTAGGCACATGGCAGACACCTCACCTGCTCTCTAAAATGGCAGATAGTTTGGGGAAGATAGTGGGGTGGGGCAAGATGACATGCACTAAATCCAGCCCCATGGTTCAAAAAGCAATGCATCTACTCCAATCATATTTGCAAGATTTGCTTTTCTGGTTGCGCTTGTCACAATTCCCCCACTCCACATATCTGAGATCATCCCTGATGAAGGGCTTATGTCTGAAACATCTCCTGCTCCTCGGAGGCTGCCTGCCTGCTGTGCTTTTCCAACACCGCACTTTTCAACTCTGATCGCCAGCATCTGCAGATCTCACTTTCTCCTATATCTCTGAGATCACCCACACTGTACAACACATTTCTGAGAACATGCTGCTGGTCTATGAAAAGTGCAGGTGTTTTTGCAATGTGTAAATCCAGCAGCATGGCTGCCTACTCCCCCACCTCTCATGGCATACATGCAGAAAATCAACCTACTGATCAATAAAGTCTCCCCACTTCATGCTTGTAAGATACCTCTTTTTCCTCTCTGATGTCATTATTACAACACAAATATACCAGAATAATTTCTGGAGTCCAAGATTCAAAATTGCCTCACAAACCTCATGGAGTTCTTTGAGGTTATGACTAGAAAAGTTGATGAGGGTCGAGCTGTGGATGTGGTTTATATGGACTTCAGCAAGGCATTTGATAAGGTTCCCCATGGTAGGCTCATTCAGAAGGTCAGGAGGAATGGGATACATGGGAACTTAGCTGTGTGGATACAGAATTGGCTGAGGAAAAAGTGAGGTCTGCAGATGCTGGAGATCAGAGCTGAAAATGTGTTGCTGGAAAAGCACAGCAGGTCAGGCAGCATCCAAGGAACAGGAAATTCGACGTTTCGGGCATAAGTCCTTCATCCCGAAACGTCAAATTTCCTGTTCTTTGGATGCTGCCTGACCTGCTGCGCTTTTCCAGCAACACATTTTCAGTACAGAATTGGCTGGCCAACAGAAGACAGCGAGTGGTAGTAGAAGGAAAATATTCTACCTGGAAGTCAGTGGTGAGTGGTGTTCCACAGGGCTCTGTCCTTGGGCCTCTACTGTTTGTAATTTTTATTAATGACTTGGGTGAGGGGATTGAAGCATGGGTCAGCAAATTTGCAGACAACACAATGTTTGGAGGTGTCTTTGACAGTATAGAGGGCTGTTGTGGGCTGCAGCGGGACATTAACAGGATGCAGAGATGGGCTGAGAGGTGGCACATGGAGTTCAACCTGGATAAATGCGAGGTGATGCATGTTGGAAGGTCAAATTTGGAAGCTGAGTACAGGCTTAAGGATAGGATTCTTGGCAGTGTGGAGGAACAGAGTGATCTTGGTGTACAGGTACATAGATCCCTTAAAATGGCCACCCAAGTGGACAGGGTTGTTAAGAAAGCATATGGTATTTTGGCTTTCATTAACAGGGGTATTGAGTTTAAGAGTCGTGAGATCTTGTTGCAGCTCTATAAAACTTTGGTTAGACCACACTTGGAATACTGCGTCCAGTTCAGGTCGCCCTATTATAGGAAGGATGTGGATGCTTTGGAGAGGATTCAGAGGAGATTTACCAGGATGCTGTCTGGGCTGGACTTATCTTATGAAGAGAGGTTGACTGAGCTCGGACTTTTTTCACTGGAGAAAAGGAGGAGGAGAGGGGACCTAATTGAGGTATGCGAGATAATGAGAGGCATAGATAGAATCGATAGCCAGAGACTATTTCCCAGGGCAGAAATGGCTAACACGAGGGGTCATAGTTTTAAGCTGGTTGGAGGAAAGTATAGAAGGGATGTCAGAGGTGGGTTCTTTACACAGTGAGTTGAGAGAGCATGGTATGCGGTGCTAACAGCAGTTGTGGAAGCAAGGTCATTGGGAACATTTAAGAGACTGCTGGACATGCATATGGTCACAGAAATGTGAGGGTGCATACATGAGGATCATTGGTCGGCACAACATCGTGGGCTGAAGGGCCTGTTCTGTGCTGTACTGTTCTATGTTCTACTGTGAGGAGAGATTTCATAAGTGTTATAGCCCTGGAATTTAGGAGGTTCAAGTATGATTTTATTTTCATTGTTAAGATATTCAGGGGATGAGGGTAGAGGAAAATGGCTAAGACTTTGTTGACCTCACTGGAATGAAGGCGGTCTCTCTCTCTCTAACTAGAGTCCCTGTCGCAAACTTACATTGGCAAGCCAAATAATGGCTGGCAGAACTGAAGGTTCTTTATACAATGATTGCTGCATTCTTACAAATAAGGAAGGCAGTGTTTGAAGGGCTGCCATTACCCTAATGCAAACATTCTTTGCTTTTGTAGTCTTCCCAGTAACAAGATGATTCAGACCTACATGAAATCTCTGAACAGTGGATCCCCCCAGCATCCAGCTACCTGCAACCTCTCCAGCATCCACCTATTGGTAGTAAAGGGTTGTCCTTGGTGAAGTAACAGGCTGTGACAAACTGCATGAAAAACATTTGTACATACCAGAAGAACTGAGGCTGGAATATAATATATTTGTGTAGGAACCTGCTTTTCATACAGTCTTTTGTTGAATTCTGTCACATAGTATTGGGCAGTCATCTGGCATTCAACATCGTTGAAGTGGTAAGATAGTTCTTTTGCTCTTTTGTACTGCTTTCCAACATATCTAGGTTAGTAAGGGAGAAATTGTTTAAGGCAACAATTTTTGTTCTTGTTAAGCCAAAATGAACATTTCATAATCTTGGGAAAAGACAGGCACATTGCCAATGATTTTCTGCTACTGAAATTCATTACAAAATTACTCAGTCCAAATTTTGACTGAGAAACAAACATCTGACCACTATCCTACCACCAGATTTTAGGGGAATCTTTTTGACTTCCTGCATTTCATCTGTTCTGTATGGAAGGTGAATATAAAAGATTCCTCTCTCCTTTCAGGAAGGCACAAAGTAGGCATACTTAAATTAGATATTGAATCTCTATTTTCAAAATTGAATTGGTGTGTTTTGCAGTCTTGGAGTGAAATTGAACTAAAGATGAGGCAGAATTCTGGTTGAAGAATATGAAGGGACATAAGTTGACAGCATGCCTGTGCAGTGTGAAAATATAACTATGTAACCTGGTTCATAGAATGAAAACACAACCCTGGTGTGCAGTGCAAAGGCTAACTCCCATGAGGAGATTTGAGTAAACAATAGTAGTTGACTTGGCTGAGTTGGGGAATTGGGGTGTGACAGGAAGCCAATAAGGAATGGCAGTCAGCTAAATGTAGCTGGGGAGTATCTCAAGAGATATTAGATAACTGCCTGGCCAATCCTGTGAGAAGCAGCTAGAAGTGATTGCTCAATGAGGAGTGATATGTCGCAAGGGCATTCTGAGTTTGACCCTAGTGTCTAATGACTTCCTGTAGTCAGAAGATGGCCTCCAGCCAAAGTTGAAGCTATCCTTGGATGAGAATTAAAAGCTAACTATTTGAAGGAGAGGTGTTGAGTTGAAATTCTTCACAAGGAAGACAGAGTTTAAAGGACTTTATAACTCACCATGATCTGTAACATGTAAATGGATTGCTAAGTTTAGATTAGATTACTTACAGTGTGGAAACAGGCCCTTCGGCCCAACAAGTCCACACCGACCCGCCGAAGTGCAACCCACCCATACCCTACATTTACCCCTTACCTAACACTACAGGCAATTTAGCATGGCCAATTCACCTGACCCGCACATCTTTGGACTGTGGGAGGAAACCAGAGCACCCAGAGGAAACCCACGCAGACACGGGGAGAACGTGCAATCTCCACACAATCAGTCGCCTGAGTCGGGAATTGAACCCGGGTCTCAGGCACTGTGAGACAGCAGTGCTAACCACTGTGCCACCGTGCCGCTCACTAGTTAACTCCGAAGATTTTTTTAGTTATGTCTGCCTTTCAAGTTGCAATTCATAGCTTACTCTCAACCTCAATTTGCCTGTTAATTCATGTTGACTCATTAATTCTGGATGATAAGGTATATAGAGTCATAGAGATGTACAGCACAGAAACAGACCCTACTGTCCAACTCATCCATGCCAAACAGGTATTCTAATAAATCCAGTCCCATTTGCCAGCACTTGGCCCAAATCCTGCTAAATCCTTCCTATTTGTACATCCACCAAGATACCTTTTAAATGTTGTAATTGTACCAGTCTCCATCACTTCCTCTGGCAGCTCATTCTATACACACACCACCCTCTGTGTGAAAAAGTTGCCCCTTAGGACCCTTTTAAATCTTTCCCCTTTCATCTTAAACCTATGCCCTATAGTTTTGGATTCCCCACCTTGGGGAAAAGACCCAGTCCATGCTCCTCATGATTTTACAATCCTCTATTTCCTGCTCAGCCTCAAAGTAAAATAGCCTCAGCTTATTCAGCCTCTCCCTGTAGCTCAAAGGCTTCAACCCTGACAACATCCTTGTAAATCTTTTCTGAATTCTTTCAAGTTTCACAACATTCTTCCGAAAGTAGAAAGCTCTGAATGGCACACAGTACTCCAAAAGTGGCCTAACCAATATCCTGTACAGCCACAACATGACCTCTCAACTTTATACTCAATGCACTGACCCATAAAGGCAAGCGTACCAAACACCTCTTTCAATATCCTATATTCCTTAGAGGAACCTTCCACTTTCAATGAACTATGAACCTGAGCTCCAAAGTCTCTTTGTTCAGAAACACTCCCCAGGACCTTACCGTTAAGTGTATAGGTCCTGCCCTGATTTGCCTTTCCAAAATGTAGCACCTTCTTTTATCTAAATTAAACTCCATCTGCCACTCCTTAGCCCATTGACCCATCTGATCAAGATCCTGCGATACTCAGAGGTAACCTCCTTCACTTTCCACTACACGTCCAATTTTAGTGTCATCTGCAAACTTACTAACTATACCTCCTGGGTTCACATCCAAATCCTTTATACAAATGATGAAAAGTAATGGACCCAGCAACAAACCTTGTGGCACTCCACTGGTCACGGGCCTCCAGTCTGAAAAGCAACCCTCCACCACTACCCTCTGTCTTCTACCTTTGAGCCAATTCTGAATCGAAATAGCTAGTTCTCCCTGTATTCCATGCGAGTTAACCTTGCTAACCAGACTAACATGAGGAACCTTGTCGAAATCCTTACTGAAGTTGACATCGATCACGTCCACTGCTCTGCTCTCATCAATCCTCTTTGTTACTTCTTCAAATAACTCAATATGATATGTAGTGTGGATGCCTGAACAGTGAATTTCTTTTCCTTTTTAAGTGTAGAATCTTTTGGCTTCATTCTTTCAGTAAAGAACTGGGTTTTTAAAAAAATTTATCTACTTTTGTGCAAAACAGTCACTGGTCTGTACTAAGATCAAAACGCTAAGAGCTAAGACAATTTTCCACAGGAGCAGCTCAGCTCAGCTTTCTAACCTCATTTGGAATCCACTTACTGCAGTAACTGCAACTACAGATAGTAATCTGTAACTTCTGCTGGTCCATTCATTGAACTCAGCGAACAAAATTAACCAAGGACTATTAGTATGTGAATCTCACCAATAAAGCTTTCAAGGGAGCTGCAGTTATTGCAAATGATAAATGAAAAAGTAATTACCTGAGGAAAGGCCCTCACAATGGATTTTTAATCGATATCGCACTGTGGCCAAAATCCCAGAACATCTTACTTAACAAAATGGTGAGAGTTTTTGCAAATCATGGACTTAGATGAAGGCTCACTGCCATCTTCACAAAGAGAAGTAGACTGGGGTAGGAATGACAGCCTTTAACACCACCAATAGTTTAGGAAGGAATAATAGAAAGAGAAACAGGCAGCTGAAGAAAGCGGTTGACACTTTGATAATGAGAGCAATTGGAAATTGAAATACCTGCCCAATATTTCTTCTTGGTGTAAAAAGCGCATCTCCAAAGCAATTCTCTGGGCACCTACTTTATCCACCATTAATGGTTTTCCAATATATACTAGAGTTTCTTGGGCTGTCCAAGTGTTGGTTTTCTTGCTATATTTGAATAGCAGTGCAGCTGAAAACAAACATTGAAACCTCATTTTTCATTCCCACGGAATGGATCACTGAAGAAAATTAATATGGGTTTGAAAATCAGCAATCCCAGTTTGCCATTGTAACAATGGAGTAGTTGTGCTTTCAAAGCACCCAGGCCTAAAGTACCAAGAAAGGTGCCTTTTCCAGACTCCTGGTGATTTATTAGATTTCAATTCTTTTAGTTTCTCCAAAACATTATCTCTGCTGATCTTAATTAGTTTCTCACATATTAGCTACTTGGTAACTTTCTATATTTTGAATGCAATTTGCGTTCTCCACTATGAACACAGTAGAGAGAATTGGCATAACTGATACCCACTGAAAAGTTCTGTCATCTGTACAGTGTATGCCCAAAATACATCATGGACTTTGTGAATTTCCATGTGACATGTCAGGTTTGTGAGGCTTTAATTTGGAGCCTGCCCTTCTTTGACCTTTCCTACTGTATCATGAGAAACATTTAGAATGTTTGAATTTTGTTGATAAAATGGCACATGTGGAAATAAAATGGATGAAAATTTAAAATTTGCTCCATGGAGAAGAAGAAAACACCAAAATTATGAAATCAACATTTACAATCTAAGCTTTGCTCAACAATCAAAGAACGTAAACTACAGCATAGCACATTGAATTATGATGCTCTAATCTTAAGGGTAAGGGTATGGAATACTTTGCCTGCAATGGTAGTAGATTTGTCAAGTTTAAGTGCATTTAAGTCGTCATTGGACAGGCACATGGACGTACGTGGAATAGTATAGGTGGGATGGGCTTCAGATTAGTATGCCAGGGCGGCGCAACATCGAGGGCCGAAGGGCCTGAACTGCGCTGTAATGTTCTTATGTTGTTTCTCAAAATAACTTCAAATGTTCTTGCTTCATAGTCAGAAATCATACAATTTTAAACATCACTTTACAAAAGTGATCATTGCTGATGATTTGTTGTCCTTTTTTAATTGCCCTTGGCTACTGGTTGTGAACCACATTTTGAATCACTGCAACTCATCTGATTTAAGTACACCCACACTACTGTATGGAAGGGAGCTTCAGGTGACAATGAAGGGACTATGACATGGTTCCAATTGCTAATACTGTTCTTTGCTGAAACAGAGCTTTACTGGTTTAAAACATATTCCAAAAACTTAAGTAAACCAGTCTGTCACTCAATGTCATACTGAAGAAGTGCTGCACTATTTGAGGTGGTGCTCTTTAGGATGGGATGTTCAGCCAATAACGCATAGGCTGTCTCAGGAAAAAGCAAAATAGTGCCACCATTTCCACATGAATTGCTCATTCAGAGAGCCTGTGCAGGCACAATGGGTTGAATAGCCTCTTTCTGTGCTGTAACAATTCTGTGAATCTGTCAGGACAGTAAAAAATGAATACATAATTAGTTGAATAACAAGAAACAGAAAGTAATGGTTCTTGAAACTTTTTGGAAGCTGGATAAAGGCGAGTAGTGAGGTTCCCTGGTGATCAGTGTTGGAATTCTCCTACTTTCTTCATTAATCCCTGCAAATGTTTCCTTTTGTGATTACAGTCTCATTCCATTTTCATGTTTTCCATAATAAATCAATGATTTAGATGCACTGGACATAATTTCAAGAAACTTGGAATCAATGTGAACTATGAAGGAAGATGGTGTTGAACTTCAAAACGACCAAAAGAAGTTGGCAGAATTGATGGACACATGACTGCTGGAGCGATTCATTTTGGTAGAGAAATGTGACAGTATAAAACAAAGACAATAACTCTAAAGGCAGGAACAGAGGCACTTGGGTGTATCTGTATATAAATCATTGAAGGTGCAAGGCCTCTCCTTGACTTTGCGAGACAATATTCTTTCATGTCATTTCTTTACAGGTTACTAATTTCCTTTTTGACTTCACGCCTGCACTTTGTGCTCCTCTTGAATTCCTGCACTGTTGAATTCTCAAGGTCTAACATAAGGCTTCTTTTACTATCCTTTAGGACCATAATACATAGGAGAGAAGTTAGGTCATTCAGCCCATCGAGTCTGGTCCACCATGCAATCATGGCTGATACTTTTCTCGTCCTCATTCTCCCGCCTTCTCCCCGTAACTCTTGGTCCATCCGTCTGTCCGTTTCAGTCTGAAATACACTCAGTGACCTGGCCTCCACAGCCTTCTGTGGTAATGAATTCCACAGATTCACCACTCTCTGGCTGTAGACGCTTCTCCTTACATTGTTCTGAAAGGACTTCCCTTTACTCTAAGGCTGTGCCCTTCTGTCCTAGTCTCTCCTACCAATGGAAACATCTTCCCTACATTCACTCTGTCCAAGCCATTCAGTACTCAGCATGGTGGCACAGTAGTTAGCACTGCTGCCCCACAGCGGCAACAACCCGGGTTCAATTCCCACCTCAGGCGACTGACTGTGTGGAGTTTACACATTCTCCCCATGTCTGCGTGGGTTTCCTCCGGGTGCTCCGGTTTCCTCCCACAGTCCAAAAATGTACAGGTTAGGTGAATTGACCATCTAAATTGCCCGTAGTGTTAGGTGCAGGGGAATGGGTCTGGGTGGGTTGGGCCAAAGGGCCGGTTTCCACACTGTAAGTAATCTAATCTATTTTGTTTGTTTCAATTAGATCCATCGAGCTTCTTGCTCTGTATGCTCCTTGACAGTTAAGAAGCTCTAACTTTGGCTATCCCATTGGCTGCCACTGTTAACAGGTGGAGGGAATAAATATTGAAGGTGATAGATGGGTTGCCAGTCAAATGGGCTGCTTTGTTCTGGATGACACTGAACTCCTTGAATGTTGCTGCAGCATCCTTGCAGGTGGAGAGTTTTCCATCACACGTGACTTGCGTCTAGCAGACAGTTTACAGGCTTTGGGAGAGTTTCATCCTCTGGCCTGCTCTTGTAGACACAGTGTCTATATTCCAGGTCCAGTTAAGTTTCTAGAAGATTGTAACGTCCAGGTTACTGGCACTTGAGGATTCAATGATTATCCTGCCACTTAATGTCAAAGAGAGATGCTTAGATTCACTCTTGTTGGATAAGGTCACTGCCTGACCAATCCTGAATTTTGCCCACAACTTGCTACAAATAAACACATTTCTACAAAGAAGTTGTGAATGGTACAATCATTCAGGGAACCTCTCCACTTCTGCCATTATGTCATGGCAAGGTCATTGATGAAGCAGTTGAAGGTGGCATTGCCAAAGACAACACCCCCCCTAAGAAAATCCTGCACTTATATCCTGGAGCTAAGATTATTGGATTCCAACAGTGACAACCATCTTCTTTTATGTTTGATACAAACCCAGTGAAGAATTTTCCCCAATTCTCATTAACTAATTTGGTTAGGCCACTTGGTGCTATATTCAATCATTGTAGCTTTATCAAGGTTTGTGAGAAGATTTGTAGTTCTGTTCGCCGGGCTGGGAATTTGTGTTGCAGACATTTCGTCCCCTGTCTAGGTGACATCCTCAGTGCTTGTGAAACAACACAGAAGGACTTCACAGGAGGCTCCCAAGCACTGAGGATGTCACCTACACAGGGGACGAAACATCTGCAACACAAATTCCCAGGACGACGACGACAACGACAACACTTTATGTTTGGACCAGGTATGAGCAATGTTTTAATGCTAGTTAGATACCAGTGTTGCACTTGTAATGCAACAGTTTAGTACCGGATCACAATTACTTCTGGAACACAAGTCTTTTGTACTATTACTGAAATGTTTTTTGTTCCCCCCGCCTACTCCGTTGTGTGCGTGCAGGTGAGAGACACAGTGAGAGACACAAGGTGCACGAATCTTTATTCGATTTCCACCACCAGGAAGATAGGAAAACACCCGAGTGGCCAGTGACAAGCAGTGCCCTTCACAAAAGGGCAATGCTGTGTGATCAAACAGTGAAGGGGAGGGCAGGGATTAAATCAAAATAGAGTTGGAGGGGGAAATAATGCACTCCACTCCCTGCGGCGCCCACCTCTCCCTGAACATCTCCAGGGTGTTGGTAGAGACCACGTGCTCCTTCTCCAAGGACACCCGGGCCCTAACGTAACCACGGAAGAGGGGCAGGCAGGCGGCCCTAACGACCCCCTCCATGGCCCATTGCCTGGACCTGTTTATAGCCAGTTTGGCCAGGCCCAGGAGCAGACCCACGAGGAGGTCTTCAGACCTGCCCTCCCTCCTCCGCACCAGGTACTGAAATGTTTTTAAAACCCATAGGAGATATGTAGAATTAATCATAAAAAAGTACTCTAATTTATCTAATGATGCTATTAAAATATATCTAGAATGAATAAAATAAAACTTACTGCAAGTGTCTTTTAGTTTCTGAGGATAAAATACTCCAGTGCCCGCAATTCTCTCTGTAAGCCACTCATGGGTAACACCAGCAAACAGCATTTTATAATCCTCATCAGTTATAACACGCTTCTCAAAGGTTTGTTTCTTTCTTGAAAGAAACACAAAGGAACTGCTGCTTGAACTCACTGATGGACTCAGATAGCCAAAGTCTGAGCAATTGCTTGAAAAGAAAGGTGATTTGTACCATGATTTAAGAGAGGTGCTGGAGTTGAGGCTGCTTTTTAGAAACTGGTTACTCAGTCTGTCATCTTCACTTTCACCTTCTTTGAGTGATACTTTCTCCGACCCTTTGTCACATTCCTTTGCATCATGAATACATGCTTCTTGTTTCTTGCTTTCATCCAGATGTGTGGGTTCAACCTCAGAGACTCCTCCAATACTTGGAGGACTATTGCTGTCTTCTGAACCATCAACAGTTTCTGCAGTTGGGTCAATTTCCACCATTACGAAGGACCCACTTTCCTGTGAAGAAGACAGGCTTTTCTTTGTAAAGTTGCTCAAATTATTACTGCCAACTGAGGCAGGGTTAACTGTATTTGAAGTTGGCTGAAGACAAGAGGATTTTGCATCGTCATATTTATTTGGGATTGGAAGTACTTTGTCATTGTCCAAGCCATCTGCAGTTTCTGCATCAGAGTCAACGATCTCAAATGAGCCACTCTTTTCTAAAATTGAGGAGGTAATTTTTCCATTGCCTTTTGAATCTGCATCATCAGGTCTAGAAGTATGATATATGGTCCTATAATTTGGATGAGAGAGAGAGGAGGGGCTTTGATCAGATGTTGCGATCTTACTGCAACTACCTGTCTTGTTATCTTCTTCAATGTCATCAGCAGTATCTTCATCTGGATTAACATCACATGACTTATGGTCTCCTAAGGATGAAGATGAAGGATTTTTCTGCCTCCCATTGCTTGAAGTATCGTTGTCTGCTGCAAATTGTAGAGACAGCTGTTGCACTGGCGGAATGATGGACTGCAAAGCACTATTATTCAATTTACTGTCTTTGCTATCAATTTCATCAGTTAATATTGTTGAGCACTCTGTGTCCACACTGAGCAGAAATGGTGTCCTTCCAACCTGAGGTAGCCCACAGCCTTTGCTGCTGGTCACTTCCTTACAACTAATAGAAGATCCTGATTCAGAAGCTTTGAAGCAAAAGTTCAAGGAAGGGCTGGAACCTTCCTTGTCATTCAAACATTCTGTGCACCCTTTGTTTGTGTTACCCTTTCCCTCTGATGGTATATCATCCAATTCTGTCTCAGCATCTATCAAAACATATGATGCTTCACCAATAAAACAATTATTAGGAGTGCCATTGTTTTTCAGACAATCAACATGTTCCTTCTCAGTGCTCTGGATTTGTGCTGTTGTGTTGTCTTTCCTTGTTATTGCCTGGTTCAGTAGAGGGTTTTGAAGAAGATCATGGTTAACAGAGTGAAGTGTGCTTATGTTGGCATCAGCTGTATCAAATTCTTTTGTTTCTGTCTTGAAAGCAGTTATACAGCTATGTGCTGATGACTCTTTGTTATTTTGTTGTCGTCTGCAAGTTCTTTCAAATACTTTGCATATAGTTGCATGATACTGTGTATGTCTTTCAAGGACTTTCTCAAAGGTCATCTTTCCCTTCACTATAGGCTTATCCCAATAATGCTTGTAGTGGTCAGGGACATAGGACTTAACATCCGAATTGCAGAGATCCTTTATTTGCAGATGAACTTTGACTTGGCCTATCAGTTCCATGATTTCCTGTGCCAAAGCTTCCTGGGTTTGAGTGCAGTACAGGTATAATTTTTTCATCGCTTCTTTACATAATTGCCTTGCCTCTGTAAGATTTTCACTCTGATCTGTGAGCCACCTGCACACTGTTGTAAGAGAGAAAGCTGCTTTAACAAACCCATGCAGTTCCTGCTTACTTGTTATCATTTCACCACCTCTGCTGGTGAGGAGACCAATTTCAAAAGCCTCCTTTGCTTGAGAAAGGTAGAACTGTCTTTCATCCTCTGTCAATTCCTTTTTAAAACTATAGGAGAGGAGACAGGTTCCATAAATATTCTGGGAGAGAGGAAATAAAGAGTGACAGTTAAAACTATTTCTACTTCAATTGCTTTGGCAATAATTGAGGCACTTATTCCACATTATTCCAATATTACTGGCTTATGTACGGTGGGATTTGATCATCTGACCATGATCTGACCCTATCAGAAGTGGTGCAGGCGTCTGTGGACAGAATGGTGAAAAGTAGTGGTGAATGGTGAAAACCTGTTTTCCACTTGCAGAAATATTTATTCAAAGCTTTCCAAATGCTTCTGAGTCAGGAACCCCTAATTTCTGCTCCAATTAGCTCATTCTGGCTGTTATTGCACACACACAAAAAAAAACTCAGTCTTACTCAGACAAGTACAGCTTTGCCTGAACCAATGATGTGGCCAAAGTTAGAAATAGATCAGTTCCATGATTTTCTTTGCCAAAGCTTGCTGGATTTGAGTACTGACTAGGTGCTATTTTTTTCTCATCTTATTATTTGTAATTTGTTATCAAAAATGCCACTAAAAAACAGAAAACTAAACGAGTGACACCAATACACACTTTTTAAGACCCTGAATGTCATTGACATCTAACATCACATTTAGACACAGGCTGTTAGCACTCAATCAAAAACCTTCCAAGCCAATTAAACTGAACTTCAACAAATTTTATCCCTGGTTTTCAAAAACATCATTAAAAAACAGGTTAGCTGCACAGAAACTACAGACTAGCAGAAGCAACAGGACATAAAAAAGGTTCCGATTAATGAGAGCTTTTCTAGTTTGCATTACTGAAAGAATTCAGCAACAGTTTTCAAGCACTAAATCACATTAAATGTTGTAGTAACTCTTCATCTCTAGCCTGATCTGTATTGGCTTTTTAAGAGTCCATTTCTGGTTGAGGTTTATCATGTGGAAGTAATTTCAGTTGACTTAAAACTAAATGCATTGTCCACCTGCTAGAGGTCCCAGACTCACCAAATTTGTCAGCACAAAGAGTGGACTATACTGACTGAGCACTGCAGCCAGTTTCCCTGCTTCAGCAGCTGACAACAGTCGGTCAGTGTACTCTTCAAGCAGAATCTGAGAACCAAAAAGAAAGTTAAGTGGTATTAGTTTAATTGTTAAATATATTGGAAAATTTTGCACATTTTGTATTACTGAAGAAATGTAAAAAGACTTGTTTAATTATCAGTAAGGCTAGTGACTGAAACACTGACACGCCGTGCACAGTTTTGTGCCCTACATGAACGAAAAGGTATTTCAATCTCAGTCTTCATATGGTACGTAGCAAAACATAAAACCCATGCAGAGCATTTCCCATTTCCCCCAAAATGCCAAATACCTTTACATTTGAGATGTACTTATTATAGAAGGAAAGCCGAGTGAACAGGTGATTTCCAGGGGATTAGAATACAGCCAATGGATCTTGTAGGCCGTGTGTCAGTGATAGACAGAGGCAGAGCACTGATACTAGAAGATTGTATGTCAGTTAGAATGGTTAACAAAACCTTTACTGCCAATTTGAACATGCTGATTCAGACGTCCTGATGATCGAGAGAACAGGATCAGGGTTTCATAAATAATTTGTGAACATGCTTCAACTCAGCATACACGTTAATTTTTATAATTATTTATTATTCCTTCTTAGTATACAGTATTTCTAATGAGGAATGTATTGACCTTCTTGCATTACTCTTGGGAAAGTGATGATGAGCTGCCTACTTCGATTGCTGCAGTAGGTGTGATAAAGGTGCTTCCCTGCCCTGTTGGTGTGGACAGTTCCTTTTGACTCAGGGACAAAGGACAAAGAAGGTCAAACAAAGTCCTGATAATAACACATTAGAAGGGTAATAGTGAAAGGGAGGAATTAGTGGCAGTGAGAATGAGAGGCAAACCTGGCCCAAATTTAAGATGCTTTCCAACAAGTGCATCTGCAAAAGTAAATCTGCCCAAGTGTTTTCTATAATGTATCTGATGCAGTTTGTGACCATCTTCTACTGGGTCCCTGAATTAATGATGAACAAAGGAATAGCATAGAATGATTGCAATGCAGCTAATATGAACACAAAGGACAGTGCAGTCAATCAGCCATAATTGGTACTCGAGACTTAGTGCTAATTACCTATTTGCTGATGGGTCAGATTTGGGGCCAGCCTGAGGGACAGATCTGTGGTTATGCTAGATGCAATCATGTTGTTCTGCATTCCTTCACAATGCCCTCTCATGTTTGGACAGTTCTGAAGTCTGTAAATACTGCCTAATGGTTGCCTTTATCTGATATACCAGCACATTGAATCCTGCTGTGACAGCATCCCTGAAATTTGAATCAGTAAGTTTGACTGTAAGTGTACATAAGCCATCAAGAACCCCAATGCTAATGTCACAGAAGTTGCTTTGCATACTATGTCAGACCAGAGTTCAATTTCTGTTCAGCTACAGATGCACTGATACAAAAGCAAAGTCTTTCTGTAAATTTTGCAGTGTATTTTCAAGGACACAATTGATTAAGGTGTAAAGTTCTTATAAAGATAGCTTGTATAATTCATTCATGTAATGTGGGCGGCGCAGGCTAAGCCAGCATTTATTGCCATCTCTAATTGCTCAAAAAGCAGTTAAGAGTCAACTCCTTTGTGGGTCTGGAGTCACATGTAGGCCAGGCCAGGACATTAATGAACCAGATGAGTTTCTCCTGACACTTGACAATGGTCATCATTAGACTGTAAATGGAATTCCAAATTCCACCATCTGCCTTGGTGGGATTCAATCCCAGATCCCCAAATCATGACTAGGGTCTCTGGATTAATAGTCTAGTGATAATGCCACTTGGCCATTGCCTCTCCTTCTGATCATGGCATGGGGCTGCTCTAATTTCAGTACTAAACTATAATGGGCACAAAATGCTTCTTGAGTGGGGCCCTGATTGATAAACTGGCTGACTACTTCGACATGCAGCAGCCAAATGGGTTTCCATTCTTCTCCAGAGTGCTTTGAAGTCAGAAAGGCAGTCCTATACCGATGTGTCTCCTCCTCTGTTTTCATCGGTCTGCTTTTCCTGGTGGGGCTGTTAACCTGTCATTACTGCATGGATGGGCCTGTGACATTGGAAACTGGCTCACTCTCCTTAATAGGCTGACCAATTATAAGGTCACCTCCCTGACAGGAGGGAATTCTGATAAAAGGGGCATGTTGTAGACCCTCGTATCCATCAATGCCAGAGTCCAGTGTTTTTCTCAGTTTAACACACAAATCCTGAACCATGTCATTTTGATTTTTAAATGTGCGATAGGGTTAGGGTTAGGCCATTGGTTTCTCTTCTTACTGCATGAACACTTGCTGTTAGAAACAGAAACAGTCAAAGATGTCTTACCAGGTCCACCTCTGGGTTGTCCTTAAATCGACTGTAATCATCATCGCTCATTGAAATAAGCAGGTCAGCTAGAATGCCCAGTGAAGTGGAAATTCCCTAGAATCACAAATGATTTAACATAAATTGTTTTAAATTCCAATAGTACAAATTACTGTTCATTTACTACTTGTATGTTCATCCATATCCTTTATCATTTTGAGCTCACATCAATATCTGTATCAGTCTCTGCACAACTTAAAGTTACACGGGGTAGTGGTAACATACTGACTGCCTTAAATCAATTAAGGATGGAGGAGAGATCTTATGCACCAAACAGCGGAGGGGGAACCTGTGAGGGGTGAAGTGCACTCACCCACAAGTTGAGGCATGTATCTTATTAAATAGTTCTATTGAGGCCATTCAGTCCAAGGTGCCTATGCAGAACAACAAAGGTCTCACTGCATTCATCCCATTTTTCAGCTCTTGGCCCATAGCCCTGGAGGCTATGACCATACAAATAAATATCTAACTACTGCTGGTTCTGAATCAACCGATTCTCCTCAACCTCCTTCTTAGCCTTCTATCTCTTACCTAAATGTCCTTTGGTTATTGACTCCACGAGTAATGGAAAAAAGTGCATATCCACTATCAAGGCCTTTCATAATGTTAAATCAGGCCTCTCTCAACCTTCATGAACCAGAATGCACACAAAACGCTTAAAAGTTTACATATAATTTACAAAAACTAGTTTGTGTTGCTCCACAGAAACAAACCCTGGCCTATCCAATCATTCCTCATAGCTCAAACCCTCCAGCCCAGGTGTCATCCTGGTAAACATTCACTTTATCCTCTATTGCAATCACATTCTTTCTATGATGTAGCGACCAGAACTTCACACATAACTCCATTTGTGGCCTAACCAGAGTTTATACAGTTCCAACATAACCTCCTTGCTCTTGTGTTCAATGCTTCAAATAATAAAGGGCAAGTATTCCATATAGCTTTGACTATTTTATTTACTTGCCTTTCCTGCTTCAGGTGTGTGTATCCACAAATCCCGAAGTGCCTATGATCTTCAGTACATTTAAATGGTAGGACCATGGAAATGTAAGCCTTGTTAGCTCTCTCCAAGTACATTACTCCACACTTTCCCAGGTTGAATTTCATTTACCACCTCTCTGACCAGTCCACTGATTTCCTCCTCACTACTTACCAACCTACCAATTTTCATTTCATCTCTGAACTTTTTGAAAATCCCCTGCTGCACATTTATGTCCAAATCATTAATTTCCATCATAAACAACATGGGCCCCAGCAATAACCCCTTGCAGAATCCCATTGGAAACAGACTTCCAGTCACAGAAATATCCCTCTACCATCATTGGCTGCTTCCTGCCCCTCCATCAAAATTGGTCCAAAGTGCCACTTTGCTTTGCATCCCATGGGCTCTTATTTTCTTGACCAGATTGCCATGAGAGACCTCAAAAGCATTTGTTAAAGTTATGTAGATAACATTCATATGTGTGACCCTTGTCAGCACTCCTGGTTACCTCAAAAGGTTCAATCGAATTTGTCACATATGACTCTCTCTCAACAAATCCAGGTTGATTGTCATTAATCCATGTCCCTGCAAGTGCAAACATCCCCACCACAGATTGGGTTGATAGGCCTATAATTTCCTGGCCTATCCCTTCCTCCTTTCTAATATTCAAAGAGCTCATCCAGTTCTTTGGCATCTCACATGTTGCTGATATACCCATGTTGTCCTTTTCCTGTGCCCATGCCTTTTGAGTTCACACACTAATGACAAAATGGATAACCACATTTCCCACATTATTTTCCATCTGTTAGGTTAAGAGAGGGGATAAAAAACTTGTCTATATCCCTTAGCAGACTCTATCTTCCTCACCATTTGCCTTACCATCTTTTTGTGTCATTTGCAACTTTGGCTTTGGTACTTTAACTTTCTTCATACAGGTCATTAATGTATTTCTTAAAAAGTAATTGTGGCCCAACATCGATCCCCATGGCACTCCACTAGTTACAATTTGCCATCCTGCAAATGCCCACTTTGTCTTCTGTGAGTTCACCGATCCTCTATTCATGTTTATATATTATCTCCAACACCATGGGGCTCTTACCCTATTAAATGGCCTTAGATGTGTTATCTTTTCAAACACCTTCTGAAAACTTAAATAGATCATATTTAATGCTCCCCTTTTATCATGTTTGTTTTAGTGAATGCTTTAAGAATGATATCCGCTTCATGAAGCCATGCTGATTCTATTCCTTCCCCTGTTTCATTTGCTAAAGGGCTAATGTAACTTTGGCTCCTCTCCCTCCATACATCTTGTTGCCTGTTTTGATATTACTTACAAGCTTATCCTGAAAGTTTATTTTCTCCCTCTTTTCATTCTTTTCATCAAATTCTTTTTTTAAAAAAACATTCCCAATCCTCTGGCTCACTATTAATCGTTTCCAATTGTATATTTTTTCTCTCAGTTTGATACTATCCTTCACTTCTTTGGTTTATCATTCCTAGAATCCTTCTTTCTCACTGAAATATATCCTTACTGTGAGCTATGAACTATTTTCTTGAATGTCTACAACTGTTTCTGAGTTGTCTACTGCTAAACTTCTCTATAAGTCCACTTCAACCAACTTTGCCCTCATTCCTTTGTCATTACGCTTAGTAGAATAAACAACTGTGCTAAACCTAAGTTATGATCACTGTTTCCTTGGGCATCTTTTCCTCCAGCATTGTTTAATAAATCTGCCTCATTACATGTCACCAGATCTAAAATAGCCTGATCCCTAGTTGGATCCACAACATAGTCTAGGAAATTATCCTGAGTACATTATGAATTCCTCCTTGCGGCCCTGTCTGCCAATCTGATTATCCAAATCTACGTGGAGATTACCGTCACTCATCATTAATGTACTTCCTCTTACCTTCTCTATTAACCCCGGATATATTCTTTACCCTACCATTTAGCTCCTGCTAGGGGACCTATAGATTACTCCCACCAGTGTTTACTTAGCATTTTTATTTTTACCTCCACTGATAAGGGTGCTACATTTGTCTGTTCCAAGATCATTTCTATTGTACTTATGCCAAACCATACTAATAATACCACCATTCCTTCCTGCCTGTCCTTTCAAGCTGTCACATATCCCTAAATATTTAGTTCCCAGCTTTGATCTCCTTGCTCCCATGTCCATATCATACCTGCATTTGTACTGTTAGTATTCAAAATAAAATATGTAGATTATGTGCATTAAAGTAAAGCCTCACAAGTTTATTCCCCTTCAACCCTTTTGACTGATACTTTTCTAAGTTTGTGCACTTTGCCCCTACTTGTTCCGTTCAAACCCTTTAATTAGATAAAAGCTCCCTTTCCAGCACTAGTTTTTTGGATTGCTATGTTGCTGGTCCCAGCATGGTTCAAGTGAAGCCCATTCTGCCAAAGCATTTTCATTCCACCCCAGTACTGGCACCTGTGCCCAAAGAATTGAATGCCATTTCGCCCACACCACTCTTTCAGCAATACATTTAACTCTGATTTTATTTATCCTATACCAGTTTGCCTTTAGTTCAGGTGATAATCCAGAGATTATTACTTTGGAGGGTATGTTTTTAATTTCACCACTAACTGTTCAAATCCTTTCAGCAAATATCTTTTCTAGAAACTCCTTTCAACCATTGTGCTATTATTTCCATGACCACATTGCTCTTATATAAGTCACATTAGTGTCAAATCATGAAATACCCCACCCACTCTACCCTTGTCCCCATGGCCTCTTAAAGATCCTAACCAGCCAACCCATAGCCCCACACCCATCACTTTGTCCTTACATCCTACATGTCAACTAGTACCCACTAATATCCACTTTAGACTGACCTCAGAAACCATACTGAGATGAAATACAACTTTAAGTATCTATTTATAAATTTGATTATATTAAAGAATTCCATTCAATGCATTTAAATTACCTCAAGTACTTAACTCCATATAAAAACAACCATTTGTATTCATAATCCCATATCAAAGAAGGATAAACCTTCAATAGTCTCTGGAGCTGTCAGACTGTGAACTTACAGCTCCCTGATCGGTTGAAATTTATAGAAGCTGTCAAACAGTAACAATACCATAACAATAGTACTTAGTGTAAAGTCAACAAACAAAAATTGAAACTGCGAGCACAAGATTTTTTTTCACCTCATGGGCAGGGAATTTGAGTAACTTGACAGTTCCATAGAATTTATCTTCCCTTCACACTTACTCTAAAAGTTTGTAACATTCACACTGGGGGACAAGGCTCCACAGTAAATAGCACGTTTGAACTCAGCAATGACCAACTTGGTTTTCGCCCTTGTGATTTGCTTCTTGTCTTCATTCTTCTACTGGAAAATGGAACCAATCAGAACTGTGGGGTGGGAGATGGAATTCTTGGATCTTGGACACACTGCTGGATTTCTAAGACTCCATGAAAACATAGGTCTGGAAGTGAACTCCTTCTGCATTGGTAAGCAGAATTTTTGAAAAATAAAAGTCGCATTAACACTCAATGAACATGAATAATGGCTAATGCAGTGGATACCTTTGTTTTATATTTCAAGGGGGCGGCATGGTGGCTCAGTGATTAGCATTGCTCAGGGTCACAGGTTCGATTCCAGCCTTGGGAAGCTGTTTGTGTGGAGTTTGCACATTCTCCCCATATCTGTGTAGGTTTCTTCTGGGTGCTCTGGTTTCCTCCCACAATCCAAAGATATGCAGGTTAGGGGAATTGGCCATGATAAATTGCCCATAGTGTTAGGTGCATTAGTCAGGGGTAAATGTAGGGGAAGGGAATGGTTCTGGGTGGGTTACTGTTCAGAGGGTCGGTGTGGACTTGTTGGGCTGAAGGGCTTGTTTCCACCTGTAGGGAATCTAATCTAAAGGACGAAAGGTGCTTGTGAAACCAAACTCTAGTATGGGCTGCCATTTTCAGAGAAGAGGAGGGTTAAGTGGAAAACACACTTCACAGAAGATTATAACATGAATATATAAATCAAACAAGCCTTTTTATCTGGGTGAGGAAGCTCATAAAATCCCACAACGGAAGCCCAGATCAGTTCCGCAGCTTCATACCATAGCCCTAAAAATGAATCAGAAAATAAAGCATCAGATTTCTAGACTCTTTTTCTGAAATAGAATTCTATTTTCAGCTCAGCAGCACCTTGGACATAGTGTTGGGATCACATGCCTCAAAGTTAGACAACTTGGCCAGACAATATACATTCAAATACATTTTCCTTTTCTGGTTATGAAAGTGTTAATAATTCTACTTTTTTGTATTTACGAATGCTTTCATGTTTCTATGTGAAATTCTACATGCTTTCTGAATAATACCAATTTTTCACTACTTGGTCTTAATATTATTCATTTAGGTTTTAGACTATTATAAAGGATCTACTGAGGATATGCCCTCTTGACTCTATGGTAATGACATTAAAATGGCTTGACTTTTAAAACAGTGCAGATCTTCACACAAGCAGCAAATGAAAGTCATATTTGTTCATAAAGGAGTACCACATCCAGTCAAGTATGGTAGTGATCTACCAGTTAACAGAGTGAGGGGATGTTCCATTTTCAGGTAAGATATTGTCAGCAGGAGTGCAAGAGACATGATTGAAGTAACTTCAGCCAAAGGTGTTAAATGGATAATCTCTCTCACTGTTTTCCCTCGGCCCCCATCATAAATGACACAGTGAGCCAATTCACCAGTTGGCAGTCATTTAATGGCCATTGTGCTGGAGTTGGGCCCTCTGCACTCTAAAAGGAAAAGGCTGGAAGCTCTCTTTTCCCAGAAGCTCCACTGGGAACAATGGCCACGTATGGGTCTGGAATAGTGCCCAGTGAAGGTATTGAGCAATGGAACCCAGACAATAAGGTGAGTCTGGCTTCACTGGGGCCAGGCTGGCAGTGCTTGGCAATGGATATTAAGGAAGTAGAGGGGTAGTGGATAACAGTTGAAGCGGAGGGGAGTGGGGAAATATGAGGATAGTTCACAGTGTGTGTGGAGCCTCTGAGGTTGCCTGACCAGGAGACTTCCCAATCCCTCTCCAGCCTAACCCTCAGATCAATAGATCAACTGGGCTTTGGTCTCCTGCACTATGGGCGCACTCAGTGGTGGCATAAGGACGCCCTTAAGTGACCATTAGTTGACCATTTAAGTGTCCTAACTGGGAAAGAATGCCAGCCCTACTGTGACAAACTACATTTAGGGTGTGGTTTGTGGCAAAGGATTGTTACAGTGCCACTGGTATGTTGTGCAATTCCACAGTCTTCTGTCTGCTAACCCACCCCCTGTGAAGAGCACCATTCCCACTCCAGCAACTGAGTGCACTGGGGACTGACAATCAATTGAAGGCGATGGAATCGACAATAGCCCAGCCATCATGTTGAAAATGTGTGCATTAGGACCAGCCAATTGTTGAATCACAATGTTCCCATGTATCTACAACATTGTTATTGAATAATGATGTGGCGGACTGCCAGGCTGGGCTTATTCAGAAAGATTAATCTATTCCAGTCAGTTACCTCCCTTGAATATGTGGGCGGCACGGTGGCACAGTGGTTAGCACTGCTGCCTCACAGCGCCTGTAGACCCGGGTTCAATTCCCGACTCAGGCGACTGACTGTGTGGAGTTTGCACGTTCTCCCCGTGTCTGCGTGGGTTTCCTCCGGGTGCTCCGGTTTCCTCCCACAGTCACAAAGATGTGTGGGTCAGGTGAATTGGCCAAGCTAAATTGCCCATAGTGTTAGGTAAGGGGTAAATGTAGGGGTATGGGTGGGTTGCGCTTCGGCGGGTCGGTGTGGACTTGTTGGGCCGAAGGGCCTGTTTCCACACTGTAAGTCTAATCTAATCTAATCTTGAAGCCTCTTTTCAACCATCAGCAAAATAATGGGAAGGGTTTTCAACAATGCTAGCAGACCACCTATTCACCAATATTCGCCAGTACTGATACTCATTCGGTTCCACCAACAGTGTCGGTATCATCACAGCCTTGATTCAGACATTGAGAATAGACCCAAATGTCAGACAAGAGGTAAGAATAGCTGCCCTCAGCATCAGGGCAGCTCTTGACTGATAATGGACCTGAGAAGCCCTGGCAAGGCTGCTGTCAATAAGGATCAGAGTATAAACATACTCTCCAGCAGGTTATAACGCATACAAAACAGAGGGCTGTATTTGGTATTCAGACAATAATAACAACTAGGTTTGTTATAAGGAAATAAGCAGCAAGATGGTGGATGGTGTTGGAGGGAGCTCTTGTGGTCAAGTGGCATGTCCCTACTTCTAGACTAGAAGACTTGGATTCAAGTTCCAGAGATACTTATGTCATAATATCTCTGGACGTTTTGATTAGAAATATCTACAACAGATTAAGGAAGGAGGGATGCAAGGGTCACGTGACACTGTAGTAGTGGTAGAAGACCTGGATTCAAGTTCTACCTGCTCCAGAGTTGTCATAACATCCTTGAATCAGGCTGATTACAAATCTCTATAATAGGTAAGACCCTTGCCAACTGGAAATGAAGAGCTCCAAAATACACCAGCTGAACACATCACAATATTATCAAAGTAAAAAGTATGTTACCAAAGGAGTTAAATCTGTCTTTGATCTTACCGAGTTTTTGTAGGATCTGTCCCCTTATCTGAATACTGACAGCCTGCACCAATGTTCGATCACTTATCTTCTCATAGACCCAAGTACCTGCAGATCACAAGTAGTAATGCAAGAGGCCGTAGAAAGATGAAATAAAATTACATACAAAAGTCCTGTCATGGAGCTGCATTACTCAGCACTGGAGGCTCCATGCTTTCTTAAATCTGATATAATTGGTTTTGAATGACATTAGATACAAGATTTTTTTCCTAGGCAGATGCTGTCAAATGAGTGCAACAAATCCCAGGAAGCACTGGAACAAATGGTGTTATGTAGCAGGTACAATTTAGACTTGTCAAATCTCCAGCCAGTTAACTTTTACTCAGGAGGGCTGCGAGGATTTGTAACTGTCCACCCAGATCATCAAAGCAAAAGTCACCAGGAGTGGAGATCCAAGATGGTGGCGACTCAGCAAGTCTGAGTCTACAGTGCTCCTCCCAAGACTTGGGCAAAGTGGGTCACCCACCCCCACCACACTCACCAAATCATCTAAAATAGCTTTTAATTAAATTTAAATAATCTAATCTTTAGGAAAAATGACTAAAGGGAAGAGAGCCCACAGCTCTCAGCAAGCAAGAACCCCTCCCCCATCCTCTCCAGCTGCAGCAGAGGCATCCACAGCCACCCCGGGGGACTTACCTACAGTAACAAGCCTTGTAGAAATGATCTCCAAACTGGATGCGAAGATCGACGCCTTTATCAAAGAATCCTGAAATCGATGGGACTCACCCTCGGCCGTGCTGCAGAAGCACGACCGAGACATCCAGGAAATCGAGCGCCGAGTCGGAGGGGTGGAGTTAAAGGCCGCGACCTCCGAAACTGCAGCTCAATCGGCCGTGGATCAGGTCCGGAATCTCGAACAGCGAGTCCGGACCTTACAGAATTACATTGACGACCTCAATAATCGAGGTCGCCGAAAAAATATTCGTTTGCTGGGGCTTCCCGAATGGGAAGAGGAAGGCCAGCTTACAGCGTTCCTGGAGCAGTGGCTGCCTCAACCTTTGAAGCTGGAGGCTGGATCAGGCCAGGTATGGGTGGAATGGGCCTACCAGGTCGCAATACGCGGGCCCGGCTCGAACCAGCACCCACGCCCGGTCCTGTTCCGGCTGCAGTGCTATAAAGAGAGGCAAATACTCCTAGAAGCTTCTAGAAATCTTGGAAAAGACCCACAAGCTATGATCTATAAAGGATCCATGATCATACTATTCCAGGACCTTTCCCCAGTTCTGGTCCGAAAGAGGAAGGCATTCGACGAGGCAAAGAAGCATTTAAGGGACTTAAATATTCAGTACTCCTTACGCTACCCAGTGACACTACGCTTTAACCATGAAGGATTTGTGTATAACTTCGGGTTGCCAGAAAAGACTAAGGAATTCTTGGACTCTCTTAGATAAACTGTAAGAGATAATGGATGTTGGTTTGCCTTTCCCCCCGCTTTGGTTTATACCCCCCCTTTTTTTTCATTTTTCTTACCTTACTGTTTAATATGATCATGGGGGGTGGGGAGAGGGATTTGATTTTCTTCCCCCTGCCTTGGGGTTGTTTTCTTTTATTGTTTTATATATAGGTGTGGGTATGGGGGGGGGGGGGGGGGAGGTGGTTACCTTATTCTATTTTACCTCTGTCTTTAGGAGCGGGGTTGTTTCTCCCTGGTTATTTTGTATTATTATATTTAATGATTATTTGTTGAGGTTGTAATTTTATAGTTATATGTTTATATATGGTATTAACATTACCAAATATATCCAGGTGTTGGTACGGGTGGGGGTAGGGTGCTCACTGTTAACTCTAGCTTTGTATTATATTTGAATTCTCCTCATTTTATTGAGGAGCGCCTGGGTCAAGGGTGGGACATTGGTTGGGAGAGGATATGATGGACTTTTGGAAAGGAAGTGACACCCCCTGGGAACAAGGGGGAAAATCTCCACTTAAATACGTTTTATTTTTTTTTATTATTTAGAAATAGTTTTTTATTATACTGTTGTGTGTGTATTAGAGAGCCTTTATTTTTGTAAATTTTATATGCTGTATGCTCGGGATGTTCTGGATAGGGTTTCCCCTCCCGAGGGGTCTCGGATTTGCCCGGACGATTATGGTTGATCAGTTGGTTGAGTGGTGCACCTGGAATGTCAAGGGGAGTAGTTTGCCAGTCAAAAGGAAGAAAATATTATCAAATCTCAAGAAAGAAAGGGTTGATATAGCTCTCCTATAGGAGACACACCTGCTGGATAAAGAACACTTGAAATTACGACAGGGTGGATTTGATCAGGCCTTATTTTCTTCTTTTAGCTCATAAAGCAGGGGAGTTGTTATTCTTGTTCGGAAGAATTTCCCTTTCAAAATCCTAGATCAGATAAAAGACTAATCTGGACGATATATTTTGATTAAAGCCCTTATAAATGGAGAGGAATATGGGATTTTAAATTTGTACTGTTCCCCGGCACACCCCTTTAAATTTATAATGGAAGCCTTTTCAAAATTGATGGCTTTTGGTGCCCGTCATACAATTATAGGGGGAGACTTTAATTGTATTATGGATCCGGAAATAGATAGGATTCCCAAGAGTGCCGCAGGAGTATCTCCCAGATCTAGACAATTGGCGGATCTGAACAAAGAATTAGGATTAGTAGATGTATGGAGAGGTCTTCATCCATAGGGCAGAGATTTTTCTTTCTACTCTAATCCACATAAATGTCATACCAGAATTGATATGTTTTTTGTCCCCTCGATTTTTTAAAATTCCATATCATCCTGTAAAATAGGTAGTATAGCAATTTCCGACCACACTGCTGTATATATGGAAACTAAGGCGAGGAACAATGGGACATCCCCTCGGCATTGGCATATGGACCCCTTTCTAATGAAAGATAGTAAATTTGTAAAGTACTTCTCTCAAGAATTTAAAACTTTTTTAGAAATTAATTCAGATACGGCTAGCAACCCATCAATGATGTGGGAGACTATCAAAGCTTATGCACGAGGTTTGATCATCTCCTACTCAGCGACCCAGAAAAAATTGAAGGGAGAACAATAGCGTCTGCTTGAAGCTCGCTTAAAAGCAGCTGAAACAGCATACACCGATAAACCTTCTATTATCAAATTACAAAGGATTACGGCTCTTAGGACAGCTCTAAACACTACACTTACTCAAATGGCTAAGAGGGAAATATTATTTGCAAAACAAAGGTTATATGAATATGGCGACAAACCGGGTAGATACTTAGCATTTCTTGCAAAGAAAGAAAAAGGCCCCTCAGACTATTACGTCTATCAAGGAAAGTATGGGTATTTTGACTCATGATCATAAAAAGATTAATGCGATCTTTTGAGAATTTTATTCTGAGTTATATAAATCGCAGGATTTTGAAGATAGGACTAGGAGGATGCAGTCATTTTAAAAAAATTTGACCTTTCCAGGCCTAACTCCGGAACAGGTATCGGTCCTAAATGCTCCTCTAACAGGCCAAGAAATACTTGATGCGATCAGGCAACATCAGAGCGGTAAGGCACCGGGCCCAGATGGTTTTCAAGCTGAATTCTATAAAAAATTTACAGAAATATTGGCTGGTCCACTTATGGACATGTACAACTATGCATATAGTCAGGGCTGTCTCCTGCCTTCGCTGAAAGAGGCAAATATCTCTCTTATCCTTAAAAAAGGAAAGGATCCAGAAGACTGTATGTCATACAGACCAATATCCTTGCTAAATGTAGATTTTAAAATCCTTCCTAAAATGTTAGCATTGAGACTAGAAAGGGTACAGCCATATATTATAAAGGAGGACCCGACAGGGTTTATTAAGGGCCGTAGATCATCCAATAATATTAGAAGGGTCTTGAATATGATTCAAGCCTATCATCAGGGAAAGATACCAGGAGTAGTAGTTTCATTAGATGCGGAAAAGGCATTTGATAGGGTTGAATGGTCATATTTGTTTGGCGTTGGACAGGTGTTTACCAAATGGGTCTCAACATTGTATAGTGATCCCAAAGCAGTTGTGGTTACCAATGGATTAGGTTCGGATAGCTTCAGTGTGGATAGGGGCTGCCGTCAGGGATGTCCTCTCTCGCCATTGTTATTTACGCTAATAATTGAACCACTAGCAGAAGCTATAAGAGCTGATCCTAATATAACGGCCCCGAGGATTGGTGCAGGTAAACATAAGATTACCCTGTATGCAGATGATGTTCTTCTATTCCTCAGTAATCCTCTGATGTCCGTACCTCACCTAATCCAAGTTATTAATACATTTAGCGCATTCTCAGGCTATAAAATTAATTTTTCAAAATCGGAGGCTATGCCAATGGGTGGCCTGGCTATGATACCCCACTTAGTGGACGGATCCCTTTTTCCCTTTCGTTGGTCCTTGGAGGGCTTTTTATATTTAGGCATTTTTATTACCCCAGTATTTGGTCAGTTGTATAAGGCTAATTTTGTGGAAAGGATAGGGCAGGACCTCCAGCGATGGGGAACCCTTCCAATTTCCTGGTTGGGTAGAATAGCACTAATTAAAATTAATGTCCTGCACCGTCTCCTATATCCTATGAGAATGCTTCCAGTGATGCTGCCGAGGGTGGCTCTACGTAAATTATATGGCTGGCTGGGTTCCTTTATCTGGAATCATAGACGGCCCCTTATTAAGCTGAAGAAGCTGCAGCTTCCACAGGCAAAGGGAGGATTGGACTTCCCAGATTTCAGGAAATATCAATTAAGTTCCCTATTAAGTTACATACCTGATTGATTGTGGATCAGACAAGACCCAATCTGGTTGGATATCGAGGCCTCTCAAGTAAAATACCCACTTATTAACCTTTTATTTTCAGACAAGAGGAAAATCATTACAGATCACTGTAAAAACCCTATAATACTAAACACAATTAAGGCTTGGAATATAATACGGCAAAATGAGGGTAATTCACATAAAACATCCCCCTATGCACCGATAGAGGGAGCATGGGGATTCCAACTGGGGTTTACAGATGCCACGTTTAAACTCTGGAGATCCAGGGGTATCTCATGTCTAGGGGACCTATTTAAAGAAGGGGTCCTGATGTCTTTTGAACAGCTGCATCAGAAATTCGGATTACCTAATGGAGACCTCTTTCGATACTTCCAAATTCGAGACTATATGCAAAAGAAGACTACCATATTAGATCGTTTTTATAAATCAGATAGAGAATGTCATGTCCTATGACCAGTGGGGGTATCTTCCGTCAGTACTATTTATCATTTACTACATGATGAAGTATCGGGAGATATGGATAATCTGCTTAAAACATGGGATCAGGATTTAGGACAAGAAATCTCTATAGAAACATGGAATGATATTTGGGAAAACGCTAGAAGAATTACTATCTGTAACAGAACCCAGGCTATCCAGCTGAAGATACTTCATAGGGCCCATATAGCACCGGTTCGACTGGCAAAATTTAAGGCAGGAGTATCTCCAAATGTGTCTCAAATGTAAAATAGAGGTGGGCACTCTTGTACATTGCCTATGGACCTGACATAAGATCCGTAGATATTGGACTAAAGTAGGAAGTACCCTGACAGAAATTTTAGGAACGGAAATTAAAGTGGACCCTGTATCTCTCCTTTTGGGCTTTTCGAACTTTCCCTCCCTGGACATGTACGGGAAGAGACTGTTTTCTATTCTCTCTTTCTGTGCAAGGAAAAATATTTTGGTGAACTGGGTGGCTGAGGGCCCCCCTGGACTTTCAAATTGACACAGATTAATTATGGAATGTATTTCCCTTGACTTCCTTACAAACGTGGTGCACCGAAAGACCGAATTATTTTATACAATATGGCAGCCCTTCTTGAATTACATAAATACTGATATTTCGGCTATCCTAACAAGGACTTTTATTTAATGGAGATTACAGACCTGGCTGGTCCGGGGCCCCTTAGGAGAGGAATCCCGCACGAATACGGGTTTTATTACATTTGATGTTAACACATTCCGAGCATGTCAGAGACTTAAATATACACTCTGGTTAGTTGTAGGTTAGATTAGTAGACAGTTGAGTTCTGTTTTTTTTTCTCTGTGTTTTTTCTTTTGTTAAATTTTGGCTATTGTATATTTGATTTAATTGTACATCAATGTTTGTATTTGAGAGTTTTGTTTATTTTTATAAACTTGTAAAAATGTTAAATTTCTAATAAAAATATCTATTAAAAAAAAAAGTCACCAGGAGTGAAGTTTATTATGATAATGAATGAAAGTCAATGTGAAAATATTTTGATTAGGAGTTAATTGGATTAGTGATCCACTTTGGACTACTGCTGAAGTTGAATTTCACACCAATGAAGCCAGTGCTGTTCTATTTATGCTATTTTACTGTCAATGAAAATCGTAAACATAGAACATAGAAAAATACAGCGCAGTACAGGCCCTTCGGCCCTCGATGTTGCGCCGATCCAAGCCCACCTAACCTACACTAGCCCACTTTCCTCCATATGCCTATCCAATGCCCGTTTAAATGCCCATAAAGAGGGAGAGTCCACACTGTTACTGGCAGGGCATTCCATGAACTCACGACTCGCTGAGTAAAGAATCTACCCTTAACATCTGCCCTATACCTTCCACCCCTTAATTTAAAGCTATGCCCCCTCATAATATCTGACTCCATACGTGGAAAAAGGTTCTCATGGTCAGCCCTATCTAAACCCCTAATCATCTTGTACACCTCTATCAAGTCACCCCTAAACCTTCTTTTCTCCAATGAAAACAGCCCCAAGTGCCTCAGCCTTTCCTCATACGATCTTCCTACCATACCAGGCAACATCCTGGTAAACCTCCTCTGCACCCGTTCCAGTGCCTCCACATCCTTCCTATAGTATGCGACCAAAACTGCACACAATACTCCAGATGCGGCCGCACCAGAGTCTTATACAAGTGCAACAAGACCTCAGGACTCCGGAACTCAATTCCTCTACCAATAAAAGCCAGTACGCCATATGCCTTCTTCACAGCACTATTTACCTGGGTGGCAACTTTCAGAGATCTGTGTAAATGGACACCAAGATCCCTCTGCTCATCCACACTACCAAGTATCCAACCATTAGCCCAGTACTCCATCTTCTTGTTACTCTTATCAAAGTGAATCACTTCACACTTAGCTACATTGAACTCCATTTGCCACCTTTCTGCCCAGCTCTGCAGCTTATCTATATCCCGCTGTAACCTGCCACATCCTTCCTCACTGTCAACAACTCCACCGACTTTCGTATCATCCGTAAACTTGCTCACCCAACCTTCTAGCCCCTCCTCCAGGTCATTTATAAAAATGACAAACAGCAATGGTCCCAAAACAGATCCTTGCGGAACACCGCTGGTAACTGCACTCCAAGCTGAACCTTTACCATCAACTACTACCCTGTCTTCTTCCAGCCAGCCAATTCCTAATCCAAACCTCCAACTCCCCCTCAATGCCATACCTCCATATTTTTTGCAGTAAAACGCCTACTAAAATCCATATACACCACATCTACCTCTTTACCCTCGTCCACCTCCTTAGTCACCTTCTCAAAGAATTCAATAAGGTTTGTGAGACATGACCTGCCCTTCACAAAACCATGCTGACTATCCTTGATCACATTATTCCTATTCAGATGTTCATAAATCCTAACCCTTACAATTCTCTCTAAGATTTTGCCCACAACAAAAGTGAGACTCACTGGCCTATAGTTACTAGGGTTATCCCTACTCCCCTTCTTGAACAAGGGAACCACAGTTTTGTGTACACATGATGGATGTTTGGAAATAGGGATAGTCATCAGTTATACCAGTGGGATTTTTTTTTGTTTTATCTGTTTTATGAGAAGATGGAAGAAGTATTCTGGCCATTTAATAGTTTCTGGTCTGGACAGGATCAGACAAAAGTTTTAGAAACTGTTATGGCAGCTTGTAGTTGATATTCCTATTCTGTCCCTTTAAATATGACGCCTTGTTAAAGATGTGGTGGGAACCACTGTACCAATATGGTGTCAATTCAGCAGGGAAAATAAGAGAAAATTTCTTAGCAATTTAAGGAGGAGATGAAAGGTCATTTTTCATTCAAGATTCCAAAAACAAACACCTATCTGATAAGACCCATCTGTTTCTTTAAGGCAGTTTGTCTAGCAACAAAGAGTTCTACAAGCTAAGCTTCCAGGCACACACAGCTCTGACACGGATGTCTAATTACTTTGCTTTCGGATACAATGTCAATTGCAATATGGTTTACCAAAAGTTGAGAAGTAGGTAGAGGAGCAAAACAAATATGGGAGAGGATATTGTGTTTTAAGGTATGTTTATTAATTTGTGCATTTGGCTGGATATCTCAGGGAAGTGTTTTTTTCAAATAAAATTTATATTAACAGTCAGATTCTGACTGCAATCTTGTTAAAAAGTCTTGTCTGACAGAAACTGCCTAATGGTGACAATTATCTGTCAATTACATTGAAGTGTTTGACTGAATAGGTACCAATTACTGTGACTTCTATGTCTTTATTCATTTGATTTAACCTCTATATCTTTAGTCATCCACAACCTTCCTTTAGTCCTCAGAGGAATAGGTTTATTTTGTATTCTAGCCACTGGTTTTTGAGGATTTCCCTTATTTTTATTAAGAAAGAGATTTTGAAATTTTTACAAAAATATAAAATTATGACAAAATAATAGAACAATCTTGCAATATAACAACAAGATCCATAAACAAACTACTCTATACCACAAACAACCTAGGAGAAAAAAAAAACTCTACACAAACTACAGTTCAATAAACAACTAAATCAAAACAAAGAAACTAAATTAAACTGAGTTGAACCTAGGCAAATTAAATTAAATTACTTTAAGTTACAACACTCAGCGCAATCCCACCATAGCTCCCCATCACCGAGAGTATCAGTTAGCATACCCGTATTTGTTCAGAGTTCTTCCTCCCAGGGACCCCCGGGCCAGCAGACACAGCCCTCATGGCTACACAAATACCCAAACCTATGTAGCTGATAAGTCCACATGTATATGTTTCAAAAAGGGCCACCACATCCAATAAAAAAGTTCCATTTTCTAGTGCACCATACTTGTAAGGATGTCCGGGGGATCTACTCCATAACTAACCTACGCCACCCTGAGACTCCTGGGGGATTTTCTGATATCCAGCTCATCAGAATGTTCTTCCTTGTACAAAATGAAAGAATACTAAACAATTTCTTCCCATGCGCATCCAAGGAGGGGAGATTCGACAAACCCAACAGGAGGGATACCGGATCTACCTTGACCTTGGTTCCCAAGATCCCTTCCAAAACACTTGCTGTATCGCCCCAATACTTGTGAAGCTTATGGCATGACCACAAGCAATGAGTCCCTCTGGATGGCCTCTGCCAATGGCTCATCACCAATGTAAATAGCAACGTTGAGAGGGGGCGCCCTTGTCGGCTGCATCTGTCAATGCTAAAGGTGTCACACCTTAGAGCATTAGTGAGAACCACTGCTTTAGGGTCACTATATAACACTGCCACCCACCTGGCAAAGACAGTTCCAAGGCCAAACCATTGCAGGACATAAAGGAGGTATGGCTACTCTGCCTGGTCAAATGCTTTCTCTGCATCCAAGGGGACTACCAAGCCCAGAATCAAACCTTACTGGCACATCTGAACCATATTTAGCACTCTTCTAATATTATTAGAGGATCTGCGACCTCTATCTGGTCTTCCTTTACAATGAAGGGCAAGACCTTCTCCAGCCTCAGTGCCAGCATTCAGCAATATTTTAAAATCCACATTTAATAACGATATAGGCCTATACAAAGTGCAATCCTCTGGAGCTTTCCCTCTCTTGAGAACAAGAGAAATATTTGCTTCTCGCAGAAAGGATGGGAGGCAGTCCTGACTGTACAAATAATTGTACTTTTCCAACATTGGCACGGGCAGCTTGTCTATAAACTCCTTATAAAGTTTGCTTTGAAATCCATCTGGACCAGGCACCTTACGACCCTGGAGCTGCCTCACCACCTCCTGTATCTCTTAGATTGTCAGAGGGGTATTCAAAGGAGATGCCTGTTCTGAAGTTACACCTGGTAGGGTCAAGGTCTTAAAAAAAGACTCCATCTTCACCAATCTGTCTTCACAGCCCTCTGACCAGTACAACCCAGAGTAGAACTTCCTGAATGCTGCATTAATCTTTTTGGGATCACAGGTGACAGTACCAGCACAGTCTAATGGATGTGGTAGATTGGGGGGCACTCTTCTTCCTGGCCAAGTACGCCAAATACCCACCTGGTTTATCAACATACTCAAACAACCTTGTTTTGCAAAGGAAATCTCCCTCTTTGCTGTCTGGATGAGTGCAGCATTCAGAGTGGCCGAGGTCAGTAATCCACTGTCTCGGAGCCACGCCTCCAGGATACACTGCTGCTCTCACTTCTGCTGCTTCCAGGTCGGTGAGTAAGAAATAATCAAACCCCTTGCATAGGCCTTGGCAGTCTCCGAAAGCACCGACAGATTCCTGGCCGTATCCGAATTAGTGACCCAGAAAATTTTAAATTTCCATGAAAAATACTCAATGAACTAGATATCTTTCAGGAGAAAAGGATCCATGAGCCAGTGCCGTGAGCCTGTCCCATCGCCACCAGCCTTAACTTCCATGTACACCGCTGCATGATCAGAAATGGCTGTGTTAAAGGGCTTCTTGTTTAATGACTGCTCTACCAATAATTTCTATTCCAATCCACTTTGTCAGAACAATATTTAACTCTCTAAAATTAATTGTCTGCCAGTGAATATTTTTAACTGGCATATGATTTTTGACATGTGTTAATAAATGTCAGCCTGGATTGCTTGAAGGAAAGTAGTGTCTGACTTCATTTATAGAGGCATAAGTTTAAAAGGCAAAGCAGTTGTTTTATTGACAAATTAGCTGGAACACTCTTTTCCATTCTGGGCACAATACCTCAGAATGGATATCTAGGTTTGGCGAGGGTGCAGGTGGGCTTTACAAGAATGGTACTAGGAATGCGGGAAACACTTCCGTTACAAAATGGGTTGTTCTGATCTGGAAAGCAGTGGTAGTAACTTCACTAGAACCATTCAAAAGAGAATGAAATAAGTATGTCAAGAGGAAATTTTGCAAGGTTTAAGGAAAATGCAGCGGAGTGGGATTAAATGAATAACTCTACCAAAGACTTGGACTAAATGGTCTTCTTCTGTGCTTTACCATTCTGTAATTCCATGGTTTTAGACTTTGGATGCCACACCAGGAAAGTCAACAGCATTGCAATGCACAAAGAAAGTGAGAGATTGAAGTGTTGGAGAAGATGTGGAATTTGCACTCGTTTGTTGAATAGAAAAAAAAATTTGCCCCCCACTGATATACAGGACATCGGTGAGCCAACACCTCCATCGTTGTGTGCAGTTTTGGTCTTTTTAGTGAACAAAGAACGTAAATGCATTGGAGATGGTACAAAGGAGGTTTACTACATTTGATTCCTGGAATGAATGGATTGTTTTATGAGGAAAGATTGGACAGGCTGGGCTTAAGTCCATCAGAGTTTAGAAGAGTGAAGGATGAATTGATTGAAATATGTAGGATCCTGAATGGTTTTCACAAGGTTTTTGATTACATTATACTCTGCTAATTTCTCAAAAATATAAAAAGATTTCTCGATTTGGACATGAAAAGGACGTTTCTTCTTGTGGGTGAGTCCAGAACAAAGCAACAGTTTTAAAATTTGGGGTTTTCCTATGAGAATAGAGAGGAGGGGATTTTAATTCTCTCAGAGGATTGTCTGACTGTGGATCTCTCGGCCTTAGAAAGTGGTGGAGATGACTATTTTTAAGGTGGAGTTAGGTGGAATCTTCTCGGAAGTAGAATCAAATATTTTCAGGAATAAATGTGACAGTGGAAATCTGATGACAAACTGGTCAGACAAAATGTTATTGAATGGCGGAAGGGCCACCTAAACAAATCACAGCCATTATCTATCACAAGCATCAAAATGAAAATGAACTCCCAACAGTGCATAAGTAATGACAAAAGGCCTACAGTTAAACAAATCTTCAACTAAGCAACCTTTTGAGTTGAGGTCTTCAATGCTGGAAATCAAATGGGGTGGAGAGCATAATGGGATGTTTGGATGAAGCACTCCTGGGAACTATGCAATCATAGTCTTGAATTTATTGCTGCACAGAGGTACAGATGTGATGGATCAGGTTTCAATGTGTTTTCTTATTTTACTTAAATATGTCATTATTTTCATAGAGGCATTAATGATCACAACATAATAAAATTTATGCTCCCCTATGTTTATTGCTTGTGCTGTGGTTTATTTCCCATTAATTAATCAATAGTGATTCCTTCTGTTAGAGCCAGCAGAAAGATGATACGCTTATTGAGACAGCGAGCTGAAGTTATCCGGAACGATCGCAAGGACAGAAATTAAGTAGAAACTCATTCATCATATATTGATACAAAACACACATATAAGAGAGTGATTTTTACTGAAGTAATCACTAACCTGTTGCTCCACTGTTATTTATGAGGCTGCTCAGGATGTATTCAGCTTTCAAAAGTTTGCCTGTCAACATTAAAAGAATGTTACTTGGTTTAGGAAGAATTGATAATGCAATATTTCTTTAGATGATAGTTTGCAGTGACTGTGGTGAGAAAAGGAACATTATGCTCTATACAGGTTTGACAAACAATCTGAAGAAGAGTCACTGAACTCAAAACATTAACCCTGTTTCCTCTCCACAGACAATGCCAGACTGCTCACTTCTCCAGCACTTTGTTTTTGTTTCCTGCATTTGCAGTTCTCCTTTTTATTCAGGAGACAATGAGACTTATTACAGGCTCCTGACATAGCTGTAACTGTGCACTGAAGTCGCATTCCTAAAACCTGAGCGCATAACCTAACTAAAACTGTAGCACGGAGTCAAACGATACTACACAGTTAGAGGTATTGTGTTTTGGATGAAATGATAAAATGTGCCTTGGTCTCCCTTCTCATTTGGGCATAAAATATCTCAATGCTTCATTGAAAAGAAAATGCAAATTCTCCCAATATCTGGCCAATACTCATCGCTCGCTTTGAATAAATTCAGATCAAAAATGGATTATTTGTCACTTGGCTCATTGCTGTTTGTGGGAACTTTCTTTGACTGTTGTACCTTCTACATTGAGATGGTGATTGTAATTCACTGACTGGAAAATACCTTGAAATGTGAAGCTGTGAAAGGCATTGTATCAAAATATATTTTTTAATGATTAATAGGTAATAATTTGTTTGCAGCATCTTGACATAGCAAAACATCCCAAAGGAGAGAACTTAAATAATTTTCTCTGCTTTCTTTGATCCTGAAATATAACATTGAGAGAATGTGCTTATAAAAATATCTCCAAGCCTTTTACCAGTGTTGTCCTGTACCAAGCTACCTGGAGGTCACCGTGACTTCTTTCTTCAACGTCAAAGGGTTAATATCTAAAATATAGATGTCCTTTTAATGGAATAGGAGAAAGTGAGGTCTGCAGATGCTGGAAATCAGAGCTGAAAATGTGTTGCTGGAAAAGCGCAGCAGGTCAGGCAGCATCCAAGGAACAGGAGATTCGACGTTTCTGGCGTAAGCCCTTCTTCAGGAGGGCTTATGCCCGAAACGTCGAATCTCCTGTTCCTTGGATGCTGCTTGACCTGCTGCGCTTTTCCAGCAACACATTTTCAGTTTTTAATAGAATACACTGTCTAGAGAGACAATTTGTGCTGACTGTTGACTGGGCTGGCCTATGAAGCCTGGATTTCTCTGCATGCTGAGGAGTTTCACTTTGATAGGTGCCCCATCCATAGGTATGTCTGATTGACAAGACAGTGAGAAATATTTCCTTTATAATTCACATGCTGTGCACTGCCAGTGTTTTCAGTACTGTGTCCCTTTAATTTTCTTTTTTGCATGGTCTCAGATATGCAGTAACGATCACAGAATAACGCTTTTGCTGTACCTTCCAGGCTGCTGCACAGCCATGTAACTGCTGCATCATCGACAGGATGCAATCCAGAGTAGATTGCAACAAAAATTCCCTGACACTGCAAGTGGGAGCATCGGGAGACTCCAATCCCTGAATCACAGAGAAGGTCGACTTCCGCAATCTTTACAGTGAGGCTCCAAACCCCAAATATTGATTGGAGATTCAGAGTGGGAGGGAGGGGGAGGAAGGAACAGGAAGCAGCTAATTTCCCTTTGGCTCTCCATTCAGCTGCTGGATTTCCCAGGAAGCCTAGCCAACAGGGTTAAATTTGCTAAGTATGTTAAACCAAAGACTTCCACTTTAATTACAATGTTTATTTACAGCAGCTTAGCTGTTCTGTCTCTATACCCTCTCTATTAGACCTGGACTCAAGCATGTTGGAGGTGGGTTTGAAAGATTTAAAGTTTTAGCATCTCACCATAGTCCACCCAAGTCAGGGTGGGTTAAAATCTACCATCTAGTATTGACGGGAATGCTGCACTAAAAAGGGCTAGTCTCTTTTGAATGAGATGCCAAACTAGGAATGTGCCCAACCTTGTGAATGGAAATGAAAGTGCCCACGGCACTATTTCACAGAAAAATCACAATTCTTCCCAGCTCTGGCTAATATCTATCCCTCAATCGACACATTGCACTTTACTGTGTGCATGCAAACATTGCTGTGCACAAATTGACTGCAGTGTTTTCAACATTACAATGGTGACTACATTTCAAAAGAACTTCATTTGCTGTAGCAAATACAGGAATTGCTAAAGAAACTTAGACTCTTTGGAAGAAGGGTCATTGGACTAGAAATGTTAACTCTGCTTTCTCTTCACAGATGCTGCCAGACCGGCTGAGGTTTTCCAGAAATTTCTGTTTTTGTTTCAGATCTTCAACATTCACAGCTCTTTGTTCCAGTTCACTTTCTGCAGTGTATTTACAATATTGTTTGGTCATGAAAGGTGCTACATAAGCCATTTTTAAAGTTATACATGAACAGGGAAGACTCCAAGTTACAAGCAAAGGTGGAAAATAAAATAACAGTAACGTGAAATCATTATGTATAATATGACTGTACAGACACTGAACAAAGTTCACATGTCATTCAGTGAGGATCATTATTTTTATTGAACAAAAAGTGAATAACTACCCCTGTTAAAATAGTGTGAAAATAAATTTCATCTGAATTATGACCACATTCAAACAATAAGATCACCCAATGGGACTTCACCTTACCAGTTGGATGAACAGAAACAACATCTCCAAACTTATTGGTTTGACAAATGAGAACAACATAGTTTTGAATGGTTCATTGTGCATTCTGCTTGATATTATCCATTCCTGTTTCAATTTACTTTGCAGTACTTTAATGATCTTTACTCCCTTTATTTCCTTTTCCATTTTTCCCAGTTAGTATAATACATGTTGAATTCGCCCTGAACACGGAATTTTCATTGTGGCATTTAAATAGCCATTTACCTGGCTTTAGGTTTAACAAAGGCAATCGAAAATAAAAAGAGCTGTATTCAGTAATGATACCGTACACTTTGCAATTTAATAGTGTATGGGGACAACAAAACAGTGAGCACTTTCTGCAATCCAGGTAACTACTGAGTGTGATAAAACATATTGGGTTACTGCAATCAGTTAGCAGCTGCATTTTTGTATTGTCAAGTGGCCTTGCTGAAATAAAATGAATATGCTGAAAGAGATAGGGAAAAACTGACAATACTAATCTGTTTTATTAAATTCTTGATCAGAACTATTGCAATTCAGACATCTCTCGTTTTAAATTGCTAGGGTACATTTATGAGGGAACAAAGCAACCAATTAGTATTTTCCACACCCATTCTACTCTTTTGGCTTGAAATCCCTTTCTTTCTGAGCCTTTGTGTGGGTTCAAAGGGTCAGCAGTGGGTTTGAAAAGATGGCACTACGCTTAGCAAAATGACATTCTCTTCCCCGTTCTCCCCTCCCCATCTCAAATGGAACAAAATATCCTCTTGATTAGTCAAGTGCTTGTTAATTGGAGTTTTGCCACGGAAACAGAGAAAGATCAACAGGAGTTATGTCACCTGAATTTACAGAGACTCGGGCCTGGCGAACAACCACCTGTGGTGCGATTGGTATTTCATGGCAACGCCTGTGCAAGCTTTTGGCAATCTGCAGAAGTTTGCTGGATGCATCGACCCAGTATAGAAACCTGTCAATCAAAAATACTGTGGCAGCTGCTGAAGCATAGTCACCAACAGAGGTTGAGGCTTTCAGAAAAACCTGTGGAGAGAAAATACACTTTAAATTAAAAAAAGCCCTACAAGGCAGATAAATAGAAATCTAAAATAAATAGTCCAATCATTAGCTCGGTGCTTCTTGTTTAGTTACAAATTCATCTGTAAGGTGGGATAATTTCCCCTCATTAATATGCTAGCAAAAAGCATTGACAAAAAGCTATTAAGGCACAAAAGCTTTTGTCCCAGTGTTAGAAAAGATTGATGGCACTATACATCTTAAATGGAAAAGAATGTGGTATAAAACTTGATGGAATGCCATTCAGTGTCTCTCCCACCTAACAGAATAAAATGCTGTATCATTGACTGGAAGTTAGCTATAGAGACAGAATATTAAAGGTTTTGTTGGTGATAATTTTGATGTTGAGTGATATGGTAGCCTCAGCTATCTTGGAAAAGTCACTCCTCAATATTCATCTTGATTTTCATTTACACAGAGATGGATAACAGGATCATATTAAGTTATCACCAAAGTCAAAATTATGCTCAGTGAGTAAAGACGACATAGATCAATGTTAACAATCAGAGTGCACTTTAGTCCTGCTTTCAGTACTGTTTGGAATACCTAGACAGTGAATTGCTATTCTGACAATTCCCAGAAGAATAATGGATTGCTCAATAATCAGCAGTGCTGGCAATATCCAAAACGGAACCCTCTTAACCAAAACATGTTGAGATACAGAAGCCTGAACACACGCACCAGCTGGTTTTACAACAATTTCTACCCTACTGGTAGACTACTGAACGGACTCAAATTTTTAACATTTGCCTATACCTATGCTTTTGTTTTTGCCACTGTTTACCTATTATGTATTATCTATGCTACTTAACTATGTGATTTGCCTGTATTGCTTCAAGGCAAAGCTTTTCCCTGTGCCTCGGTATGTGTGACAATCAATTCAATAATTTTAATTACACTCAAGATGGCTACCTTTGGCAAAACACAACAAGGCCATAGAGTGACAGAGAGGTGGCAGGACAGGAGCAAGGCCGCCCTATGATGTTTGCATTTCAGGCATTGACATTGACAATTACAATAGCTACTTCTTAAATCATTAGACATGTAAAGAGTGAACGTGTTCTGCTATTTCGGAATCAAGTTTTGATTGTCCAGCTTACCTTATCAGAATGACCACACAATCCACTGGTAACCCTGGATTTTTGCTGATTTCAGAAGTGTTTCAGTGCAAAATGTATTGGAAAAACAACATTTAAATAAAAATAGGAGAACCCTTTACATTTAATGCCTGTGAGTTAATTAAGTGCTTTGCTCTGCATAACTTTTATATTTTACATCCATGGAGAGGGGACAACAAGCAAAAATAACCAAAATTTACTGAACAATCCCAGTGAGAAAACCAATAGGCAAGCTTACAATTTTTCTAACTTTTACATTAATAATTAAACAAAAAAAATTAACATAAGTTAAACACAAATACCAGGAAAATTGCAGTCTGCACATTAGAAAGTACATCAGATGCAACAAAACAAATCTCAAGGCTCTACTCAGCTAATAGCCACAAAAACTATCAAAGCTCTGAACTTTTTCTGATAGAACACTTGCTCTAGTATGACTTCTTCAAAGAAAAGTCTTTTGACTTGAAATGTGAACTCTCTTTCTCACTCCACAGATGCTGCCAAATCTGCTGAGTTTCTCCCACACTTCCTGTTTTTCTTTCACTTTGTATCTACTAGTAGGAAGACATCAAGCAGAGACTAAATAAAATAAAGTTCTATAAGATGAACTTCTAAATGTTGATGCAGACTTCACCATATCATAAGAAAAGCTCATTCATAAAAGCTCATTTACTACATTTTCAATTGTTTAGATAAATAAATTCTAATAGCAAAAAACATTTATTTAAAGCACACAATAGCTTCTAACAACAAACATTTAAATTCATAAACCTACATCCTATAACCATTGTAGCTTTCACTCAAACTTAAATCACCGTACCTTCCCCAAATGTGCTGGAAGATGTAACACATCTCAAATGATCTAAAGAGGTATCTTACATCTCCAAGATCATTCCCTGGCTATCCAAAGAAATGCACAAGGGTCAGGACCAGGGCAGAGCAGGGGCTGGTGGAGAGCAGTCTGGGAAGAGAAGTGATATAAAAACTTCCCTCAAGTATTTGGGGCCTTCACTTTGGGAGAGGAGCAGAGAGCAGTCTGGGAAGGGAAGTGATATAAAAACATACCTCAGATTTGGGGCCTTCACTTCAGGAGAGGAGTTGAGCAGAGAGTAGTCTGGGAAGGGAAGTGATTCTGAGGGAGATCTAAAAATTGACATCACAGGAAGGCTGTGAGTTGATTGGCTAATAAGGGATCTGTTAAATTTGAAGCTGTGTTAAACTGATTCTTGTTAATTTTTTGGTTACAACTTGTAGAAGCAGAGATACAAAAACAGTTTAAAAAATTTTTAAAAGGGTTAGGTGCTGTGTTGTTTTTGCATGATGTGGGAGCTAGTGGACCCCATTGTGGTTCTCAGTGGCTATGTCTGCAGTTGCTGGAAGAACTCCACTTCAGAGTCGATGAGCTGGAGTCTGAGTTTCAAATATTGTGACACATCAGGGAGGGGGAGAGTTACCTGGACGCTGTGTTTCAGGAGACAGTCACACATCTTAGATTAACTAACACAAATTAGGCAAGTGGTCAGGGAGAAGAGGGTGTGGGTGTGGGTGTGGATAGGGGTTGGTGTGAGTGAGGCAGGTAGAGGGATTCAGGAGGTAGAGTTGCAGGGGCCTCAGCTCCTGTCCTTGTCCAACAGGTTCAAGAGTTTTGCTCCCTGTGTGGACGGGAATGGGGACTGCAGGGAGGATGAGCCGACTGACTGCAGCAGTGTGGTGCAAGGAGCCATTCAACTGGAGGAAGAAAAGGGAAATGTTGTTGTAACTGTGGATAGGATTGCTGGAGGCATTGATACTGTTCTCTGTGTCCAGGATTGAGAGTACCGAAGGTTGTGTTGACTTCATGGTTCTAGGGTTTGGAATATCTCATCTGGGCCACTGATGAACTTGGAGTGGGAGGGGAAAGATGCAGTAGTCGTCATCCACATAGGTACTAACAACATTGATAAAACTAAGGCAGAGGTTCTGCTAAGGGAATATGAACAGCCAGGAACTACATTAAAAAGTAGAACCAAAGTGTAATAATCGCTGGACTACTACCTGAGCCATGAACTAATTGGCACAGGGTCAATAAGATTAAGCAGGTAAATATGTAGCTTAAAGATTGGTGCGGGAGAAATGGGTATGAATTCGTGGGGCATTGCCACCTGTACTGGGGAAGAAGGGACCTGTTCCAATGGGACAGTCTTCATCTGAACCATGCTGGGACCAGAGTCCTAGCAAATCACATAACTAGGGCTGTAGACAGGGCTTTAAACTAATAGGAGGGGTTCTGTTGTATGGGAAATTAAAAAAATACCAAAATAAAGGAGGAGGTAAAAGTGCAGAACTCAGGAGATGTTATTAAAATCTCTAGCACAAACAGAAATAGGATAGAATGTATGGAAAGGGTTGGCAATCAAACTTCAAGCACACTGCACAAACAAACCACAATGAAAAGAGGGACAGTTAGTACAGGACTGAAGGTGTTTTATGTCTGAATGCAACACTTTATAAGGAATAAGGTAAATGGCCTTGTGGCGTGATCGAAATTGGCAAGTATGATGTGATGAATATCACAGAGTCGTGGCTGCAAGGGGATTAGGATTGGGAGCTAAATATTCAAGGATATACATCCTATCAAAAAGATAGGCAATGGGCAGCGGAGGTGGGGTTGCCTTATTGATAAGAAAAGAAATTAAATCAATAGTAAGAAAGAGTCAGATGTGGAATCTGTGTGGGTAGATTTGAGGAACTGCAAAGGTTAAAAAAACCCATAGTTGAAGTTATTTTTAGGCCTCCAGTCAGGAGGTTGGGCACAAGATACACCAAGAGACAGAAGATTGGTGCGGGAGAAATGGGTTTGAATTCGGGTAGGAAAGGCAAAATTACAGTGATCAAGGGGAATTTCAATACACGGGTGGACTGAGAAAATCAGGTTGGTAGTGGACTGCAAGAAAAGGTATTTGTGGAATGTCTATGAGATGGCTTTTTGGAGCAGCCCATGGTGGAGCCAACTAGGGAACAGGCAATACTGGATTTATTGTTGTGCAGTGAGTCAAACTTGGTAAGGGAGCATGAGGTGAAGAAACCCTTAAAAGTCAGTGATCATAATTTGATTGAATTTACTCTGCAATTTGAGAGGGAGAAGTTAAAAATCAGAGGTAATGGTATTACAGTTGAATAAAGGCAACTTCAGAAGCATGAGGGAGGAGCTGGGTAGAATTGACTGGGAGAGGTACCTAGCAGGAAAGACAGTGAAACAACAATGGCAGGAGTTTCTGGGAGCAATTCGAGAGACTCATCCTGGGGAAAAAGAAGAATGGTACAGGGAGGATGAGGCAGCCATGGCTGACTAGGAAAGTCAAGGATAAAATAAAAGCAAAAGGTAAAGCATATAATGTGATGAAAGGCAGTGGGAAACCAGAGAATTGGGAAGCTTACAAATACCAGCAGAGGGCAACAAAAAAAAAGGAGAGAGCAGATTAAATATGAGGGTAAACTAGTCAGTAATATAAATGAAGACTATAAGAGTTGCTTTAGATATAGAAAGGACAAAAGAAAGGCAAAAGTGGACAATAGGCCGCAGGAAAATGATGCCGGAGGGATAGTATTGGGGAACGAAAATGGCTGAGGAACTAAATAATTACTTTGCATCAGTCTTCGTGGTGGAAGACACAAGTAATATCCCAAAAATTCAAGAGAGTGAGGGGACAGAGCTGAATTTGGTGGCCATCACCAAGGAGAAGGTGCCAGAAAAACTGAATGGCCTGAAGGTGGATAAATCACTTGGACCAGACTATAACCCAAAGTTCTAATGGAGATAGCTGAAGAGGTATGAATGGTGATCTCTCAGGAATTTCTAGAATCAGGGAGGGTCCCAGGGAACTGGAAAACTGCTAACGTGACACTTCTGTTTAAGAAGGGAGTAAAGCAAAAGATGAAAACTTACAGATCGATTAGCCTAACTTTGGTCATGGGTCAGATACTGGAATCTATTGTGAAGGAAGAGATTTCTGAAGCATATGGTAAAAAAGGGCAAAGTCAGCATGGTTTGATCAAGGGGAGGCCATACTTAACAAGTCTGTCTATTTATCCTATCTATGCCCCACATGATTTTGTAAACCTCTGTAAGGTCACCCCTCAGCCTCCGATGCTCCAGGAAAAACAGCCCTAGCCTATTCAACCTATCCCTATAGCTCAAATCCTCCAACCCTGGCAACATCCTTGTAAATCTTTTCTGAGCCCTTTCAAGTTTCACAACATCCTTCCAGAATTGCATGCAATATTCCAACAGTGGCCTAACCAATGTCCTGTAAAGCTGCAACATGACCTCCCAACTCCTGTACTCAATAATCTGGTCATGGAAAATAATTGGGAAAGCAAGTCCAGAGTACAAGATCTAGGTGGTTCAATGATGTGGCCATGAAGGGTGGAATAATGGTTTTGGGAAATAAAGTAAGTCAAATAGGTCAAACATCCACGGAGAAATGTCAACTATACTGGCAATAATCTTCCTTGGATGCCAGTGTGATGTTAGAGGACTGAGAATTGAGATGTATACTCTAGTTCAACATAGGGAGTTAGTTTAATCCAATCAGCTAGAGGCTAGTCAATGTAACCATTGGGTGTGGGAAAACTATTGGAAATGATAATCTGGGACAAAATTCACAGTTACTTAGAAAAATATGGATTAATTTTTAAAAAAAACATTGATTTGTGAAAGGAAAAACATGCCAACTATTTTGAATTTTTGATGAGGTAATAGAGAAATGGTTAATGGTATTATTTCAGGTCGTGTACATAGACTTCAAAATGCATTTGATAAAATGCCAAAGTTGAAGGCCATGGAAGGAAAGCATCAGTGGCAGCTTGGAAATGAGGGTGGCTGAGTGACAGGAAATACTGAGTAGTGGGGGAAGGCAAACAATCGGATAACAATAAGATCAGCAGTCAAATCACTGCTTTTCTTGATATACAATCATGCATCAGACTTCAAATTTGCAGATGATTAGCAGCAAAAGTGATTAGTAATAGAATTCATGAAGGTGAATTATGGAATGGGCAGCTGAAATATCATGCCAACAAATAATAAGTGATTTTTTTTGGTAGGAAGAACTAGACAATATAAATGAAATAGCACAATTTTAAATAGGACACATGAACCGAGACATCTGGTGGTATATGCACACAAGTCACTGAGGACAGCAGGTCAAGTTGAGAAAGTAATTAAGAAGGCATAACAGTCCCTGGCTTTATAAATTGAGACCTGGAGTACAAAAGTAATAGTATCTATTTCAAAAAAAAGTTTGGTTTCAAATGGAGTGCTATGATAAATTCTGAGCACCACACTATGGAAAAACATGAAAACTTTCGAGTGTGGAAAGAAAACATTCTGAAAATGGTTCTAAGGATTAGGTGGATAGATTGGAGAAACTAGGATTATATTTCCTGGAGAAAAAAAAGCTTGACAGATTTGATTGAGGTGTTCAAAATCATGAAGGGTGTAGACAGCACAAATAAGGAGAAAATGAGGTGAAAGAGTCAAGAACAACAGGTCACTCACTAAGATGATTAGCTAAAGAACCAAAAGTGGCAAGAGATTTCTTTTAGGCAGCGTGTTTTAGGATCTGGAGTGCACTGCCTGCAAGTATGGTGGCAGAAGATTCAGTCATGGCTCTAAAAGTGAAATGGATAAGAATTGAAGGGAAATACTTGTAGAGTTACAGGAAAAGGATGGGGGAATGGGCAATTATGAAATATATCTTGCAGAGAGCTGGCCCAGAATGGTCTCTTTCTGAGCTATGACCTGTCTATGATGATATGATTCTGGATCCTTTTCTCATGAGGATGTTGTTGACACAACGTGAACATGTAATGGTTTATAAGCTGTAGAATATCCTGTAAAAATATTCAGTAGTTTGATATTTATGTTTTACTTTATACCATCAATCTGGGTTGGATATGCAAACAAAATGCTTAGCTGTATTATAATAATGGTGTTGTAAGAAGAACAGACAAGAATCTGCTCTTGCAAACTCGTATGTCAGCCAAGTGTTTTTTTTTTACCCAGCGTATTGAGGAAGGAGTTGAAGAAGGCCCAATAACTGGAATTAACCAGGTCTCAAACTTGCTTGACTAATCACTTCACCCCTCTCCAATACTCTCCCACTATTAACCCCTCACAATTGTTTCTTATCCTCTCTAGATCTTGTTGTGGCTGTACAGGACATTGGTTAGGTGACTATTGGAATATTGCGTGCAATTCTGGTCTCCTTCCTACTGGAAAGATGTTGTGAAACTTGAAAGGGTTCAGAAAAGATTTACAAGGATTTTGCCAGTGTTGGAGGATATGAGGTATAGGGAGAGGCTGAACAGGCTGGGGCTGTTTTCCCTGGAGCGTCAGAGGCTGAGGGGTGACCTTATAGAGGTTTACAAAATTCTGAGGGGCATGAATAGGATAAATAGACAAAGTCTTTTCCCTGGCATCAGGGAGTCCAGAACTAGAGGGAATAGGTTTAGGGTGAGAGGGGAAAGATATAAAACAGACCCAAGGGGCAACGTTTTTATGCAGTGGGTGGTACGTGTATGGAATGGGCTGCCAGAGAATGTGGTGGAGGCTGGTACAATTGGAACATTTAAAAGACATTTGGATGGATATATGAATAGGAAGGGTTTGGAGGGATATGGGCCGGCTGCTGGCAGGTGGGACTAGATTGGGTTGGGATACCTGGTCAGCATGGATGGGTTGGACCGAAGGGTCTGTTTCCATGCTGTACATTCTCTATAACTCTCTGTGACCTTATCTACCATGACCGTGACTTTCTGGCTTGTTGCAAAGTCAAGACACCATTTCCTGCACTGTGTCAATAGGTTTCACTGTGGTGTGAAATAGTGGAGAATGAACAGCCACATCATATTGGTATCAAACCTCTGAAGTGACCAATTTGGCAAACAAATCAATAATTTCACACCAGTGCTTGTCAATCAAAATTCTGATAGGGAAATAAATTCTCATGACAATAACTCAATGATGCATGATAATAATGATGAGTCACAAAGGCAACTGCTCCTTGACCAATTCTTGGTGTCTAAGTGTTGACCTTTCCAAGTACAATTAGAATGCCAAACAACAATAACAGCTTATACTTACATAGTGCCTTTAAAGTAATAAAATATCCAAGACTTTTCACAGCAGCATTATAATATAAAGTGTGATATCAGGCCACACAAAGGAATAGAAGTCAGATGACCAAAGGTTGGGCAAAAAGGTTAGGCCTAAACTGTATGTTAAAGGAGGAAAGTGGGAAAGAAAGGTGCAAAAGTGTAGGGACATTATTCCAGAGTTTAGTCATGACCACCAAGCAATTAAAATTGAGGTGAACTCAAGTGTTGTTAAATGTAAAAGGATGCAGAAAAGATTTACAAAAATGTTGCTAGGGTTGGAGGGTTTGAGCTAAAGAGAGAGGCTGAATAGTTTGGGGCTATTTTTCCTGGAGCGTCAGAGGCTGTGGGGTGGCCTTATAGAAATTTATAAAATCATGAGGGGCATGGATAGGGTGAATAGGCTTTCTTCTACGGAAGGGGAGTCCAAAACTAAAGGGCATAGGTTTAAGGTGAGAGGGGAAAGATATAAAAGGGACCTAACAGGCAACATTTTCACACAGAGGATGGTGTGTTTATGGAATGAGCTGCTAGTGGAAGTGATGGAGGGAGATACAATTATAACATTTAAGAGGCATCTGGATGGGTAAAAGGGGTTAGAGGGATATGGGCCAAATGCTGGCAAATGTGACTAGATTAATTTAGGATATCTTATCGGCACAGACGAGTTGGACAAAAGGTCTGTTTCCATTCTGTACATCTCTATGACTCTAAGAGGCCAGAACTCGAAGTGCTCAGATATTTCAGAGGAATTGAAGGAGATGCCAAATATAGGAAGAGATGCCCATTGTGAGATTTAAAATAAGGCTGAGAATTTTAAACTCAAGATATTGTTTGACAGGAGACAGCATAAGAAAGCTGAGCAGCGTTTAGAGAATGGGACTTGTTGCATGTCAAAACGGAAGCAGAGGTTTCGATGACCTCAAGTTATGTTGGATAAAATTTGGGATTGTACTAGAAAAGCTGAGTCTGGAGGAAGTAAAGGGATGGATGAGAGTTTCAACAGCAGATGAGCAGAGATATTGGTGAAGTGGAGCGACGGAAATGCAAAATAGCAATGGTACAAATATGAGATTGGATAATGGCTGTTACATAATTTAGCAAGAGTGGAGGAGTTTAGAGAGGCTGTGGTGAACACTCAATGTTGAGTGTTCTCAGCTTACATGTGAAAACTAACATTGCATAGAAGAGGGCCAAGGAATGATTCTTGGCCCTACCAGAGCTAATGATATGTGACCAAGAATTGAAGCCATTCTGACTGATTCTCTGATTATGAATGGATCGATAGAAATAGACCATATGATAGACACAATGCACCCAGCTTGGTGACAATGGAGAGGCATTGCAGGGCAATGGTGTGATCAACCATGTTAAAAGATGCAGACAGGAGAAGGGTGAGGATGGAATTGTTACCTTTGTCACTGTCACAGAAGATTTTGTTTGTGACTTCCAGTAGTTTGACAAGATGGAAACCTTTTCAGATAGATTCATATGGAGGATTCCAGGAATGGTGGGAATCGATTTGGTGACTGACAATATAGTCAAGGATGTTGGAGAGAAGAAAAGAGGTTGGAAATGGGAATATAGTTTGCAAGGACAGTGTATTTTTGGAATGGTTTTTTTGAAGAAATGGATGATGTCAGCAAATTTAAAAGAAAGAAGGACAACTCCTGTAGAAAGAGACAACCAGTTAAAATATTGGCTAAAATGGGGGGCAGGAGAGGAAGTTTGGTGATCACCAGTTTAGGAGGGATATGACCGATGGAATGAGAGGTAGATTTCATGGACAAGATAAGCTCAGAGAAAACATAACAGAATGTAAGAGAAAAATTTGAGAAAGCTGCTGAGGAGAAGGAGTGAAATCATAAAAGCAATCGATCGGGTTGTCATAACCTCGGTGACAGAAAAGTCCAGCAATTCATTTTACTTGTTGATGGAGGTGAGAGTGGAGGGGATCAGGAAGAGTGTTTTGAGAAGAGACTTTGCATTCTGGAATGATTCGTGAATCATAAGTAGTTTTAGTAGATGAGAGCAGAGCCAGTAATAGTTTAAGAAGTCCAGCCATGGCTGGACGGTTAAGCACATTGTGCACTATATCCGTTTAGTTTTATGTACCTTAAACTTACGGAGTATAACTGAGTACACTAGAAGGACATCCAGAGTGAGAAATAATAATGGTTTTACGGTGGATTATGAAGTAAACAATATAATATATAACCTTATGACTGGTAAGACAATATATGATGAATGGAAGGAAATTTATCCCATACAGATTCAGAATTTTATACCATAAACTTTCCCTAAATCATCCTTTTTTAGAAGAAGCTGAATTAGCAAATGTTCAGAATTTTTACATTGTTGCTATGTTGTAACTAACTGGCTTATTATTGATTGGGAGATATGATGATAGTAGTGTTGTCATGTGGAGAATGCTACTTTGGGGTTATTTTTAGGTTACAGAAACATCAGCCTTTCCCTTTACATGGTAACTGATACCATGTAACTGAAATTCTATACAGAAATGATTTGTTAGAATGCTATTGTCCAGCTCTGTTTAATAGTGTATAATGTTTTCCACTTGTTAGCTCTCTCCCTTTTTAACACTTGCTATTAAAATGTTTAACAGCCCAATCAATGAAATAAAGTCAAAGGCAATCTTCGCGGTACACAGGTTAAGAGTTGAAACAGCCACAAAGAAGAATAATACATAATTAGGTGTGAAATCGGCAGTGAAAGATTAACATCTTTATTTGATCCAGGTTTGGAATATACATGCTTTTATAAATTACTAAAAAGCGAGCCAAACAATACAAGACATAAATAATAATATAAATAGCTCTCCAAATTCAGCTGCCTGTGATAAAATTAAACTCCGCACAGTAAATACTATAATTACTTTATATCTTCATTGAATCATTTAGAAATGTGTTGCTCCTACTTTGTTCACTGCGTACCATGCTTGTCTCTTTTAAGCTATTGTGTCATTGGCAACTCGTTCCTCCTTCCTATGCTCCATGAGAATAATCCCTTCTTCAAACTCCATTAGACAAACCATTAGACCACTGGTCTCCATCAGCAGATATCCATTAGCTCAATTACTCATTTTAGCTAAAAATTCACATCTAGCGCAAATCTTTAACATGAATTTCACTTTGTGCATCAACTCAAGCAAAGAACATCCAGAACTATAAATCAAAAATAATGTTAAAAAAATTAATGCACATCATTGTCTAAATATAATAAGCTTAATGGTTTAAAGATATGTTGACAGGTAACATTTGGCTTTTTCATGAATTAAAACAAAAAGTTAATTTTGTTCGCCTCTACACTGGAGACATATTCATGTTTAACAATAAGTTGTTGAAGTCTTCAGTCAGAATGTTTTATATTAGCTAAACATTGTTTTACTTTTTCAATTGATATTCTTGAATCATTAAACTAAAATTAGAACCAAAGTAAATTTCCATATTAAATTCATAATTTGTACAATTTGTGTTACAGAAAATTGTTTTTATTTCCCTCTCTTGTAGCCCGTAATTTAATCCTTGGACTACTGACAGAGCTGAAAATGTGTTGCTGGAAAAGCGCAGCAGGTCAGGCAGCATCCAAAGAGCAGGAGAATCAATGTTTCGGGCATGAGCCCTTCTTCAGGAATGAAGTCCGAAACGTCAATTCTCCTGCTCTTTGGATGCTGCCTGACCTGCTGCGCTTTTCCAGAACACATTTTCAGCTCTGATCTCCAGCATCTGCAGTCCTCACTTTCTCCACTACTGACAGACTCAACAAAACTGAATTCTGGGAAAATTAATTTGTTCACTTTTGGCTCACATACCCATTAATAAAATGGAAACTACACAAATTTTTTATAGTAAATCTAATCATAATTGCAGACTGTTTGAACCACAGTCTCAAACATAAGGTACAAAAATAAAATTATATTTCTGCTTAAAACAAAATTTGTAAACATTGTAATTCTGCCAGTGTCCCTTTTTATCCCTATATTCCCATTTTTTTTCTGCCTAATTGTGTTTCGAAGTTCAATTCTAAATTTAACTTGATCAAATAAAATGTCTTTCCTTAAAAAAAACTTTGAATCTACAACTTGCTTGTCTACCTCATCATCATCCTCTTTAAACAATCACATTGGCTGAGAGTTGGTAAAGACTTGAGTTCAAGCCAGCTAAAAACCCAGAATATAATCAATGAGTTGGCCACAATATATGCAATTTTCATATAGTACTTTTTGGAAATGATTTTCACTCCCAAAACTCATCAGTATCACTAAAAGTCAACCCATCTACAACACTGAATGCAATACTACCATTTAACTGTTAGAATTCTTTGTAAACTCCTTGGAAAAGACAATCAACTTGGAGTAGATGCACTGAAATGATGCCCGATGGAGTTACTGTACAGCACTTTGACTAAACATAATAAAATCTTCCTTTGCTGGTCTAAAGAAAAGCCTACTTCCCCATGCAATATAGATTCCAGTATGCTACCCATGCTAGAAATGCCTAGTGCTCATGCAAAAAATGCAGAATTTGAAAATTCATCACATTTTAGTTAAATAGAAGCTGGCCCGTATTTCCTTGCAAGTAAAATATTAAAAGTGATCCAATTGAGATTGGGGGAAGCAGTGGCATAACAGTAATGTTCCTGGATTAGCAATCCAGAACACCAGGCTAACACTCTGGGACTTGGATTTGGATCTCACTGTGGTGAAATCTGAATTCAACAAAAGCCTGGGCCAAGTAGCTCGTCTATTGACAACAATGTAACCAATGCGAATTTTTGTTAAAAACTCATGTGCTTATAAATATCCTTTAGAAAGGAAATCCTTGTCTGGTTCATATATGACACCAGACCAATAGCAATTGTCCTCTGAGCTACTAGGAATGGGCAATAAGTCTAGCCTAGCTTTTCACAAATGAATTTTAAAAAAATGTTTATATGTCCTGCAATGAGTAACACCTTATGACTCCCCAGTGCCTGTCCACTATCCACAAGGCACAAGTCGGGAGTGTAATAGAATACACCTCACTAACCTGGATCAAAGCAGCTCCCAACAGCACTCAAGAAGCTTGATACTATGCAGGACAAACCAGCTCACTTGAATGGCATCATATCTATCAACATTCAGTCACTTCACCACCAATGCTCAGTAACAGCAGTGTATGCTATCAACAATATGCAATGTAGACAGCACCTTCCAAACCCATGGCCACTTCTATCTAGAAGGGCATGGGCTGCAGATGCATGGAAGCACTGCCTAGAAGTTCCCTCTGTGCCAATTACTATCCTGAATTGGAAATATATCGCCATTTCTTCAGTATCACTGGGACAAATCCTTGCATAACCTCCCTAGCGGCATTATGGGTCTACCCACAGCACAGCAGCAGTTCAAGAAAGCAGCTCACCATCACCTTCTCTAGGTGAGTAGAGATTGGTATTAAATCTGGCTCAGCCAAAGATGCCCTTGGTCCATGAGTGAATGTTTTAAAAAATTGAACATACTTGATTGTGTAGCTAGAAACTATTTTCCCTGTTGGAAGATCAGAATAAGGAGGCATAATCCTAAAATTTGACCTGGATGAATGATGTCAGTAAGTGCTTCTTCACATAAAGCAACATGCAATCCATCATGATTAGTCCAGTTTACAATTTCAACTCTGTAATTAATGGTTTGTGCTTATGTAAAGCATTTAATGGTTACAGATCCAAGATGGATAAATGAAGTTAATATAGAGTTCAGTCAAGAGCTAACCATATGGTGACAGTGACACAATTGACTGCATAACCTATTCCTTTTCTCTTGTTCGTAATGTTTCAGGGTTGAAAGTGATAATTTTTTCATATGCTCTTGGGATCGAATAAAAGAACATATTAGAATGATTATGCCCATTTTTCTAAGTGCTACTGATTCATAAGACTGTAAGGAAAGTGTAATGAACTGACAGCGGGAAATTCTCTTCATTTTTACTTCAGTGTGTTTTCTAGAATAGCTGTCAAAGGGGTAGATATTAAACTGCTGCATTCTAGCAGCACAAAATCAAGTAATTGGTACATATACAGGGAATTTGGACGAGGACTGGAAAATGTCCTAAATTAAGCTCCTTTGTGGAGAAAGGACAATGATAAAAATAATCTATGCCTGGGTATGCAGGAGCCTATAACTGCAGATTATCATCTGTCTCCCTAAATAGACTGTAGTCCTGCAAGTGAACTTGTGACTAATTGACTCTGCTTGAAAATTATAGTCTGCCTGGCAGAATAGCCCTCATATTTCAGAGAAAATAAGTGACTTGTTCTTTTGTGTGATCTCACCAAATAAAATGAAAAGCACTACAAAAGCAGCAGAACAGAAATTATACTGGTTCTCAAGTGGTCATTAATTATACACATCGACTCTTGGCAAGATTCCTACTGCCAAGAGGGAGCCTGCCAGTGCCCGACTGCAAATTCCAATGGTGGCATACCACTCTCCAGTACCAGAGTTGTTTAGTTGGGTATTTAAAGGGTCCTTGGAGTTCAATGGAATCTCAGTCTAGTAGATTGGGCTGAGACTGGAAAGTGTATGGGTCCTACACAAAGGATTAGTATGTCACATGACAGTCTCCCTTCATTTCCTGATTTTGGGGCAACTATCACCATTACTTAAAGGGCTCTTCAACTACTTTCAACTTAGTTGCTGATTGATTTCTACCAGCTGCTGCTAAACTAGAAGTGTTTAGCAATGGGTACTGTCAGCTAAAGTTTTTGATGTTGACAAGCAGTGGTATGACATGTGGTGAGGGCTTTTGTTCTGATTTCAAACATTCTGCACAAATCGTAGCAGCTTTTCTCCCACTCAATCTGCAGCACGGTCAGGACAGTTAGCAGAGGCAACAGACAGGAGCACAAGCTGTTCAAAGAGGAAGGAGGATAGTGGCTTTCATTTATATCCAAGAATCTTCAGCAACCGATGCTCCTACCCCAGCCTCAAGAAGTAACTATGTGTGCAATGTCTTCTAGTAAAGGAAGTGTCTCACAGATAGCTGCCACCTGTTACTGGCCTCGGGGTGAGGATGGCATTAGTAGGTGATTATAGGCAAGAACTTCTTTGCGTTGGGCTGTTTAACAGTCTGAGCGGGTGACATCTCCATTTGTACAGTTGTAGAAGTGACATATTGATGTTCTGTATGTAAAGAGGCAGTATTATCAGGAGGTTTTAGAATTAGATTTAGATTTTATTGTCATGTGTACTCAAGTACAGATGTTTTGGAGCACAGAGAAAAGTGTATAATGTTGCCACACAGGGTACCATCTTAGTTCAAAGGTACAGAGGAACAAAAAAAAGGTACAAAGTAATAAAAGAGAGAAACAAAGTTAAAAAGTCAGTTTAAGTAGAAAAAAATAAAGAAATAAGGTAATAATTAACATAAAAGTCCTTCTTTAAAATAAACTAGAAAAATAAAGGAATAAAGTGGAAAGTTCAACAATATTTTTTGGGTGCTTTACGATAATGGCGCCCCAAATTCCTCTGCTCAGTTCGTGCTCCTGGAGACCTCAGGTAGCAAGGGAGCTCCCTCACTGGTTGCCCCTATTACATGGGCTCGAATGCAACTGGTTAAGTCCACTCTCCGAATCTAATGAAGCCGCAGTGCCATCGCTGCTGAAGCTGCTGCCTCCGATCTCTTTGTGTTGCCTCCAGAACATGCCCCAGTAGGACTCACTTATAGCTGCTGATTGCAGGACCTCCTAACAGCCTCTGAGGTCAGGTAGAATGAGTATTCTCATCACGAGAGCATTTCCGGTGCACTTGGGCAGTTGCATGTAAGTTTGGAGATGCACTGTAACTACCATGTTCAGCTGCTGTGTGTGTGCTTACCAGGGTATCATGCAAGTGGAAAACCAATATCCTGGTAGCAGCTGTTACTTTCATGCTCTGCTGCACCATTAACACAAGAAACCCAACTATGGCTGCTGGGCAACTAGTTCTGTCTACTGATCACCCTGGTCATAGATTGAGTGGAAACCCATGCAAAGGAAGCACACATACATGAAAAGGGCGTGGGTTTCCCTGTCCCAGTGCTCCTGCAAAGTGCCACAGTCGCTCCAGCACAAATGGTGAAACACTGCTGTTCTTCAGTGGAGAGATGTCAGATCGCCAATGAGAGTGACCTTGATTCACTCTGGTCTTCTGAAATCTGATGCTGGACTGCATTGTGTCAGCTTGGTGAGCTGCAGTCTCGGTGGAGAAATGATGGCACACAGATGGAACAGTTTTATCTTTTGTAATCAATTCTCATATCTGAAGCTTCTCATTCCTGGAATAATTTTGTAAATCACTTTTGCACTCCAGCGCATTCCCATATTTCCTATAATGTTGCATCCAGAACAGTATACACTGCTCCAACTGAGGTCTAACAAGTATCTTATACAACTTTAACATCAACTCCTTGCTCTAGCACTCTACGCCTTTATTAAAAAAGTCCGACTGTAAAAGTCTGTTCCAACTCTGCCTATGGAAAAAAAGTCTGCTCCCAAAGATGGAAACAGATACCACAATATGATGCAGCCAAACATAAACTATGTGCAGCATAATAACAGCAACAGCATGGAGCTGCTAGGGACCTGCATGTACAATTCAAACATGAGGCTAGCAGACAGAGAGACAAGGGTAAAATTCAGAGCAGAAAAATATTTGATGAGAAGGCCAACATACTTTCCACTCTGTGAATGTGACACAAGTTGTGGACAATTAGGAAACTTTTGCTACATTAGCATCATATGCCTGAGAAAAGAGGCGAAGATGCACTCACAATCAAAGTCAACATGGGAGCAAGCACAAATATTCCCCCAGGCCAAGATGTCTACATTTGCTATAAAGGGATTCCCACACAAGATTTCACCATTAGAGGAATTCCAAATGCATAAGAGCCAAATTCTTCTCCAAGTTGGACACTAAACAAAGATATTGATTGCTTGGTTCAATTGGCAGAAGGATCTCAAGAAATCACCACTTTGGAACACTATTTGGAAAATACTGCTTCAGGAAACCGTGTTTTGGTTTATTCACTCAGGATCAGTGCCAGCATGTGGGCAGAATTAGAGAAAACTTTCCTGGGTGGGCATATGTTGTCAGTTATATTGTGGTGATAAGCAACACGAAAGAACAGTATGACTGCAACTTACACTCACTGACAGTGGCAGCTTGTCATGCAGAACTTACCTGGTTCAGCAAGAAATACCAAGTGAATGTAGGTCAGGTTAACTTTATATTCTTATGTCACTATTCATATTATGGAATACGTCCTGACCCAGGAAAACTAGAAGATTTAGGACAAATACCTATTTTTTTCAGGATTAAGCAGACCTGCAAAAGTGCTCAGATTTGTAAATGTCTTCGTATCTGCTTTAAAGCCGATAAAACATTATCATTAAAGTAGATTTTAAAAAAGAAAATGCAACCATGCAAGAGGGCAAACTTATTTCATTTGGCTCAAAACATGTTACATGAATGCAATCCAATTATTCAACTGTGGAACATGAAGCCTTTGTTCTGGCATTTGGAATTACAAAATACATGGGCACATATTCAGCAAATGATTCATTGTAAAAACCATCACGAACCATTGGAAATAACTTGGTGCAAGCCTCAAGCAAAAGGTTAAGTCATAAGATAAGAGGCCATGGTTTTGGAGGTGGTATATTGACGTGGACACAGATTTGGCTCATGAGCAGGAAGCAGCGAGTGGGGATAAAGGGTTCTTTTTCAACTTGGTGATCTGTGACCAAAGTGGTTCCAACAGGGATCACTGCTGGGACTGCAAATATTTACAATACATATTAATGACTTGGAGGAAGGAAGTGAATGAACTGTAGCCAAATTTCTAGACAACACTAAAACAGGTAGGAAGACAGGATGTGAGAGGGATATAAAATAGTTTACAAAGAGATATTGATAGTTTACGTAAGTGGGTAAAAGTTGACAAATGGATTATAAAGTGGGAAAATGTGAAGTTCCTCATATGAAGGTAGGAGAATTAATTTAAATAATATTCTGTTACATAAAACATTACAGCGCAATACAGGCCCTTCGGCCCTCGATCTTGTGCCGCCCTGTGAAACCAATCTGAAGCCCATCTAAACTATACTATTCCATTCTCATCCATATGCCTATCCAATGACCATTTAAATGCCCGTAAAGTTGGCGAGTCTACAACGGTTGCAGGCAGCACGTTCCATGCCCCTACTACACACTGAGTAAAGAAACTACCTCTGACATCTGTCCTATATCTATCACCCTTCAATTTAAAGCTATGCCCCCTCGTGCTAGCCATCACCATCCTAGGAAAAAGGCTCTCACTGTCCAACCTATCTAACCCTCTGATTATTTTATATGTCTAAATTAAGTCACCTCTCAACCTTCTTCTCTGTAACAAAAACAGCCTCAAGTTCCTCAACCTTTCCTCATAAGACCTTCTCTCCATACCAGGCAACATCCTAGTACATCTCCTCTGAACCCTTCCTAAAGCTTCCACATCCTTCCTATAATGAGATGACCAAAACTGCATGCAATACCCCAAGTGTGGCCACACCAGAGTTTTGTACAGCTGCAGCATGACCTCATGGTTCTGAACTCGATCCCTCTACTAATAAAAGCTAACACACTGTATGCCTTCTTAATAACCCTATCAACCTGGGTGGCAACTTTGAGGGATCTATGTTACATGGACACTGGGATCTCACTGCTCATCTACACTACCAAGAATCTTACCATTAGCCCAGTACTCTGCATTCCTGTCACTCCTTCCAAAGTGAATCACCTCAGACCTTTCTGCATTAAACTTCATTTGCCACCTCTCAGCCCAGTTCTGCAGCTTACCTATGTCCCTCTGTAACCTACACATCCTTTGGCACTATCCACAATTGTACCGACCTTAGTGTTGTCTACAAATTTACTAACCCACCCTTTACACCCTCATTCAGGTCGTTTATAAAAATGACAAACAGCAGTGGAGCCAAAACAGATCCTTGTGGTACACCACTAGTAACTGAACACCAGGATAAATATTTCCCATCAACCACCACTCTGTTTTCTTTCAGCTAGCCAATTTCTGGTCCAAACCATTAAATCATCCTCAATTCTATGCCTCTGTATTTTGTGCAGCAGCCTGCCATGGGAAACCTTATCAAATGCCTTACTGAAATCCATATACACCACATCAACAGCTATACTATCATCCACTTGTTTGTTCACCTTCTCAAAGAACTCAATAATATTGTGAGGCACGATCTACCCTTCATAAAACCATGTTGACTATTCCTAATCAACCTATTCCTATCGAAATGATTATAAATCCTATCTCTCATAACCTTTTCCATCGCTTTACTCAAAACCGAAGTAAGGCTCACTGGTCTATAATTACCAGGGTTTTCTCTACTCCCCTTCTTGAACAAGGGAACAACATTTTCTATCCTCCAATGTTCTGACACTATTCTTGTAGACAATGATGACATAAACATTAAAACCAAAGGCTTGGCAAACTCCTCCCTGGCTTCCCAGAGAATCCCAGGATAAATCCCATCCAGCCCAGGGGATTTATCTATTTTCACACTTGCAAGAATTTCTAACACTGCCTCCTTGTGAACCTCAATCCCATCTAGCCTCGTAGCCTGTTTCACAGTATTCTCCTCTATGCTATTGTCTTTTTCCAGTGTGAATACTGATAAAAAATATTTATTTAGTGCTTCCCCATCTCCTCTAACTCCATGCCCAACTTTCCACTTGATTGGCCCTAATCTTGCTCTCATCATTCTTTTATCCCTTATTATCTGTGATCCTATCTGCTAACAACTTCTCATGTCCCCTCTTCGCTCACCTGAGTTCTCTCTTTAGGTCATTCCTGGCTACCTTGTAACTCTCAATTGCCATAACTGAGCCTTCACATCTTATCCTAACATAAGCCTTCTTCTTCCTCTTGATAAGAGATTCAACTTCCTTAGTAAACTGCGGCTCCTGCGCTACACAACTGTCTGATAGGTACATACTTATCAAGGACACACAGTAGCTGTTCCTTGAATAAACTTCACATTTCTATCATGCCCATTCCCTGCAGTTTCCTTCCCCATCCTATGCATCCTGAATCTTGTCTAATCACATCATAATTGCCTTTCCTCAGCTGTAGTTCTTGCCCTCTGGTGTATACCTATCCCTTTCCATCACTAAAGTAAACATGACTGAATTGTGGTCACTATAACCAAAGTGTTCACCTACCTCCAAATCGAACAAGGTTCGATTGCCTAGAACCAAATCTACATACTGTGTCAGATAACCCTCCTACACACAATGGACAAAAACAGACCCATCTAAAGTACTTGAACTATAGTATTTCCAGTCAATTTCTGTGAAGTTCAAGTCTCCCATAACAAATACCCTGTCACTCTCACTCCTATCAAGAATCATCTTTGCTATCCTTTCCTCAACATCTCTGGAACTGTTCAGAGGCCTACAGAAAACTCCCAACAGTGTGACCTCTTCTTTCCTACTTCTAATCTCAGCCCATACTACCTCAGTTGATGAGTCCTCAAATGTCCTTTCTGCAGCTGTAAAACTGTCCTTGACTAACAATGCCACACCCCCACCTCTTTTACCATCTTCTCAGTTCTTGCTAAAACATCTAACTTCCAGAATCAAGTATTCTTTTGGTCTTGAGAAACTTCAGAAAGCTGCAACACAAAGGGATTTGGGGGTATTTCTAAGTGTCAAATCATATCAAAAAATTTTGAAATTGCTCCATGCATCAAGATCAAAATCATGAACATTTGTCAGGAAGAGCTGGAGTTCTGAACACCAATCATAGAGCAACACCATTATCAAACTTTCTTCAACCTGAAAAACTGTTCATCACATTCTCGGTTTCCTAACACTGAATCTGTTTTGCACCTACTGTCTCTTTTATTCAACAAACTTTAACTTTTGTCACAAAACTGCTGTTTGACACTAGATCTAAAAACTTTTGGAAGTCCTTGTGTATGAAACAAGGAAACCATCTTCTCTTGCTAGTTCATGTACCCACATGTATCCACCTGTCTCATTACTGCGTGCAGTAGGGAAGCTTCAATGACTCTCACCCACCACATCCTCCCAAACTGTGAAGCTGTCAAACCTTCTTGTGCTTCCACCTCTTTCCTTCAGGACACACCATCTGTCATTTGTCTACACCAGCAGTAATAGCTCATCCACCACTTCAATCTGACTCAATCCCTCTGTTTTGTCTCCTTGTGGGAGTAAATATCTCATAAAAACTCTGAAGGAAAAAGAACAGGAGTAAGCCTTTTGGCCCATCGATCCTACTCCATTATTCAATATGGTCACAGCTGATCATCCTACACAGAGCCCTGTTTCTGTCTTTTCCCGAAACATTTTGATCCCTTTAGCCCTAAGAACTACATCTAACTCCTTTTGAAAACATTCAATGTTTTGGCCTCAAAGGAATTCCACAGGCTCACCACTCTCTGTGTGAAGAAATTTCTCTTAATGTCTTAAATGGCATCTCCTTATTTTCAAATTGTGATTCCTAGTACTGGACTCCCTAGTGTTGGTGAAAATCCTTCCTGCATCTACCCTGCCTGGTTCTGTTAGATGTTTATCAGTTTTCATGAAAGTTCACTGCCCCACCTTCATTCTTTGAAACTCCAGTGAATATACATCTAACCAATCCATCTCTGTCTTAAGTCTGTCTACATTCTTACATAGGAGTCTTACAAGGAAGTGCACATTCTTTTACAGTTGGGTGATGTCTGGTGCTCCATTAATATCCAAAATCTGCCTTTAGCATATTATTCTGGTGGTTAAAGAGGTCTTAATTGCTGATTATGTAACTTTAGATGCTGGAGTGAAATTGGCTAAGAACTACATCCTTATTTCTTGGTGTACATGAATCATAGACACGGAAGATTGGTGGGTAGTTGAAAAAGATTTGTGTCAGGATGCCTCTCAGCCTGATAATGGTCATGGCAGAGCACAGTAACGAAGCTTCAGAAACTAACCTTACATAGCACCTTGCAACTAGAAACTCTGAATGAGTTCTAATCATTCCCTTGTGCCTACCAGAACAGACAATGTCACCATTCTTGAATGCAGGGGCAGCAGGTTGTGAAGCTTTCAAACAGCTGATAATGGTGAATTCTCTTGCACAAGAAAAAGTGAAGAAAGTATTAAGAAAGAAATGACTTTTGCTTTTGCACATTACAAGGCCTTCTTGCCCTTGTGGCAATAAAAGTCCACATTCAGTGTATGATGTATTCACCTAACTCAGATCCCTTGAAAGTGGGTAATAATTAAGTCCTGTCTGACTTGTTATGCCTGACAATATATCAGTTACCTTTGCAGGGCGCAGGAGATCAATGATCTTACAGTACTGCTGTGTATTTTTTATAGCAACTGCATTGACTATGATGGCTATCTCCATCCATGCTGGCAGTGTCTGGTTAGATTAGATTAGATTAGATTGCTTACAGTGTGGAAACAGGCCCTTCGGCCCAACAAGTCCACACCGACCTGCCGAAGCGCAACCCACCCATACCCCTACATATACCCCTTACCTAACACTACGGGCAATTTAGCATGGCCAATTCACCTGACCCGCACATCTTTGGACTGTGGGAGGAAACCGGAGCACCCGGAGGAAACCCACGCAGACACGGGGAGAATGTGCAAACTCCACACAGTCAGTCGCCTGAGGCGGGAATTGAACCCAGGTCCCTGGCGCTGTGAGGCAGCAGTGCTAATCACTGTGCCACCGTGCTGCCCTGGTGTTATGGTCTCAATTGGCAGTGCTGAGGAAAGAGGATGGTCCTCCTCTCCACCACCCCATCCACTAGGACCTCCAAGTTCCTGTTGGCAAATGGGTGCCATGTTCCCTTTCTTGGCCCCCTCCTTCCAAATGCAACTTATTTGGGGTGGTAGTTTGTGGCTTGCGCTGTTTGAAATGGTGTACAGCTTGGGTTTAAATATGACACCCATGGCATCATCACCAGAAGGTCCCAGCAGTAGAAATACTTGTATCTCTGTGAGCATATGATATAACATGAACAGCCCCTGGAATGTGATGGATAATTAATGGTGGAAGCAGCAGATGGTTGCTACAGATTGAGAAAAAATCGCCCCCCATGAAACTGAGTGATACTTGGCCAAATTAGGGGACGATTCAGTCCTATGTCTAGTTTCCATTCCTAGGCTGAGTATGTAAATTTGTGTTAGCAAACACAGAACCACCACATCCATGGATATTTTCTGTCACTGCCTGCACATTGTCTACTAAGAGGCCACCTAGACCCCTGTTAATAAAGGATCCCTCTCCCTCTTTCTGTAATGTGCACCAAAGCCTCCTGTGCTGCATTAGAAGGTCCTGGAGCATGCTTCCTGTCATGTGCATCTTTTTTTTTTCTGCGTAAGTACCTTTCTCCAGCCACTTTCAGCACCTGCTGCAGCCACAAAGCACCTTCCTTTAAGTAGTGCTGGCTAATGTCAAGCGGCGCTATTTCAGTTTTAAGCCTTAGTTAAGAATGTAGTCTTTCAGCATCGCAGGCTACACTCTACAATCATGGTAATAAGTAAATATCGCAAGATTTGCATGCTGCCTGCATCAAGTGCAACAAGCACAGATTAATCATAGGAAATTAGGGAGCCTATCTCCCTTTTGCTTTCTCCATAGCAATGTCTCAACCAATCAGAGTCAACTTTCAATCAATTAACACCTTTTTCTCTTGCACAATAAATTGTGATAATTTAATATTTGCTTTCTTGTGTTAATGCTGATAAGTGCAAAATTAAGAGATTTGGCAACGTCTCCCTTTTCATAGCCATGAAAATTACAGCAGGGAAACCAAAACTCCATCGCAACTCGACAATTCATTTAACTTATATTTAAAATTTTCAACTGGTTGACAGATAAATCTATATTTTTCAAAAATAATTGTTTGTGCAAACTCTATGCTTCACAGAGTCATCAGACATAGCTCCAGTTGTGTTTGACAGTGACAATGCATGGAAAACATTGCTAAATATTAAGAAACTTGTAAAAGCTGTAGCTTCAAATGCAACTGGGTTTCTTCCATTCTCTTAGTCTTCTTCCATTTATTATCAGTCCCTGAACAAAAGATTGAATGCAAGTGACTCTACCAACAAAAGGGGCTTTGAATCTGAAGGGAAAGTAGCCCTCAAAGAGGGTGAAAAAATCCAAGTGGCTCTATTATTTGCACTTACACTAATTAGACATTTTTCCCGTCAACTATTCATTGCTGCACTGAAGACAAACTTACTGAATTATTTTCTAAAGTGTTTGCAAAAGTTTACATCTGTTTGTGTCTCTGTGGAGTGAAATGAGCACTTCAACTGCATTGTGAAAAACTGGAGAAAGTTGATATTGTTTGTACTATTGTGGAATCATAAAGACAGGAATAAATTAATGAAACACTTCTCTGGAAGCATTACCATTTCAAACACAGCGTCCTCCAAATTTTGAAGAAGAAATGAGACCTTAGCTTTAAAGAGAACTTTAAACTCGTAAAACTCTGATTAGTTCCCAAAGGGAGCAGAAGTCAGGAACAAGAGGAAAGCAAGTGGGGAGACTTGCTCCAGAGGAATTAATAAACCACTATCATTTAATCTGCTTCATTAGTGTCTTTACTCGTGGAATGGGCATATTTCCTTTGCTTTCTACTCCCTTCTTAATTTCACCTTTTACAATGCAACACTTGTGGACCCATCTGTGGTTTCTGAAGTATGAGTTAACTCATTCCTGTACCCTGCCCTTCACCCAATATTTATGTATTTATGTCCATATGAGAGGTTGCTGGGTTTGTCAGGTTATGACTTTAAATGTATTATTTTCTGCAATAGTAGGACTTTTTTTTCTGGGCCTTTACTCCCAGGCAACATTGATCAGGCACCTACCCTTTTGACATAGCACAGGAATGTTATACTGTCCAATATGATGGAAAAAAGGTCACTTGTCTTGCCAGATGGATTGCTGAGGCTATCCAATACATATTACAATGGCCTGGGTCAACAAATTCCAGCAACCAGGGATTGAACAATGGTACTGAGTCGAGAGTGTGATGTTGGAAAAGCACAGCAGGTCAGGCAGCATCCCAGCAGCAGGAGAATCGATGTTTCGGGCATAAGCCCTTGATCAGGAACAGCGGTACTACCTTCTTTACTCTTTCCTGGAAGTTGGGTATCACCATCAACTCCAATATTTATTGCCCATCCCTAATTGCCCTGAATTAATTGGCCATCCATAATTGCCCTGAATGGATTGATGGCCATTTCTGAGGGCAATTAATAGTCAACCACCCTGCTGTAGGTCTGGTGTTTCCTGTAGGCCGAACTAGGTAAGGAAGCAACTTTATTTCCCTAAAGGACAGAACTGAGTGTTGTCTGCAACTGAGGTAAGAATAACATAGCACAATGGCTCAGTGGTTTGCACTGCTGCCTCATAGTAACTGGAGTTTGATTCCATCCTCAGGTGAATGTCTTTGTGCAGTGTGCACATTCTCCCCATGTCTGCATGGGTATGCCCTGGTTTTCTCCACAGTCCAAAGATGTACAGGTGGATTGGCCGTGCTAAATGTGGGGTTATGGGGTAGTGAGGTGGTCTGGATGGGAATGCTCTTTGCAGGACTGGTGTGGGCTAAATGGTCTACTTCCGCATACTGTATGGATTCTTTAAAAAAACAGGAAAATCTGTCCTATTCTTGTTTACAGTTTAGTTCCTGTGCTTTGATTGTTCTAAAACAGTCCCCACTAACCTCAAATATGCATTCTCAAGTGGTGTTTTCTCATTCTCAGCTATTACAGCAATAACTATACTATAACTCTCTCCCATTTGGAAATAGATTGGCATCAATTAATACTTGATTTAATTTTGGATTCATGCTGGCCCTTAATTTGATATTCAATAAGTCATTTAAAAGCAAAATTGTGGGGTTGTTTTCCCTTATTTAACTCCTGCACCTGCAGCTGATGTGGCAGATTACTGCTGTCCAAATGAACTTAACTCTTGTCCTTAATTTAGTATACAATGTTTAAACAAACGTGTCCTTGTTGTATTTTGGTAAGACAACCCAGGGCAGGACTTATACAGTTAATGGTAGGGCCCTGGGAGTGTTGTCAAATAGAGAGACCTAGAAGTGCATGTACATATTTCCTTGAAAGTGGCATTACAGGTAGACAGATTGATGAAGAAGGCATTGATTACAGGTGTTGGGACAACATGTTAAAGCTGTACAAGACAAATTTGGAATACTGTGTACAATTCTGGTCATCCTGCTATAGGGATATTATTAAACTGGAAAGATGCAAAAAATATTTACAAGAATGTTACCGAGATTGGAAGACTTGAGTTACAACGAGATACAGGATAGGCTGAGAGTTTTTTCCTTGGAGCATTGGAAGCTGAGGGTTGACCTTATATGGGTTTATAAAATCATGAGGGTCCTGGATAATATGATTGGTTAAGGTTTTTTTATTCCAGGGTAAGGGAGTCCAGAACTAGAGGGTAAGGCAAGAGGGGCAAAGTTTAAAGGGACCTGAGGGACACATTTTTCACACAGACAGTGGTGCATATATGGAACAAACTGCCAAAAGAAGTGGTAGAGGCAGGTACAACGGCAAAATTAAAAGACATTCAGACAGTTACCTGGATAGAAAAAGTTTAGGGGGTTATGAGTCTAACTCAGACAAATGGGACTAGTTAAGTTTAGGAAATCTAGTCAACATGGATGAGTCGGGTCTATTTCCATGACTCTATGACTAAGTCAAATGCCTCATACTGTAAAATTTAAGAAGCATGCTTTATTAATCTACTTATGCATAAGGAGCATTTTGCCCTACTACTGTTCTAATGCAGTACGGCAATAAACTAGCACTTTTTAAGTCATTCATAGAGACCTAGAAACATTTCTACATTAAAGGTTTTGATGAAAGGTCTGGACTAAAACCTATTGTTAAGAAATATGAAGATTTCATTATATTCTTATTATTCAAAATAGGTGAGCTTCCAAAAATTTACTTTACATCTTAAATTGATTTATCATTTCAGTTTCAAAATGCCAATGTAAAATATTATTCAAAGAATTCATATATTCTCATTACTCTTATCTAATCATTTTCCACCTAAAAGAAAGTAGAAGGCCAGTGAAATCTTCAAAGATACTGAGAATAAAGGGACTATATGGCCCCACAGGTTCCGATCTTGTGGTTGGTTTAAACCCTACATCTCCCCTGCCCAATGAAAGTGAATTTAAAATATTACTTTTGAGCCTTTTCTGTGAAGCAGCTACCTCTCCTTATGGCAGTGGCTGACCACAGTTTACTAGTCATGATGCAATTTGGGTGCCAAGGTAATTCCCCTTCTACTGACCTCCAAACTATATTAGGGGTCAGTGTTGGGAAGCAACATTGGGCACAAGCTTAGTCTCACCAACAGGAACATCACCGACTGAGTTTCAGGGTCAATGTAGTTAGCTCCACATGCGTTAATTGCTCACTGAGATATCATTCAACTGAATATCTTTAATGCCAGAATCTGGCTAGCATGTGTTAGAGATCTATTTAACTACAGGAAGACAACTTTAATTTGCTCCTCATTCGATAGCCAGCTGGGTTCGCTGGACATCAGGCAAACACAGAGACACTGAATGATTTTATTCCTTCCCAGCTGAGATCAACTGACTCATTCTAGTTCAGGGATTAAACTTAGAACAGTTCATGTGAGTGTAATTCAGTATCGCATCATGAGATGCCTTCACTCGTGTACTCAATGGGAAGTCATTTATATTTCCAGTAGTTCCCCTGAAAAGCAAGAGCTTTTCACCAAATCGCCACAATGCATCCCTTGATTTAACAAGTGAGGAAATACCTATAGAAATACTTAATAGATACACAAACAGAAGAATGAAGTGATTTTTTTCTGACATTATAAAATTAAATACACAAATATACATTTGTGTTCATTAGGAGAAGGGCAACATGCTGCAGAATGGAACACATTCCGATATTAAAAGGAACAGGAAAAGTCATGTAAATTTTGAAATTATGAATTAAAACTGGTTTTGGACAAGACTATACACCCAAGGTTTTCTTTGTGCTAACAGTTATGTGTTTTATCAGTTCAAAGGACAAAAGTAGATGGTGCATCTCTAAGTTCCCTGAATGATTTCAAAATACTTCTGATTAATTTAGGAAAATGCTATTTTCATCCTTTACTTCTTTAATGAATTCTTGAGTTCTGGGATTCACTGGCAAGGCCAATATTCATTGCTCATCTATAACTGCCCTTGAGAAGGCATTGATGTGTATTTTTGAACTACTGTAGTCCAAGTAGTGAAGACAATTCCACAGTCCCCTGATACTGACTCAGCAACAATGAAGAACAGAGCTATATTTCAATAGTTAAATGCTATGTACCTTAAAGTGGTAACGTTTGTATGCACCTGCCACACTTGACAATGTAACAGGTTTGGGAGGAATTGAGGAGAGGCCTTCTGCTCAATTTGTTACTGTAATTCCTAATCAAAGATGAGCAACTTCTTAGTATTTAATTATTTAACTTGTGCATACTCAAACAACCAAGCTGGTGGCTGGATAGAATTCCTAAAGCTTAGACAGTGGATATTCCTGGACAATCATATAGGCGAAAGTGAGGACGGCAGATGCTAGAGATTAGAGTTGAGAGTGGGGTGCTGGAAAAGCACAGCAGGTCAGGCATCATCCGAGCAGCAGGAGAATCGATGTTTCCAGTAAATTCCTGGACAATGTAGCCACAGGAATGATCTGGCATCAAGTGTATTGCCAAATTGTCACTTGCTTGAATGTTTTTCCACCTCATCAGTGCTTCACATTTGTTGCCTGGTTTTCTGAGCTCTGATTCTCCAGAAAGGAAAAGCATAGTGTCCCTGGAAGAGTTAATTCTCTTATTGTAATGCAAGGAGAAGACTTTTATGGCAGTAGCTGCTGTAAGTTTTTTTTAAGGTACAGCATGGATGCCAGTAAATGGTGAATGGATTTAAGGGTGAATGGTTTATATGGTAGGTGGGTGTAGTAAGTGGGTAGAATGGGTGGGTAGTGTAGCAAATCAGTAGAGTGGTAGTTAGGAAGGGTGGTAAGAAGGAAGGGTGACAAGAGGGTAGGTTATCAAGTGAGAGCACAGGAAGAACAGGGGGCAGTTGGGCTAGGTTGGAAGAGGTAGTCTGGTCTACAGCCATTACGATTGGGATGAAAGGTGGATGTAATTCAGGTGGTAGGCGGTTCCCAAGTTTCGTTGGGCTAGGCGGTGTTGCATAATCAGGGGTGTATTTGAGTAGGGTTGGGGGTTAGTTGGGAGGGCAGGGAGTCAGGTTGAATGATAGTGGTTGGTCATGGTGGGTGTAGGAAGGTTTGGGGGATGGATTAACATGAGTGATTGAGGGGTCAGTTCTAAAATCACCTCCCAGCTAGTCTGAGTTTAATCAGTCCAGCATTTCCTGAGTAATTATCCAGGTAAGTAAGATGGAAGTCTCCAAAGTCTCCCACAGTAACTCAGAGTCAGAGGGTTTTGTGGATGGTCCAAGGGAATTGGCAAATTGCTCATCAGAAGTACAAACTTCCTAGGCATTTCCAATGGAGGTCAGTGCATTGGGATTTCAGGTGAGCTAGGGAAGTCATTGCTGGGCCACTAGTTGAGATATTTGTATCATTGATAGTCACAGGTGAGGTGCTAGAAGACTGGAGGTTGGCTAATGTGGTACCACTACTTAAGAAAGGTGGTAAGGACAGGCCAGTGAACTATAGACCAGGGAGCCTGACGTTGGTGGTGGGCAAGTTGTTGGAGGGAATCCTGAGGGACAGGATTTGCATGTATTTGGAAAGGCAAGGACTTTAGGGGGAGTCAACATGGCTTTGTGCGTGGGAAATCATGTCTCACAAACTTGACTGAGTTTTTTGAAGAAGGAACAGAGAGGATTGATGAGAGCAGAATGGTGGACGTGATCTATATGGACTTCAGTAAGGCGTTCAACAAGGTTCCTCATGGGAAACTGGGTTAGCAAGGTTAGACCTCATGGAATACAGGGACAACTAGCCATTTGGATACAGAACTAGCTTGAAGGTCGAAGACAGAGGGTGGTGGTGGAGGATTGCTTTTCAGACTGGAGGCCTGTGATCAGTGGAGTGCCACAAGGAATAGTGTTGGGTTCACTACTTTTTGCCATTTATATAAATGATTTGGATGTGAACATAGGATATATAGTTGGTAAGTTTGCAGATGACATCAAAATTGGAGGTGTAGTGGACAGTGAAGAAGGTTACCTCAGATTATAACAGGATCTTGATCAGATGAACCAATTAGCTGGGTAGTGGCATTTGGAGTTTAATTTAGATAAATGCGAGGTGTTGCATTTTAGGAAAGCAAATCTTAGCAAAGCTTATACACTTAATGGTAAGATCCTAAGAAGAGTTGCTGAACAAAGAGACCTTAGGATGCAGGCTCATAGCTCCTTTAAAGTGGACTCTCAGGTAGATAAGATAGTGAAGAAGGCGTTTGGTATGCTTTCTTTTATTGGTCTGAGTATTGAGCATAAGAGTTAGGAGGTCATGTTGCAGCTGTACAGGGCATTGGTTAGGCCACTTATGAAATATTGTGTGCAATTCTGGTCTCTTTTCTATCATAAGGATGTTGTGAAACTTGAAAGAGTTCAGAAAAGACTTACAAGGATGGTGCCAGGGTTGGAGGATTTGAGCAATAGGAAGTGATTGAATAAGCTGGGGCTGTTTTCCCTGAAGCGTGGGCTAAGGGGTGACCTTATAGAGGGGTGACCTTATTGCTTTCCTAAAATGCAATACCTCGCGTTTATATAAATTAAACTCCAAATGCCACTACTCAGCTGATTGGTTCATCTGATCAAGATCCTGTTATAATCTGAGGTAACCTTCTTCGCTGTCCACTTAACGTCCAATTTTGGTGTCATCTGCACACTTACTAACTTTGTATCCTATGTTCACATCCAAATCATTAATATAAATAACGAAAAGCAGTGGACCCAGAACCAATCATGAACGGCATGGATAGGGTAAATAGACAAAGTCTTTTCCCTGGGTTGGGAGAGTCCAGAACTAGAGGACATAGGTTTCAGGTGAGAGAGGAAAGACATTAAAGAGATCTAAGGGGCAACTTTTTCAGGCAGAGGTGGTACGTGTATGGAATGAACTGCCAGAGGAAGTGGTGGAGGCTGGTACAATTGCAACATTTAAAAGGCATCTGGATGGATATATGAATAGGAAGGGTTTAGAGGGATATGGGTTAGGTGCTGGCAAGTGGGACTAGATTAGGTTGGGATATCTGGTTAGCCTGGAAAGGTTGGACCAAAGGGTCTGTTTCCGTGCTGTACGTCTCTATGATTCATGAGCATCTTGCTTCATCTCCCTGGTCTCTGATGATTCAAAGATTTGAAGATCTGGGCCATTGTTTGGGTGGCACTGTAGTTTCAGCCTGGATGGTCTTAGCAATCTCATCAATGTTTTGTGGCTGCATAGAGACTTTAGTCTATTCAGAAACAGTTTAAAAGTGTCCACTGTTGCCATGGAAGATCAAATCTGAGTGAATGGAAAGTGACATCTACAATGAGAAATTAATTTCTGGTGAATGTTTTCTTTAGCCACAAGCCTCTAGTTGTTACTCCTCAATTTGGTGGCTTTAATCAAAAAGGTTGGAGTGAGTGATGGCACACTGCTGATGTGTTGAGGAAGTCATTGAATAAGGTGGGCTTGGATTGAAGTAGACCTTCCCCAATATTTTGCCTGTTGCAATTACCTTGTTTCAGGGGTGGAAGGGGGACATCACTGTTGCTCAGGGTTGGGGAGGTAAGTTAGTTGAGCATTGCCTCTGATGATATGCATTGATTTTCATTTCGCAATATTAAGTTTGTATGGACAGATTTTGTTAGATGCAATATTCTAAGTTGAGTAGATGATGGCAAGAGTGGAAGTCCTTGGCCTGTTATCCCGATCAAGTATTAGCCAGTTTACCCAGGAGCTTAGAGCTGAAAATGTGTTGCTGGAAAAGCGCAGCAGGTCAGGCAGCATCCAAGGAACAGGAAATTCGACGTTTCGGGCATAAGCCCTTCTGCCTGACCTGCTGTGCTTTTCCAGCAACTCATTTTCAGCTCTGATCTCCAGCATCTGCAGACCTCACTTTCTCCTACCCAGGAGCTTATACAGGTTTTATCATTTTTTAACACTCTTGATAACCCTATAAGGGTCCACTGCTTTTCGTTATTTATATTAATGATTTGGATGTGAACATAGGATACAAAGTTAGTAAGTGTGCAGATGACACCAAAATTGGACGTTAAGTGGACAGCGAAGAAGGTTACCTCAGATTATAACAGGATCTTGATCAGATGAACCAATCAGCTGAGTAGTGGCATTTGGAGAATGATATTTACCTAAGGAGTGCAGAGATCAAACTTCAGCCATTTGGGATGATGTGCAGTTCTCTCTTAATGCTGTCATTGTGCAGGTGGAATATGCTAAGGATTGTCTTACTGCTGTTTGGTTGTACACAACACGCCTTACAGCAGTTGGCCAGCTTTGCAATATTATTGATTAATGAGCCTTCCAACTCTGGTGGCACAAAGACCAATGCCCATGATGTGGCAGGAAACCAAAGATCCCCCTTAAAAAGTGAATTAAATAATTCAGTGCTTGAAGAATCTTAACATCGCACAATCAAAAACCTTCTTACTGTCAATGGTTCTCCTTCGCACCCTGATCATTTTGACAAGCTCTGTACATCAGACTGTCAGGCGGTGAGGAACACACTTTACTTCCCAAGAGGCTCTCCTGATTACCTACTGGAAGCTTGGCTGAGAGGTTGTGGAGATCACAGAAAAGCAGACTATTTCCCAGTTCTCTTGTTCAAATTGGGGAGGATGACCCAGAGAATTATTGTGGAAATTCAACCTTTGGTACGAAAAATTGGGCAATTGGGCTAAAGTTGTCTCAGGTCACTTCATACAGAAACCTTACATTTTTGAAAAGACATGAACAAAACCATCACTCTAAAGTTATCTTTGTATAATGCAAGATTACGCTGGTCCTGGAAAATCTAAGTAAAATGGAAGGTTTTCTCAGCAGCCAGCTGAAGGGTATCTCTCTGGGCTTGAGTCAGAGGAGTAGTCAGTTGTCCACAAACTGAATGCTTGTTTTTTCATATATTGGTCTGATAAAATAAAAATTTTCAGCATTTTCTACAGAATACAACTGTTGAACGCTGATCACTTTCAGAGTCTGTTATGCCTTCATGTTCCTTCTCTATTGTTGATGGAAGCATGATATTGAAGTGATATTGGAGGGTGTTTAATACAAATTCATGAGTGTCAAAAAATTTGATCACACCAAATTGTGGGGAAATGGTTCAAAAACAGTTACTTTTACAGTCATAATGAAAAATGTAAATTACAAAAGCCATGAAAATAGTTATGAAAGGCTCCCAACTAAGAGAGGATTAAAATGTTAAAAAGAAAAACCCGCATGCAACATCCTGCATTCGTGGAAAACTTTGTACAATACTGCGTGGTTTAATCAAAACAAACACTATAATTAAAGCACTTTCACCTCAAATAATTGTTTAAACACTGCAGCATATTTTCTGATTCTATAGTCATGCTTCTTCCTTGAAATGAAGACCACAGAATGTCCACACAACCAAAGCAAGCACTCAGTGTAAAACAATTGGCATCCCTAAATGTAAATAATATCACAGGTCAAAGTGGCACTCTTCTCTGCACTGTTTGCAGTTTGGAAATTCTTTTTTTGTTCACCTCTTTCTCTTTCAGAAGTACACAATGGCACTGGAATATAAATTACCAGCAGCGATTAAATAATAGTTCAAAGCCGATTGCAAAGGCTGTGGTGTTTACAAAGTATTTTTTAAGCAGCATGATGAAACATTTCAAGAAGAGACATTAACCTATGGGCTCAAGTATTAGTGAATGGTTCAAACTGGCATGAGGCTGGATTTTGGGCCTGAATAGTTTGTGACCCCATGATTTGCTTTGTTTGGCTGTGGCAGCTGCGGTTATCAACAGATGTTTCAGCAATAAATAATTGGTATCATCTCAGAAAAGAGCCGTCTACCTGGGGAGAAGGCATAATACAAGAAACACGGGGTCGCTATTACTGCTGCATTAATCTCTCATATACACAGGTTTCTTGGGGAGTTTACTGCAGGTGTTTCTTCTGTGAGAAAGCCTTCTGATGCAGGCAAACTCTCTAAAGTTATAAAGCTTTTGTGTGGGATAACGAAGGTCAGGCAGAGCTATAAATTCCTGTCTTGGAGGAACAAAAACAGCTTTACTACTTTTATAGACAACCACCTCCCCCCGCAAAAAACAAAAATGCACAAGACACAGTACGACTTTTAAAAAGATTTCTCCAAGTGTTCATTAGCAAATTGTTCTTGGACTTAAAAGTTCATGTGAAAATGAAGGGAAAATATTTATCCACAGCTTTGTGATAGAAAAAAAATGAAGTTTTCTTTGAGGGGGGGGTTGTCTGTTTTAGCTTAGAGATTCTGAGAAAAATGTTGAACACCCTTTGTGGAACTAATGTATGAAAACTTTTTAGTTGAATTCCTGAAACAGAATGGGTTGTTTTAGCTTTGTTTGTTTAAAAAAATGGGGGAGGGAAGAGACGACCCCTCTTTTATAATGATCCCCACGTCTGTGGCTTTCAAAATGTTTGGAATATTGGCTCATCTCCGTTCATGTGAGAGAGGTCACTTTTACTCATTAGTTTTGGTGAACAGCATTTGTTTAGCTTCGTGCTTAATGTGAAAGAACGAACATAAATTTGCAAGACTAGAAAGACGCTGTTAAATAAGCTCTTGAAAGTACTTAAATACATATGATGATGATGTATGAATTAAATGAGAAAATATTTTGTTTTCAATTATGATTTCTTTTTTTTGAAAGGAAATGCTTTTTTGTGTGCAACAGGTGCATTATTCATACCAGCAAATCTGGCAGCTTCTCGCTGATGATATCTTTCAGGTTTGTTTTGTCTTCTGGGCATACTTCTTGTTTGTATTGCCACCTCTCTGGCACAAAGGGCCACTTCATTTCCTTTGCCTGTTCCAGCAGGGTCCTCAGATCAGCAGAGAGTGAAGCTAGGAAGGTCAAAGTTCATGTAAGGAAATCTCAAAGAAATAAAAGACACCTCAATTGCAAATGCTAAAGATATGGCATCTGAAGTTGTGAAAGCACATCCACTTGAGAGTAACTACAAGCTGCTCAGTCCTTACAAAAGAATCATAATGGTGATTTGTCTGTCACTGGGTGCTTTACTATACCATGCCCTGCAGGTAAACAAACTCAATCAGCTCTTAAAAAACGTTTTTAAAGGAAGTAAATCCTTTCAATGACACTCTATGCATGAAGAACCATAGCAGGAATGGAATGAGACAAAATGATCATCAAAACACTTAGTAATGCTCACTGTAGCAAAGTGCCTGGGATTTGTTTTAAACAGAATTAGCCAGGGCCTATTTGTGAACTCTGTGTAACTGATGAATTTACAATAAAGGAATATTTGTCCTCGAAATTCACTGGTGGTTTTCTCCGTCTCCTGTTGGAGTTATAGTTGGAGATCAGGACTACTCCAGCAGAATTTCAGAGAAAAGTTTGGACAATTTGATTTGGATGCCAGCCAGAATTCAGCAAGTATACCCTATTAGTTAAAACATATGAATCAGTGTTTGAACACGTCTTTTTTTTTAACCTTGTGCCTAAGTTAATCCACTAATGCAGTGCTCATCAATAATGTTCACCTACCTACTCATTACTGCTTTGGTTTATGCATCAACCCCTTGTGCTAATGAATAAGGCTGGATTAACAAAGCTAAATTCTGGCTGATGCCAAGCTAAGCTTCTTTCTTTCTTTTTTCAAACTTTGAGTGCTGAATGACTTCTATAGATTTTAAAACATGAACACAAGGAGGCGGTGGAAAAAAAAGCCACAAGACTGATCCCTTCTGTCAGAAAACTGAGTTAAGAGGAGTGCAAGGGAAACTGGGCTTTTCAGCCTTTGAAAGAAAGCACTGAGAGGGGACCACATAGTATGGATGATCGTAAAGGGTGGACACTAAAGGGTAAATCTAGAACAAATTATTGCACACACAAATGCAAAAAAGCAATTTAATGTTCAGTATTAGAAGCTTCTTTTTCACACAGAAGGGATCATTTTAATTTTTTGCCAGATGTTAATTTGAATCACTTGCTCCATGTTTTTCAGATCACAGTAGATGTTAATATTACTCTGAGCGAGTGTGTAATGGAATTCTGGTTTGGATGTCAATAGGATTTTTTTTTCAATTTTGGGAGGAGCAGAGTGCATGAATTTAAAATATGTAAGAATTGGATATTGGGCAAATTTCACATAGGATATTGTGTCTTAGGAACATATTGCTGCCTGTTGTAGTGCCTACTGACTCTCTGAAGGCCTATAAGAAAGAGCTGCACTGCCTCCTGAGTGAAGCAGAAATCGCATTATATAGAAACATCTTTATAGATAGCAATTGATTTACGTGGTTGGGCTGATTCTGATTGCTCGGTGTGAAGTAAGGAATTTTCTGTGTATTTATGAGAGCGTCAATATTCATTTTAATTTTGAAATCTACTCTCTTTAGATGTACATCACTCTTCAAGGCAAAAGTAAATCGGTTGGTGTGGACTGGTTGGGCCAAAGGGCCTGTTCCCACACTGTAGGGAATCTAATCTAATCTAACTCGGAAGGGAAATTTTACATATTCTGGGAAATCACGGATATATTGCCCAGGATCTTTGATTCATAAAATCAATGGATGGAAAAATCAGGAAAAGGGCCTGCAATGTCCTTTATTGAAGTTTGAAATTTCACTCTCTTGTTTTCTTTCTTTCTGGACATAAATTTCATTCCTAGCACTTGTCCTGTATTGATGCCACAATTTGCTGCTATTCAGGTGAGATTATTCATGAATACATGAAATGTCCAAATTGGTAGAAATATCACAGGCCATTCTTCAGAAAATTTGATCAAAACAGAACTTCACAAACCTGGAGACACATCTTGTACATTACTGCAGTACTTTTGCTTTTTACTGGAACTTGTTGAAGCACCACAATGGCCTGAGGAGAAACTTCCAGAGATCCTTATCCTTCTTTTATTTTAACTGAGTACTGAAGACTCATGACATTTGTGATTACTGGGGATTCTTACATAACCTTGACTGGAACAAAATTGATTAGAACCTCCTGAGAATACAAGGTACAGGGTGAAGCAAAGTCTTGCCAGTGGTGAAAGCTCAAGGAGCTCAGTTTAAAGGGCAATAGGATTTCCATGTTTCAGGCAGTTCTTCATTAAATGAAACAGTATTCTATTTGTATGCTGTGATTAAATGCCTGCACCTTGGGTCACAGTGAGATTAATATCAATGTCAGGAATATTGAGCATGTCACTGCAGTCATCTTGCTAGACTAGCTGAGTATGTGGAATTCTGTATTTGCATTACCAACAATTCTTTACTTAAATCATTTTACCCAATGATGCACATTCTACTTTTAAATGTTGTGTTAGCTGCATGGTAAAGGATCAACTCAAGCTGCATCAAACCTGCATAAATTGCTTAAATGTTTTGTACAAAATTAAAATGTGGTCCATAAGTGCGATGCTGTTCATAATATCAAGATGATGGATCATGACCCTGGATCACTTGTACACATAGTGATTTACTTTTATTTACTTTTTTATAACAAAAAAACATACATCCCAAAAATGGCTGTGCATGTAAGTTTAGTATCTCTCTAGGGGGAAGACACCCTGGAATGTCAGACCTGATGAGTCGTCAAGGAACCTTTAAAGGAAAGGACACACTTAATGTAAGGTCCTAGGGAGTGTTGCTGAACAAAGAAACCTTAGAGTGCAGGTGTGTAGCTCCTTGAAAGTAGAGTCACAGGTAGATAGGATAGTGAAGAAGGCATTTGGTATGCTTTCCTTTATTGGTCAGAGAATTGAGTACAAGAGCTGGGAGGTCATGTTGCGGCTGTTCAGGACATTGGTTAGCTCACTGTTGGAGTATTGCATGAAATTCTGGTCCTCTTCCTAGGTGAGAGGGGAAAGATATAAAAGGGACCTAAGGGGCAACTTTTTCACGCAGAGGGTGGTATGTGTATGGAATGAGCTGCCAAAGGAAGTGGTGGAGGCTGATACAATTGCAACATTTAAAAGGCATCTGGATGGATATAGGAAGGGTTTGGAGGGATATGGGCCAGGTACTGGCAGGTGGGATTAGATTGGGTTGGGATATCTGGTCGGCGTGGATGGGTTGGACCAAAGGGTCTGTTTCTATTCTATACAACTGTATGACTCTATGACTACAAAGAGGAGAAGTGCCCTACAAACTAGACTATAATTTGTGAACATGTTGAGAAAAAAGGTGGAAGTCTGGGAACGACACAGGTATTGTGTCTTCCTCTTTCATGAATGCAAAAGAACAGGAGTTCTTTGTGTCTGTGTGGAAGAGATGTTAGCAAGGTGAGGGACTGTTGCGTGCCTGTGTGCTGAGGTACTCTGTGTGTACTAGTCTGAGTTTGAGTGCTAGTGCAATCACAGTCAAAGATACACCCACTAGTCATCCCTGCATTGCAAATAAAAGATTCAATTCCTGTGGGTGCTAGAGACGAGCTGGCCAGCAAGCCAGTTAAAAGGAAATATGACAAAAGAAGGACTCTCTTGCTCCTGAGTGTGGCTAATCAACCATTGTCAAAAGGAAACAAGGTAAATAATCTGCAAAGCCAACAAATTTGAAATATATGTTAACCAATCAATGTTTCATGATCTGATCTTCATGAAAGACCCAAAGAAACTGATCATATATATTGTAACTTTTCTCTTTTCTAAGACTCACTTTTTTTATTTCTAATGTGTGCTTATGTATGCTGTATTATTATTTCTTCTTGCATTTAGTAACTAATAAACTTACTCTGTTGTTACCTTAAGAAAGCATTATTAAATTGGTTCCATTTAAATCATAAATTCAATTGTTTCGGAGGAAGGTATCCAGAATGGAGGGGATCCTTTGTAAATTAACCTTGTTGTGACAATCTGAGGGGATGGGTGAATAAAGATCGGGAGCCAGTTCACCCATCCTCAGAGAACTTGATGTATCCTGCCTGCAACTGTAATAACTTGAGGAACTCACCAGGGCCTGTGATGAGCAAATCTGGGTCTCATCTGAGATCTGGTCATAACAAGACCATAATGTTGTTGTGCCATACATTTGGAGAAGTATTAAATTATATTGTTTACCCCTATAATTTTGTACAATTTTTCACCCTGAAAATTGGGAGTGTAACAGTACACTTGCCAACATCTGGGCTGGTTTGTGTGTGGCGACACCATGAGTTTTAGGGAAAAAAAAGTTTAATGATCAATATTATAAGTTGCTTTAACTGCCTTCATGCAAATTCCTCCAGTTACTGTCATAAACCTGCATACCCAGTGGGGATTATTATTTGGAACTGTATTTGTGCATGTCATCTGAGTTGCTGTATTGAAGCCATCACAACATATTTATATTATATGATTCCTGATGAAGGGCTTATGCTCGAAACGTCGAATTCCCTATTCCTGAGATGCTGCCTGGCCTGCTGTGCTTTGACCAGCAACACATTTTCAGCCATCACAACATAAGAAGCATTCTAATCCTCCTTGTTAATGAGCCTAATAGGAAGTGAAGGAAATTAGATTGAACATGGCACATTTTGAATTGCTCATGGTTCAGCATAGCACATGTTAAATTTACCCAATATAATCATGAAGATCCTGTGATTATTTATGTTTTTTCACACTTTGTTTCGATACCTTTTAAGAAAGTTAAGGTCAGATTTCTTCTTGAGTGCCAGAGTGATGTATAGTGTGCGTGATTTACAAAGAATACGCATGTTGACCTTACATGGTTAGCATTACTGATGCAGTAAGAGCTGCTTAGAACGGAGTTGAAACAAGTCATAGATAACTGCTGCCTTGAATTAGTTGTATGGGCTTATATTTCAAATGCATGCGAACGACTGATTCATGATGAATTCACCTTTCACACCTGAGCTCTTACTTTGGACAAGCTTCATTCAGCAGGTGGATAGAAATTAGGGGACACTTCTGTGAACAGTAGTCCGGAAATAAACATTATTCAAATCCTGGTCTCCCTTATATTTTGAATGGAATAAAACAGAGAGGGAGCAAAGGCTGTAAGGTACTAGCTGTGGTATTTGGCAAATTAAAACACTGCCAAAAATGTTACAGGATGCTCTTCAAGCCTGCTCACAAATGTAGTATTTCACAAAGCCTTAATTCTAGCAGCATCATCACCAGCCTGGGTCCAATGGCTAAGGTATGTGAGAAAGTGTTGATGAATGTGTATGGCAGATTGTCTGCTGGTACTTGTGGTACCATTGTGTCAAAGCAGAAGTGTTTATGGTTCAGTCAATAGTGTTCTCAAAACACTGTCCACAAACTCATTTTAACAAGCAGTGGGGCTCAAGTGGTCTGCAATGATTCTTGTTTCCTTTAGGTTGGTAAAGTTTGTACAAATATATTGAAATATAAGAGAGGGCTGAGGGTTATAAATATGAAACGTCCAGTGTTCCATAAGTATGACATACATACTTGCACATATAGACTGGGACACCAGTCTGAAAAAAAGGTAATGCCCTTTAAAACCAGGATTTAGCAGCATATACTGACAAGTTATGTGCAGCAGGGGTTTGCCTACTGTTCTATCACAGCAACTATTCACCCCTTGTGTTTATTGGAGCTTAAAATGAGAACTGACAGCAATTCACTGTGACAAAGTGTGCTTCCTTCCCAACTCAAGGCTAAATCCTATTCATGTGCTGTAAATCCAGTTATTTCTCGACACTCGCCTGCCAAAAGAAAAACGAAGCCAAAGCGACAGGGCATCGTGTCTCTCGGCAGTGTGGACCGTGCTGGTGGGTCTCACAGACACTGCCGCTATCCCTTTGCTCGGCTGCTCAATAGCTCTCACCTTCGCACTGCCGGTACTCTGTCATGTCCTGTTCTGACGGTTCTGATGGGGGTGCAGTTAGGGCCCGCTTACAGTCCTGGAGGAGTGCAACCACCTCTTGGTTATTCATGACCACTCGCTCGACTATGAATTGAACTTCCCTGGGTGTGGAATGATCAATTACCTATGGGAAGACACAAAAGCCAAATAAAAGATCCTTCAGGCGAACTACCTGGTGAACAAAGGGGAGAAATGATTAACTCAAACTGTCATCAATTATCTGCAAGACTCAAGCAGGGCAAGATAATGCTGGAGTTCCATCAAAATACACGGGCAGCCTCCGCGGACATTATCCACAGCTTCAGAGTTTATGACTAGGTTTGGTGCTGGGACATCAGCAGCTGCAACACTCTTTTCTCACACACACATACAGACACATTGCACCCACTTCCCAGCACCCACACCACTTCTTTCTTTTTAGATGCATTCACTGATTGACTCCCCAGGCCACAGCACACATCCATCAAAACAGGAGTGCTTATGTGGGCCCAAGACGTGGGACTTCATGTTGTCTGTCTCAGCTGCTGATGCCCTGAAATCTGCTCCATTTTACACAATGGGGCAGATTCCCGCATTCCACCAGCAGCAACACCTACTGTGTGTTTTCAACATCTCAGCCACGGCTGGATTGTCAAAATCTGCACATCTTCTTCAGTAACTGCCACAGGATGTGGAGGAAGGGGCACGGAACCAGAGAGTGACAACGAGGCTCTTCGGCCCATCGTGCTGGGACTGTAGGGACAAATGCAAAGAAAAGTGAAGCAACAGTGAATGCTGGAAATCTGAACTGAAATCAGAAAATGAAGGAACTCTCAAATAAAGGCAAGCTACGGTCGATTTGCGTTTTGAAAATGGAGAAACTCAGTAGGTCTGGCAGCCTCTGCAGAGACAGAAAAACGGAGTTAACATTTCGAATCCAGTATGATTCTTTATTGCAGAGGGCTGTTGCGGTTGATTTATTAAGTATATTCAAGGCTGAGATAGATTTTTAATCTGTAGTCAATGATTATGGGCATATGACAAGAAAGTGGAGTTGAGAATTATAAGATCAAGTGCTGTCTCATTGAACAAACAAAACAAACCACCACTTGACATCAGCACTGCCTGCCCCAGCTGCAGCCAAATGATCTCACTACTTACCTGACAGCTATAGTGAGAAAATCAGGGTTGCTATGTTCTAGAGTGTGGAAAAATGAATACAGCATCAATTCCAATCTCATGCAGGTACAGTTAACTCAGATCTCCCCAGTTGGACCTGCACTGTGAATTCTGATGGGCAATATGTAGCTGAGTTGGAGCAGACTCCATTAGTGACACATAGAAGATACCAACACTGGGTATATTGGTCCTGATGCAGCCCCAGCAAAGTAGGCTGGGAAAATTTCCCCTGATGACTCACTCTGCCCAGAGTCTGAAAGTCTGTTGGTCCACTAACAATTGTCTTCTCTGCAGCATGGTAAAGTATTGGCCAATTTAAGCCAAATTTTATTGCAATTTTACTTCCACTTGTCTTTCCCAAATTAAGGAACCATCTCAGATACCACAGCAAATCTACCAGACCTTGAGCTGCTTCACTCTTGGTTGCCAATAGTTACATTATGAAGTAACCATGGTCCCTGTTCTGCCATGGTGGCACGGTGGCTCAGTGGTTAGCACTGCTGCCTCACAGCATTAGGAACCCGCGTTCAATTCCAGCCTTGAGTGACTCCATGTGTGGAGTTTGCACATTCTCCCCGTGTCTGCATGGCTTTGCTCTGGTTTCCTCCCACAATCCAAAAGATGTGCAGGTTAGGTGAATTGGTCATGCTAAATTGCCCACAGTGTTCAGCGATGTGTAGGTTAGGTGTATTAGTCAGTAGTAAACATAGGGTAGAGGAATGGGTCTGGTTGGTTTACTCTTTGGAGGGTTGGTGTGGACTTGTTGGGTCGAAGGGCCTGTTTCCATACTGTAGGGATTTTATGAATATAAGGTTACTATGAGGTCAGGTAGCTCAGTTGGCTGGATGGTGGGTTCAATCCCTGTATTGGATGAGGTTACCCTGAAGGATCATCTTCAATCCTTCCCCTTGCCTGAGGCGTGCTGTCCTTCATGTTAGATTACCATCAATTGTCCTTCTCTAACGGGAGTACAGGACCATGGTTACTTTATAATGTAACTAAAGGCAACCAAGAGTGAAGCAACTCAAGGTCTGATAGATTTGCTGTGTTATCTGAGGTGACTCCTTAATTTGGGAAAGACAAGTGGAAGTAAAACTACAGTAAAATTTGATTTAAATTGGCCAATACTTTACCATGCTGCAGAAAAGACAACTGTTAGTGGACCAACAGACTTCAAACTCTGGGCGGAGTGAGTCATCAGGAAAATTTTCCCAGCATATTTTGCTGGGCTGCAACAGGAATGAATACCCAGTATTGGTATCTTCTTTTGTGTCACTAATGGGGTCTGTTCCATCTCAGTCACATAATCAATAGCAGCAATGGCTAAGAAAAAAGGAATATACTGGTTCCAAGGATCAAATGTGCACAGGATGGCGATGTTAAAATAAAGACTTACTATTTTGGATTTCTCTTCAGCATCTTAACATAAATCATTCAGGCACAGCATGTAATAAAGTGGTCATTCTAGATAAGATTCTAAATTCACCATACATAGAATGCACAAGGAACATATACCATGTTTCTAATTACACTCTTGTTCAGTAGTCCAAGCACTGCCACAAGATATTATCTCAATATAATTACAGTAATCTCAAAGCTTGGAATTTCTGCTGGCATTATTAGTAGATGAAAGGTTAACACAGGTCAATTCATTTACATTGATGGAAAGTGCGAACTTCCACTTATGTAACGCTTCGTGGCTTGAGAGATGCCTCACATCTAATGAGCTGAATTCTATGCGGGAGCGGTGGTTCTGCACACTGGCTGCAATGTCAGCCCGCCTCACTAGCCACAACATAATTTTGTGTGGTTCAGGCAGGTGACTGCCCAAGGTTGTGGCTTATGCCTTCTCGAGAGAGGATATACTCCCTCCAGCCAATTAAATAGTCAAGAGCTCTCCAGTTCCAGCAGAGGAACTGGAAACATTGGCCCACACTGAGGCTGCAATCAGTCCCTGAGGATTAGGCCAGACTGGAAGGTATGCGATCATCAGGCTTTATACTTGCTAGCTGTAGGCAACTGTAATGCTGACAAAATTCCAACATGGAAGGAAGTTCTTCAATGACCATTATTTGGTCATTCAAAAGGCCTCAATTGGACAAAGGTTGCCCAACACCCATCCTGTCACTGATTAAATATCAATAGATCTGGAGAAGCAGGGGCCTTTCATCCTATTTTAATTTTCCTCTGCTACCTAACCACATCTACGTGACACCAGGGTGGGGATGAGTAAAACTGCAGCTAATTACTTTTGCCATGTAGTTACTGTCTATATTTGGCAACCATGGTAGCAATGGCCTTTTTAATGAAGGAATGACCATACCATCAATCTTTGCTGCTGCTGATCGAAAAAAGACAGTTTTCCAACACACTGGGTGCTCTCCATGGGTTTTCTTTGTATGTTGGTGTGACACCTCTTACATTTATCTGAACAGGCCACCAAAGAACCTTGGACCATGTTCAACTCTATCAGCATTGAACTATAATGTCAAGCTAGATTGTGAGTTTGAGCTTTGAGTGCCACCAGCCCATTTTCTTTGTCTGAGAAGCGGCCTGGAGAGAATAGAATATCAGAGAAGTTTCTATCTGGATCAGCAGGGACAGCAGTCTTCATGTAGACCTATAAATAAATACACTTCATGCTTGCCTGAAACAGGCAGGAGGTTGTGTACATAAGCAAACGGGGATCTTGGGTGGATTGCAATCAAGTGCAATGGGTAGAACATTTTTCAAACATCAACAACAAGTGAAGAACAGCTCAACCAGAGGCTTCTTTAAACGATAGTTGGCGAGTGATCCAAAAAGATTTGGAACTGCTTTCAACCGAGTTTGTAAGGACCAAAACAATGATATTCTCTTGAGCCTACAGAAACACTGAGACTCTTGGCTTGGCTGCTTGGTGCCAGGTGCCAGGTAATATTTATTTACAAAGTTATCCCTCCTGCTCTTCCTATGTAACTTGCAAAATGGCAACATTAGAATGAATAAACAAATACAGGAAATTGCTGAAAAGCAGTGAAAAATATAGTCTCTATACACAATTTATAGTAAATTCTCAAAAAACATTTTATTTAAGGCCATATGATTCAAATGGATACTTAATCACACATAGAAGAGCCCTCTTGAGAATCTCTTTCTCTTCAGTTGAAACACTGCTGTCCAGGTAAACACGATGGTTAAATTAGCTGGTAAAGAGATGTTCAGGGTCAGTGACTGGCTATCTGTTAATCTCTGAAGAAAAACACTTCCAGCTGCTTAAGTAGTTTCCTGAAACTACCATAAACGTCTGCTACGGCAGCCAAACATGCTGTCAATAGCACTGACACCTGATGACTGGGACGCTGATCAAGCAAGTGTTAATGTGAGGACCGGATGTGCTCACACTTGCTGGAACAGCTCTGAATACATCCCAGGTCAAGGTGAAGCATTGCTGCCATCTGCCCCCTTCATCACTCAGACATGTCTGAGGAAAACAATCACCTCAGCACAGCTCCACACTCTTAAACAAAAACAGCAGGTTGAAATCTATGTTAAATCCAAATGCGCCAGCCTTCAAAACATATGAAAGATCTTCATTAGATCACCGAAAAGTTCCTAAATACAGTTATGACACAAGAATAGAGAATTAAGACATGAATCTGTAACTTCACTGCTTATAAATTGATATCAGTAAGGTGTTTCATCACAGATTGACAAAGAATGGGTAAAATGCAGCTGATATCTACTCTTGTATAAACCTGATGTGGAAGTGCCTATGTTGAACTATGTTGAAAAAAGCGTCTGTTTTCAAATAAACCTGTTGGACTATAACCCGGTGTCATATGATTTTTGATCCTGCACAACCCTATAAGGCGAGGCTGTAGGAACCAATGGCACAAATGTTTAACTGATATAACCATAAAACACCTTTAAACAACGACTGCACACAACATTCAATCACTTGCACTGGAGCAAAAAACATTGACTGCCAAACCATGAGGATGTGTCCCCTTTGACTGCTTTCATTTGGAGAGGCTCATACCAAAATTGGAATGGAAGAAAATTGGCTTTTCAAAGGACACTACAGTGCAGTTTGAAGCATTGGATCTTCTAGGCATTTCTGAGGAGGAGCGTGAGCACTGAATGTGAGATTTGTTTCCCATCAAAATCTAAAGACATTTTTACTTCTTGATTTTTACTTGATGCATTTTACAACATTTTGGAACCTCCTGCATTTTGCCTTTGAAGCAAAATTAATTTGTTTTGGTTCTAGTGCCTTCTACTGAGGATGTAATCTCAGACATTAGGAGATAGTGCAGTCCTGATGAAGGGTCCTGTCTACAAGGTCAACTCTCCTGCTCCTCAGATGCTGCCTGACCTGCTGTGCTTTTTATAGTGCCACACTTTATCGACTCTGTAATCTCAGACATACATTGTCGGACAGTCTAGGGCACATGAGGTTGGTCTAATGACTCAGAAGTTGTGGATTCAATGTAGCCATGGCATATATGATAATTGTAGGCTGGCTTCAGGGAAGTGCTCAAAAAACAACGATTGGATTATCGTAAAACCTGACTAATTGTGCAAGAAACCTGCCATATCTGCCCAGTCAGGCCTGCACATAAATCCAATCCCACACCACTGGCTGGATTTTATGGAGCACAACATACCTACAACCTAAACCCGTCTGAAAAAGGTGGGGGTGGGGCTGAGGAGGACCACCCAAGATACTCTGCAGCATTTAATGCTGGAGGCTGTGAGGAAACACTTCTACCCAGATCTCATTAGGAAGTCCACCTTAAATCTGATCCTGTTGGGGCTATAGAGGCGACAGTTAATCCACTTGACAGGTAGATCTCTGAGTGGTGGCCACTGCTGGGCTATAGGCAACTTGAAGGCGGAGGAGCCGACAGAGTCCAGACAACAGGGACAACAATGGTGTACTCCTGCAGTGAGGCTGGCAGATTACCAGAGATGGTGCAGGGGGAGGTGAGGTTCAGGGTTGAAGAAACTGGAGAGGGGGATTGCAGGTAAAGGGGGTGGAATTACCTTGTTTTAGGGGCCACAAAAGGGACAGGGAATCTCAAAAGAAATTACACCCCCTTGCTGACCCTCCTTGGAATGGACCATGGCCTGCAATGTGAAAAATAAAAATGGAGGCAGAATGGGGTCCCTTAAATGGTCAATTAATGACCACTTGAGGGCCTCAATAGGAGCAGATGGCCTGCCTGACACATCAACTCCATCTCATTAAAATTTGAGATAGGTCACGGGTAGGTGGGTATGTAATAGGTTGGCTCTTTACGTATCCTACCATCTCCCAACCACTTACAAATACATTGGTTAGAAAGTGTAAAATCCAAGCCAGTACGATTAATGCTTCAACAAATTAAGAAGGAAACTGTACTGCAAGCCCTTCAGAGACTAGGTCACCACACTGTCAAACATTAACATTGAAAATGATCAAGTGGTCGTTGATGGAAATCAAGAATTGGCAGTTCTTGTTCCTCAGTGTTAAACTGGTGTTGGCCAAGATATCAGACTCCCATCAAAAACATCTTTGCTGGAGTAATGGGTTTTGGTCAGACAGCTGACACTACAATATTAACTTGAGAAATAAGTAATATGCAGCTATACTGTACTGACAGCTGGAATTGTGTTCTCAGGAGGAGAACAGCCCAACAAGATTTGCAATCGCTGCTGGTTCCCCGTGGTATTGACAAGCCTGCACCTGAACCTCTGTAGTTCACCTGGAGTTTGCTAGGCTGGTTCTGAAGATTGCTAACACAGGGCCACTGGTGTCACACAGAGGTCAGATCAAGTAAAGACAGCTATATTTCTCTCCCTGATGGACATTAGTGAACCTGTTGCATTTTTGTGCCATTCTACCATTTTACTGGTTTTGTTTTTGTTTTGAAACCTGAATTCATATAGTGAGATTCGGACTGAAATATTATGGATCCTGCATCCAGTAACAAACCAGAGCACTGCCACCTGGTGAAAAGGCTCATAACTTGGTTACTGGGAAGCAGATTTTCACACTGAGGTACAAACAAGGAGGCCCAGGGCATAAAATCCAATAGCAGCTAATAATAGAGGCAGAATTTGGTATTTTGTACGAAACAAAGGTGCTCCTGGTGCTCCTGGATTCAGCATCTGTCAGAAACATGCTGGTATGGATGTGTTTTTATAGCTATTTTTCATAGTTGCACTGACATGAGATGCAGAATTTTGAGTCTGGACCCTGACAACCAGCGGTCCTGACCCCACACTGTGTGAGTAACAGTGATTTTAATGGTTATCAATCAAACGTTTCAGAAACCTCATGATACAGCTCTGGCAAACAGGACTTGAAGCTGGACCGTCTGGCCAAGAACGAGGAGATATTTTGAATCATCCTGCTCAGAGATGTTGTCACATACCTCTAGAGCAGGCAGGATTGGAACCCAGGTCTCTTAGCTCAAAGGTAAGGACATTATGACTGTGCCATAAGAGGCCTCCTTCTCCTTAATTGGCCAGTTAGTAATATGTAGACATACTAGCTATTCAATGGAGGATAGGGGCAAACTCTTCAACCTAGACTGACTGCCAACAGAAGGCCCTCAAGCTTGAAAGAAGCAACAGCTTGCTGATTCTGGGAAGAGGAACAAGGTATTATCCTTTCAATAATTTCATAAAAAGTTCATTTTAAAATTGGCAACTGTTGCTATACTCTGCCACCCGGAGGCCACTTTAATTGTGGGAACTCTGAGCTCAAAAGCTGCATGAATTCATGTAAAACTCCGTTACCTCACTTTTTAGATTAGAATCAATCTAAACATCATGGCATAGACAGAGAACACAGGGGGCTAACACCTTCAACATATTGTCTAGCTATCACCATTGTTAACAGCTAACCTGAGAATGCAACTTTTTTATAAAAAAAGGTTTTGTGATTTACACATGAAAGAAGTGAAACTATCACGGTATTCTAACAGATGAAAGGCTTAACAATCAATTTTTCAATGTATAATTTCAGTTACATCACACTGTAAATTTTTGCTATAAATTCTGTGTGTTAAGTTTGACCCCTCCATTACCACCTGTTGAAGGAGCGTCACTCCAAAAGCTAGTGCTTCCAATTAAACCTGTTGGACTATAACCTGGTTTTATGTGATTTCAATTGTGGGAAGTTTATTAGCCAGATGGAAGATTTCAGTCGGCCAATATTAATTGGCCCATGATTACCCTACCTGAATCGGGTTATGCTGGCTTGCATAGGTCTCCCTCACATCAGCTGGGCTCTGGGAAAATGGCTAGGCAGCAAACCAACGTTTTGCCCAGCGCTGTAGCTATTTGTGTCTGGCTGTCTGCCCACCCAATTCTACTCTCATCCCCACATGGCAGTGAAAATACTGTCCTGGGTCTCAATCGGTATCAGAAGAATGATTAAACAAACAAACAAAGACTGCAGATGGTGGAAGTCTGAAATAAGAACCAGAAATTGCTGGAAAAACTCAGCACCTGTGGGGAGAAGACAGAGTCATTACTTCATATCCAGTGACCTTTCTTAGAACTGATTGTAGCTAGGACAGGTTAGTATTTATGCTGAAGACTAGGGATGGGGAGGGGAAAGGAGTGAATAACTCGATCCAAGATACTATATTTGCTGCTCACTGTGGTCTCCTCTACCTTGGGAAGACAAAATTCAGACTGGCAACTGCTTTGCGGAACATCGACATTCTATCTGCAAAAATGACCCTGAGCTTCCTGTTGCCTGCCATTTCAACAAGTCATCATGGTCCCATGCCAACAATTCTGTCTTGGGCCTCCTGCAGTGCTTCAACACAAGGTGGAAGAACTGGAATTCCTCATTTTCCGTCTGAGGACTCTGCAGCCTTCTGGACTCTATCTCCCGTTCAAATAATTTTAGAAATTGAGCAGTCTCTTTTGGGTTTTTAGCTACCCCGCACACCCCAAGCTTCATTGGCTGTTTTCATCACAGACAACCCATTTTCACCCACTGATGGCCCCCATTAGTAGCTCTTCTTTCTCCCTTCTTCTTACCAAAAGCCATCTTTTGTTTGCCAAACTGCTGTTTTCTCTCTCTGGGCTCCACCTCCACCTACTGTTCACTTCCCTCCCCTCCGTCTCCCTCCCAGCCCTAGTCTTCAGCATAAATATCACCTTTTCCTAGCTACAATCAGTTCTGATGTATGATCCCTGGACCTAAAATGTTAACTCTACTTTCCATGAATGGTACCAGAACTATTAGGTTTCTTCAGCAATTTCAACTTTTGTTTCAAGGAAACCATTTTTTTGTGATAATATTTTCTCCTTGCGATTTATCCCCTCCCTCCCGTTGGGAAATGTAAATGTGCTTTCCCAGTGTTGCAGTCACTGGGGGATAAAATGCCATCTGGACCACTGATAGATCAAATCCTCATTTGTCTCACAGTGACAACAAACAACAGGGCAAACATCTTTTCTTTCTGGTGGGTGAAAGTGTGGCTTCACTCATACTCCTTTCACATCATAAGCCTCGTTGTTCCTAATGTAGTATTCAGGTCTTTAAATATCACTGGATTTTAGCAATGTGCAGGAAGACCATAGTAATATTTTTATGAGGCAAAGGGAATTAAAGTTTATCAAGGAAGATGGAAAGGTGGAATTTGGAACACAAATGGGTCAGCCATGAAATAGAATTAAGGAGAATCCAAATATATTAAGGACAAAAGGGTAACTAGGGAGAGAATAGGGCCCCTCAAAGATTAGCAAGGTCGCCTTTGTATGGAGCCACAGAAAATAGGGGAGATACTAAATGAATATTTTGCATCAGTATTTACTGTGGAAAAGGATATGGAAGACATAGACTGTAGGGAAATAGATGGTGACATCTTGCAGAATGTCCAGACTACAGAGGAGGAAGTGCTGGATGTCTTGAAATGTATAAAGGTGGATAAATCCCCAGGAGCTATCCAGGTGTACCCGAGAACTCTGTGGGAAGCTAGAGAAGTGATTGCTGGGCCTCTTGCTGAAATATTTGTATCATCGATAGTCACAGGTGAGGTGCCGGAAGACTGGAGGTTGGCAAACGTGGTGCCACTGTTTAAGAAGGGTGGTAAAGACAAACCAGGAAACTATCGACCAGTGAGACTGATGTGGGTGGTGGGCAAGTTGTTGGAGGGAATCCTGAAGGACAGGATGTACATGCATTTGGAAAGGCAAGGACTGATTAGGGATAGTCAACATGACTTTGTGCACGGGAAATCATGTCTCACAAACTTGATTGAGTTTTTTGAAGAAGTAACAAAGAAGATTGATGAGGGCAGAGCAGTTGATGTGATCTATATGGACTTCAGTAAGGCGTTCGACAAGGTTCCCCATGGGAGACTGATTAGCAAGGTTAGATCTCATGGAATACAGGGAGAACCAATCATTTGGATACAGAACTGGCTCAAAGGTAGAAGACAGAGGGTGGTGGTGGAGGGTTGTTTTTCAGACTGGAGGTCTGTGACCAGTGGAGTGCCACAAGGATCGGTGCTGGGTCCTCTACTTTTTGTTATTTACATAAATGATTTGGGTGCGAGCATAAGAGGTACAGTTGATAAGTTTGCAGATGACACCAAAATTGGATGTGTAGTGGACAGCGAAGAAGGTTACCTAAGATTACAACAGGATCTGGATCAGTTGGGCCAATGGGCTGAGTAGTGGCAGATGGAGTTTATTTCAGATAAATGTGAGGTGCTGCATTTTGGGAAAGCAAATCTTAGCAGGACTTATACACTTAATGGTAAGGTCCTAGGGAGTGTTGCTAAACAAAGAGACCTTGGAGTGCAGGTTCATAGCTCGTTGAAAGTGGAGTCGCAGGTAGATAGGATAGTGAAGAAGGTGTTTGGTATGTTTTCCTTTATTGGTCAGAGTATTGAGTACAGGAGTTGGGGGGGGTCATGTTGCGGCTGTATCGGACATTGATTAGGCCACTGTTGGAATATTGCATGCAATTCTGGTCTCCTTCCTATCAGAAAGATGCTGTGAAACTTGAAAAGATTTACAAGGATGTTGCCAGGGTTGGACGATTTGGGCTATAGGGAGAGGCTGAACAGGCTGGGGCTGTTTTCCCTGGAGCTGAGGGGTGACTTTATAGAGGTTTGCAAAATTATGAGGGGCATGGATAGGGTCATTAGGCAAAGTCTTTTCCCTGGGGTGGGGGAGTCCAGAACTAGAGGGCATAGGTTTAGGTTGAGAGGGGAAAGATATAAAAGAGACCCAATGGGCAACTTTTTCACGCAGAGGGTGGTACGTGTATGGAATGAGCTGCCAGAGGAAGTGGTAGAGGCTGGTACAATTGCAACATTTAAGAGGCATTTGGATGGGTATATGAATAGGAAGGGTTTGGAGGGATATGGGCCAGGTGCTGGCAGGTGGGACTGGATTGGGTTGGGATATCTGATCAGCATGGACGGGTTGGACCGGAGAGTCTGTATCCATGCTGTACATCTCTATGACTCTATGACTCTAAATGTTGAACGGAGCAGGCTCGAAGATGCCAAATGGTCCACTTCTGCTCCTGATTCACATGTTTCTACGTAGACCTCCACTGGGAATTTGTGGTAGGATTTCTCGAAGAAGCAACAAACCCCAGAAGTGTCAACAGGTAGGGTTGATCTTGTTTGCAGTCATTATGCTTTGAAGTTTAGATTATTGGATCATAGTGCCTGACTTTATTTCGCAGGGAGGATTGTCTTTGAGAGATATGTTTTACAAAATGACAGCCTTTAGAACCATTACCTAGCGTGCAAATACAATATTTACAAACAAATTAGGAGCAGAATTAGGCCATTCATCCCCTCAAGCCTACTTTGCCATTTAGTAATATCATGGCTGATCAGATCGCAGCCTCAACTCCACATTCCAATTCCAAGCACCTGTCTCTTTACAAAGTATGGACATTTTCACTTTTACGATAAATGACGGACTACACAACCCCATCCCCACCATACCCACGTACCTTATGCTGTCCACATTGATCACTCAAACATCACCAGAAAAAAGATAATCTTGCCATATCTCTCCTGTAGTTTTGGCTGCTGTTTTTCCTACTTTCAAAAGTACCTAGTTAGATATGAAGTGTTTTCAGGCATCTGGAGGCTTTCAGAAGTGTTGTATATGTAATGTTTATCGTAACTTCTTCCTTCACCTGAGCTGCTTTTATCCAGATTCCAGAAGTCTGCTGCCCTTTATGATACCAAATCCCTTTCCCGTTTTTTTCTCAAAACAAAAATTCCTGAAACTTTTTTCAATTCCAAAACACTGGTTCACAAATTCTGGCCCATTAAGAGCTGGTAGTCACAAGCGATACATTTGCATTTTATCTGTGGCTTACCGAGTTTATACCGCAGATTTATGAATAAAGCTAAAGGCAGAAAGGAGGGAAGGAAGGGAAGGGGCAGCAAAATAATTATAATGCAAAGTTACTCAGACTTCATTTGCAGATTAAAATTGGCACTTGTGTTTTCTCTAGGGATGGCTTCCCTGATCTCAATTAAGCTGAAACTGCCCCCCACGTGAACTTAAAAAAAGAATACTGTGGATGGGAAGTGGGGGAAGGGAGGGAGAATAGTAAATAAAGGAGATAATACTGCAGCCAAAAATAAGATCAATTAAAAATAATTTAAATAGTTGTCCGCAGTTGGACACATTGCAGAACAGTCATATTTACTATGACTTTCGCCTCTCAGAAAACTCACGGGTTAATCCATGGATGAACAACTGCAAAATAGACCAAACCAAAGAAAGGAATCAGAATTTGCAGCCCTGTCTTGTGAACGTTTCCACTGATCAATATTACTTATGTCAGCTTGCTTCCAAAAATGGGAATTAGCAACTAGCTTATTATTGGCTCTATGCACAATTTTAGATTTAATACAACCTAGGGGCAAAGGTGCTGCAAACCATATAGGCAAGATTATTACAGTCTTCAATTAATGCAGAAATATTTGTAATATAAGCTATTGATTGATTTCCACTTGAAACTGTGAATGCAGTATCTCTTGGGATCTGAAAGCCACCTTAACTTAAATTTCAACAGTTCCCACTTAAATGTCAATTGTTGGACTTTCTATTTCTTTCCACAATCTTATTATAAGGATTCAATTAATTATATGCAGAATAAAATTAAAACCCTATTGTAAGGCAGACATTGTGGTTTGTAATATGCATTAACATGAAGGGTTTCTTTAGTTTACATTGAAACTCCTTTTTTCCTATTCAACCTTCGTCTAAAAATGGGGGAGGAGGGGGAGGACCTCACTGGCATAAAACCCAGCAGTGACCCAAGAGGTAAACTGCATTTACATTAGTTTCTGACAAGAATCAAATTAGGGCCTTTTGGACACAAGAACAGGCTTCTAGACCGCAACAGATGGGCCTGAATGTGCTCCCTAGGCAAACTATCAGCGACATCTGTAGCCTCCGAATTCTGGTGGTCTCAACCAATTAACAGGGAAGAAAAGGAGGCCTCTGCATCCACCCAGCAGAAGCACCAGCACGTACATTATTGAAACTGAGCCGGGCATGGGTAAAATGAGGATTAATCACAAAACAAAAATCCACAGAGTTGCAAAGAGGCACTGAATGAGCTATAATAGAGATATTCAACATGCTAAATCGGATTTTTCTTTTTTTCACTTCTTCTATGAGAGGAATTTAATCCATAAATTGTATTTCTCTGCTCTTCCATTTCTCATCATTTGCTCTTTAATAAAAGGAGGAGCCTGTTTTTATTTAATTGGATTTTTTTCGAGGGAATAAAAAGAATTAGCAAATAATAGCCTTGCTGCAAGTGATAATGTGAGGACGCAGAGGTCTATCGACTGAGGAATAAACTCAGTGCTTCAGTAAGCTGATGATGCCTTAATATAATTCCATTTGCCTGGCTGTGTGGAGTTCCTAACACTCACAGCTCGAGGTATTCTTTGTCAATGTTAATGAGAGCTATGAGAGCTTCTCCTTTCATACATATGTATGATCTTCCAGCGTCTGCTATGGCAAACTCATGGAAGTGTAAGAAATAAGGCCGGTGAATGCACTAACTAATGAAAGCTTATGTTCCTAAAATAGTATCTTTATAGGAAAATATGAAACAGAGACATCTTGCCATGAATCAAAGCACAATTAAAGCAAGTCTTTCAAAAACAAATCTATGTGCTTTACGGCATTCCATACCAAAGTACACTTTTATATCAAAAATACCATGCATCCACATACCGATATAAATACTGAGCTGACACGAGGACTTAATTTTACACGAGTAAAGAACTGAGGTCTTGGTTTGAAATTGATTGAAGTAGTAAGCCCTACTATAATTTAAAATGCTACTTGAATAATGATGGACTCATCCCTGGCTTCTTTTATTATTAAACTTTAATGATTTTATAATTAAGTTGCCACTCTAAGCCTCCAGCAGCCCCCAATTTTCTGAGCTAGTAATTCAAAACCTGTGACAGATCTTTGCTATGAAGGCATTTCAAATTAACTGTGCAGTCACACATGTGGTGCAGGGTAGGACATGAACCCTGTCCTTCTAGCCCTGAAGAAGAGACACTACCACTGAGGCACAAGATCTTTACAATGAATATTTTCTAATCAACCTGTTCAGATATGTTATTACACACCCCTGGAGCAGGGCAGGACTTAAATCCAGGCCTTTCAGCCCACAGGTGGGACAGTATCACTTTGTCACAAGATGTTTCCAATGAATGATGCTGTTACATACCAGCTACACATCGATAGAATTGGAAACTTGGGAATCCTCCAAAATTGGTCATTCCCTTCCCAAATTTTGTCTTCAGGAGTTCAGAACTTTGAATTTCTCATGTGCAGAGTTCCACTACACTTCCCCCGTCCACACAGCATGCTCTTCCATTGCAACATCATCAGTAGCTGTTCAGGGGAGCTGGGCTTTGGTTTCGATGTTCAGACTGTCTACTGACACAGAGATCCACAATCACCTGGTACATTAGCTGAAAACTGCTAAAGTATCTGGAACTGGGAGGCAATAAAGTTCAAATTTGGGGAAAGAACTCAGAAATTGTGGGGCTGCCCGAGTACAGGCTGGGGTGTGGTGGGAGCTTTTGAGAGTCATAGAGTCAGAGAGATGTACAGCACAGAAACAGATTCTTCAGTCTGACTCATCCAGGTTGACCAGACATCCCCCAAATTAGTCTGGTCCCATTTGCCAGCACTTTGCCTATGTCCTTCTAAACCCTTCTTATTCATATACCCACCCAGATGCCTTTTAAATGTAGCAATTGTACCAGCCTCCACCATTTTCTCTGGTAGCTCATTCCATACACACTCCACCTTCTGGGTGAAAACGTTGCTTTTTAGGTCACTTTAAATTTTTACCCTCTCAATACAGACCAATGCCCTCTAGTTTTAGACTGACCTACTCTGTGGAAAGGACCTTGGCTATCCATGCCCCTCTTGATTTTATAAATCTCTATAAGGTCACCCTTCAGCCTTCAATGCTCCTGGGAAAATATTCTCAGCCTATTTGGCCTCTCCCTATAGGTCAAATCCTCCAACCCTGGCAATATCCTTTTAAATTTTTTCTGAACCCTTTCAGTCCAAGATGGGGGACAGGAAAAATTTCAGGCTGTAAAAGCTGCTCCTTTTTTTTGAGGTATTTAAGGTTTGGGAGGTGATTTCCTCGAATTCCAGGAGCAGCAATTACTGTGTTATATGCTGTGGCATTGTTTTGGAACTTTGGGAAAAAATATCAAAACAACAGCAGTTTTAAAAGGGAGTAGAACAGACAAAGGAAGCACATGGTGAGGTCAGTGCAGGAGAGAGAGAGAACCTGCACAGTTACTGCCTTTGCTGTTTTTGAATTCATGTATCGCTGGACATCGGAGTGCATCTGGGAAAATTAACGAACAGTGAATTTCACAACTAATCTTGGAGGAACTTGTTTGTGTGAAGTACACAACACAGATAAGTTAATCGTTGTTTTAAGTCTGTCCAATAGAAAGGCTGCAGTAATGGGTACAGTGGATTCTTTCTTGATTATATGTTTTTGGAGATAAGTCTCTTGATTAAACTTAAAACATAAGCCATAACTATTAATTTAACCTGGTGCAGTGTTTTGTAGAATAAGACGATTTTTTTGGGGTCTGTAGATTGTGAAGGAGAAAAAATGGCCTTTAGTACAGTGATACGTACTTCTTGTCAGATGTGGGAGTTTAAAAAGAGCTTAAGTGTTACTGCAGATTATATCTACAATAAATGCTGTTGGATGCGAATCTTGTCAGATCGAAGCGATGAGGAATTTGCAACAGCAACAGTATGTGATGGATGGCAGTTATAGGAAGGGGTGAAAGTCTCAGATACTGTCACATAGATGGATTAACACCAGGAAGAGTAAGAGAGGTAGGCACCTAGGGCAGGAGTCTTTTGTGGATATACACATTTCAAACAGGTATGCTGTTTTGGAAAATGTAGGGGTGATAGATTCTCAGGGGAACGTAGCACGAACAGCCAAGTTTCTGGTATTGAGACTGGCTCTAATGCAACAAAGGGTATGTCGGCTTCCAAGAGATCAATTGTGTTTGGGGATTCTGTAGTCCGAGGTACAGACAGAAGTTTCTGTGGCCAGCAGAGAAAAAGCAGAATGGTGTTTTGCTTCCCTGGTGCCAGGATCAAGGATGTCTCAGAGAGGGTGCAGAATGTTCTCACGGGGGAGAGAGGCCAGCAAGAGGTCATTGTCCACATTGGAACCAACGATATAGGAAGGGAAAAGGTTGAGATTTTGTAGGGAGATTATAGAGAGTTAGACAGAAATTTAAAAAGGAGGTCCTCAAGGGTAGTAATATCTGGGTTACTCCTGGTGCTACAAGCTAGTGAGGGCAGGAATAGGAGGATAAAGCAGATGAATGCATGGCTGGTGTATGGGAGAAGGATTCACATTTTTGGATCATTGGAATCTCTTTTGGGGTAGAAGTGACCTGTAGAAGAAGGATGTATTGCACCTAAATTGGAAGGAGACTAATATACTGGCAGGAAAATTTGTGAAAACTGCTCGGCAGGATTTAAACTAGTAAGGGGAGGGAGGTGGGACCCAGCGAGATACTGAGGAAAGAGATCAATCTATCAACCTGAGACTGGTACAGTTGAGAACAGAAGTGACCCAAACAGTCAGGGCAGGCAGGGACAAGGTAGGACTAATAAATTAAACTGCATTTATTTCAATGCAAGGGGCCTAACAGGGAAGGCAGATGAACTCAGGGCTCATGGTTAGGGACATGGGACTGGGATATTATAGCAATTACAGAAACCTGCCTCAGGGATGGGCAGGACTGGCAGCTTAATGTTCCAGGATACAAATGTTACAGGAAGGATAGAAAGGGAGGCAAGAGAGGAGGGGGAATGGCATTTTTGATAAGGGATAGCATTACAGCTGTGCTGAGGGAGGATATTCCCGGAAATACATCCAGGGAGGTTATTTGGGTGGAACTGCGAAATACGAAAGGGATGATCAACTTATCGGGGTTGTATTATAGATCCCCTAATAGTCAGAGGGAAATTGAGAAACAAACTTGTAAGGAGATCTCAGCTATCCGAAAGAATAATAGGGTGGTTATGGTAGGGGATTTTAACTTTTGTTGCTGGAAAAGCGCAGCAGGTGAGGCAGCATCCAAAAAGCAGGAGAATCGACGTTTCGGACATGAGCCCTCCTTCAGGAATGACCTGAAGAAGGGCTCATGCCCGAAACGTCGATTCTCCTGCTCTTTGGATGCTGCCTGACCTGCTGCGCTTTTCCAGCAACACATTTTCAGCTCTGATCTCCAGCATCTGCAGTCCTCACTTTCTCCTTGGGGATTTTAACTTTCCAAACATCGACTGGGACTGCCATAGTGTTAAAAGTTTAGATGGAGAGGAATTTCTTAAATGCGTACAAGACAATTTTCTGATTCAGTATGTGGAAGTAGAGAGGTACTAGAGAAGGTGCAAAACTTGACCTACTCTTGGGAAATAAGGCAGGGCAGGTGACTGAGGTGTCAGTGGGGGAGCACTTTGGGGCTAGCGACCATAATTCTATTTGTTTTAAAATAGTGATGGAAAAGGATAGACCAGATCTAAAAGTTGAAGTTCTAAATTGGAGAAAGGCCAATTTTGATGGTATCAGGCAAGAACTTTTGAAAGCTGATTGGAGGCAGATGTTCTCAAGTAAAGGGATGGCTGGAAAATGGGAAGCCTTCAGAAATGAGATAACATGAATCCAGAGAAAGTATATTCTTGACTGGGTGAAAGGGAAGGCTGGTAGGTATAGGGAACGCTAAATGACTAAAGAAATTGAGGGTTTGGTTAAGAAAAAGAAGGAAACATATGTCAGGTACAGAGTGAATCCTTAGAAGAGTAGAAAGGAAGTAGGAGTATACTTGAGGGAAATCAGGGGACATGAGATAGCTTTGGCAAATAGAATTAAGGAGAATCCAAAGGGATTTTACAAATATATTAAGGACAAAAAGATAACTAGGGAGAGAATAGGGCCCCTCAAAGATCAGCAAGGTGGCCTCTGTATGGAGCCGCAGAAAATGGGGGAATGATACTAAATGAATATTTTGCATCAGTATTTACTGTGGAAAAGGATATGGAAGATATAGACGGTAGGGAAATAGATGGTGACACCTTGCAAAATGTCCAGATTACAGAGGAGGAAGTGCTGGATGTCTTGAAATGCATAAAGGTGGATAAATCCCCAGGACCTGATCAGGTGTACCCTAGAACTCTGTGGGAAGTAGAGAGGTGATTGCTGGGCCTCTTGCTGAGATATTTGTATCATCGATAGTCACAGGTGAGGTGCCGGAAGACTCGAGGTTGGCTAACGTGGTGCCACTATTTAAGAAGGGTGGTAAGGACAAGCCAGGGAACTATAGACCAGTGAGCCTGATGTGGGTGGTGGGCAAGTTGTTGGAGGGAATCCTGAGGGACAGGATGGACAAGTATTTGGAAAGGCAAGGACTGATTAGGGATAGTCAACATGGCTTTGTGCTGGGAAGTCATGTCTCACAAACTTGATTGAGTTTTTTGAAGAAATAACAAAGATGACTGATGAGGGCAAAACAGTTGATGTGATCTATATGGACTTCAGTAAGGCATTCGACAAGGTTCCCCATGGGAGACTGATTAGCAAGGTTAGATCTCATGGAATACAGGGAGAACGAGGCAGTTGGATACAGAATTGAAAAGGTAGAAGACAGAGAGTGGTGGTGGAGGGTTGTTTTTCAGACTGGAGGTCTGTGACCAGTGGAGTTCCACAAGATTCGGTGCTGGGTCCTCTACTTTTTGTAATTTACATAAATGATTTGGATGCGAGCATAAGAGGTACAGTTAGTAAGTTTGCAGATGACACCAAAATTGGAGGTGTAGTGGACAGTGAAGAGGGTTACCTCAGATTACAACAGGATCTTGACCAGATGGGCCAATGGGCTGAGAAGTGGCAGATGGAGTATAATTCAGATAAATGCGAGGTTGGCATGGACAGGTTGGACTGAATAGTCTGTTTCCATGCTGTACAATCTCTATGACTCTGTGACTCTAAGTTTCACAACATCTTCCCTAAAGCAGGAAGATCAGAATTGAACACAGTATTCCAAAAGCAGCCTAACCACTATCCTGTACAGGTACAACATTACCGCCCAACTCATTCACTTAATATATTGATCAATAAACATAAACATACCAGATTCCTTTCTCAGTAACCTGTCTACCTATGAATCCAATTTCAAGGAACTATGAAGCTGCACCCCATGGTCTCTTTGTTCGGAAAAACTCTCTAGGACCTTACCATTAAATGAATAAATCCTCCCTGATTTGCCCTACCAAAATGCAGTTTTGGTATCATCTGCAAACTTGAGAAGGGAGAATGCAAGCTTAAGGACAGAAGTTGGAATGGGATTTTTGGACAGTATGAGGTGGGTATTGAAGAATCGGGGTCCAGTAGAGAAATGAAGACTGCAGAGTGGAAGATCATGGAAGGAGAGGTGAAACTGAGAAATGGGGAATCTGAAGGAGTGATAATGATTGGAGAATTTGTAACTTGGGGAAATGGTAAGTAGGGAATGGGGGATTGAAGAGAGACACAGATATCAAAAATGTAATGTCTCAAGACATAGATGGAAAGTAGGGATTGAATCAAGAGAGGCATAGAAATTGAGGAATATGGACTCATGAAGGTTTCCATGTGGTCCAACAACAGTCAATTGTAGAATTTTTCAACACATGTCACCACGGTTCTTCCAGAGAGAATCTTTCCTCTCCTTTACCATATTCCCCATTCCTGTGTCGGTCCAAACAAATCTTTTTGCCTACCTTAAAGTCTCTAGCTTATACAATCCCTAAATACATGACTAATAAAAAAGATTCCTGATCAAAGTTGTTTCCTATGAAATTCCCATCCTCCTTTTCACCTGCATATTGACCCCTTTAGGCACCATCCACAGATATGGGGTCTGCTTCACTGCTGATATGCAGCTTGCCTCTTCACCACCTCCAAGCTAAATATAAAGCATATAGGCAAATGCATTATATGTTTTTGAGAAGGTAACATCAGGAAACTCTTTCAGAAAGTTAGTCAGCTGAGAGAATTAGAATGAAAAATGGCTTTCTGGAAAGCTGTGTACAGACTGTAACTTCACATGCTTTCTCCACTTCATTCAATCCTTTTGAAGGAGCAGAATACATACGGGTTAAAACTTCCACAATAAAACTTTGGGAACTGTGCAAAGCTCCACAGCAGTACTTTGATGCTGAAACAATGGATCACAGGAATGGAAGTAGGTCATTTGGCCCTTTGAGCCTGCACCACTTTTCAAAAGATCATGGCTGATTTAGTTATGGTATCATTCCATTATCCAGTCTGAATCCTGAAATCCTTGACTCCCTTGTCCATCAAAAATTGATCTAACTCAGCCTTGAATAAATTTAAAGACATTTTCATAAGCTAAGCACTTCTTCCCAGGAATGAGTGGAATTAACTCTCTCTCAACTGCTTCTAAGAGATGGAGACGTTGATGTTTCAGGTGCAACCCTTCTTCAGTTACACCTGAAACGGCGATTTCTCCACCTTCTGATGCTGCCTGGCTAGCTGTATTCTCCCAGCCTCCTGTTTGTCTGCCTTTGGATTCCAGCATCTGCAAGAGGATTGGAAAATAATTGTTTTACTGTAACTGCAAAGGATGCTGGTGAGACCATACCTGAAGTACTATGTACAGTTTTTGTCTCCAAACTGCTTCTAAAGCATTAAATCATTATTCAGTTAAGGAGACCAAAACTGTACATAGTACTTCAGGCATGGTCTCACAGCATCCTTTACAGTTACAGTAAAACATTTATTTTCCAATCCTCTTATAACAAACCATAACATTCCACTTGTCTGCCTAATAGTTTGCTGTATCTGTAACTAATGTTCAGTGTTTCACACACCAGGACACCCAAGTCTTTCTACAATCTCTCTCCATTTAAATATCCATCTTTTCGATTCTTCCTGTCAAAATATACAAGTTCACATTTTCCCACATTACACTCCATCTGCCACTTTCTGCACTTAACTTGTCTATATCCCTTTGTTGATGCTTTACTTCTTCATTACACTTTACCTTCCTGCTTGGTGTCATTGCCAAATTTGGCAACATGCATTCAGTCCTCTTATCCAAATCATTAATATAGATGGTATATAGTTGAAGGACCAGCACTGATCTCTGTGGTACTTTACTAGTTATAGCTTGCCAACACAAAAATGAGCCATTTATCCCCACTATTTCTTCCTTTATCTAATCAATCCTTTGTATCTACTAATACATTGCTCCCTTCATCATGTGCTCTTACATTGCATAGAAATTCTTTTGTGACATCTTGTCAAATGCCTTTGGAATTCCAGGCACACCACATCTTCCAGTTCTTCCACCACAAATGTTGCTTCATCAAAACCCTAATAAGATAGTTAAGCAAAATTTCCCCTTCACAAATCCACATGGTCTCTGTCTGATCACATTATGCTTTACTAAGTAACCTAAAATCATAGAATCATACAGTACAGAAGCAGTCCTTTGGCCCATCAAATATATACTGCCAAAACCACACTAAATCTACACTAGGCTCACCTTCCAGCACTAGGCCCTTAGCCTTAAATATTATGACACTTCAAGTGCTCTCCAAGTATTTTGTAAAGGTTCGAGGTCATCTGCCTCAAATATCCTCCCAGAATGCACGTCCTAGATCTCCACCATCCTCTTAATAGAAAAAAGCTTCCTCAAATCCCCTCTAAAGTTTCTGTCTTTCACTGTAAAATAATACCCACTTACTATTGACCTTTCAGTTAATAAGGCCATAAGAATGTAAGGCCATAAGAAACAGGAACATAACTAGGCCATTAGGCTCTTCCAGTTTACTCTGTCATTCAACAGGATTATAGTTGATCCAACACTCCTCATATCTATTTTCCGACAATTTCCCAGCAGATAAAAGAAGGAGCCATTGTCATTCCAAAAAACGCAACACCATCTATGGTCTCAAATCCAATCACAACATTATCATCAAACCAGCAGGTAAGGGAGGAGCCATCGTCATTCAGAAATCTCAGAAACACTCATACCCACCCCGTGCACACACACTCTCACCCACATATAAGTTTGTGGGGTGAATTTGTACTTGCAGAATTACATTTTATTTTGCTCAAAAACTGCATGAATCCATGTAAGATTCTTTTAATCCCTTTTTTAGATTAGAATCAGTCTGAATATTGGGACACAGACAGCCTCACACAGGGCAGCTCACACCTTCAATGTATTATCTGGACTAACATAGCACCTATTGTTAAAGTTCACTTGAGAATGTAACTTTAAGAAAGTTCTGGGATTTACATATGAAAGAACTGAAACCAGCATGGTCATTCTAAAAGATGAGAGACTTAACAAACAATCCAGGTCTTTTCCAATATATAATTTCAGTTACATCACACTGTGAACTTTTGTACTTAAATTCTGTGTCCTACAAACACCTGATGAAGGAGCAGTGCTCTGAAAGCTAGTGCTTCCAAATAAACCTGTTGGACTATAACCTGGTGTTATGTGACTTTTAAGTTTGTACACCACAGTCCAACACCGGACCTCCAAATCATACATTTTCCCTATAATCTTTGATTTCCTGACTGATCCCCAATCTACCTCAGCTTTAAATGTTTACAATGACATTGTCCTCACAGGTCTCTGTGACAATAAGTTCCAAAGATTCACAGCCGTCTGAGAGAAGAAATTCCCTTTCATCCCAGTCTTAAATTGGCACCCCATAATTCTGAGACTGTGCCTTCTATGAGGGGTAACATCCCCTCAGTATTTACCTTGTCAAGCTCCTTAAGAATTCAACTTGTCTCAATGAAATCGTCACTCATTCTTCTAAACTCTGCCGAGTAAAATCCCAACCTGTCCAGCTTTTGCTTGGAAGACAATCCCTCCACATAGGGATCATCCAAGTGAAATTTCACTGAACTGCCTCCAATGAATTGATATCTTTCCGCAAATATCGGAGCCAAAACCAGTCACGGTACACCCGATAAGGTGAGTAGCTGTTTTCTATTCACCCTGTCCATTCCCCTCACAACTTTATACACATCTATCAGGTCTCCCCTTAACCTTCCGTGTTCCAAAGAAAACAACCCGAGTTTATCCAGCCTTTCTTCATTAGCTGAATGTTTCATCCCCAGCAGCATTTGTGTGAATTTCCTCTATAACCACTCCATTGTTCCAACAGTGTAGTGACCAGAACTGCACACACTACTCCAGCTGCAGCCTAACCAAAACGTTGTACAGCACCAACATGACCTCCCTGCACTTATAATCTCTGCTTTGACCGATAAAGGTAAAACATGAACTCCTTAATAATTAATTCTATCACCTGCCCTAAGGAAGTCCAGAAGGTCTATGAATTTCTGCTTTCTGCCTCCTTTATTTCTTGACTAAAGGTAAAGTAACTAATTCTACTCTGTAAATAACTGCGACAACAGTAGCAGGACAGCACACGTGCACTGTTTTCTACAATCTAAAATGTACTGTACTGATGGATAAATCACTTGGAAGACCCAAATTTGCAGCCTATTAAATGAAGTTGTATCCTTTAAATTGATTTTAAGAACATATATCTCTCTTTATATGATGATTAGATTAGATTCCCTACAGTATGGAAACAAGCCCTACAGCCTAATAAATCCACACTGACCCTCCGAAGAGTAATCCACCCAGACCCATTCCCCTACCCCATATTTACCCCTAACTAATGCACCTAACACTATGGGCATTTTAGCACAGCTAATTCACCTGACCTGCACATCTTTGGATTTTGGGAGGAAACCGGAGTACCCGGAGGAAAACTCACGCAGACGTGGGGAGAATGTGCAAACTCCACACAGACAATCGCCCGAGGCTGGAATCGAACCCAGGTCCCTGGTGCTGTGAGGCAGCAATGCTAACCACTGGGCCACCGTGTTGTCCTATATAAATATACAAAGACCATAGTTTCTGTCAAATTAATTCTGTAACTTGTACAAATGTTATAGTACAATGTATATAAAGATGCTGTAGAATTTGGCTTTGTAGCATCACCGCCACTGGTGAAACAAAAGATGTTACATGACATAAAACATCATCAGCTTCACTGCCAGGCACATACAGTGCCACATTCGCATGACATCTCAATGGGCTGGGCAGGGAGTTGGCATAGATGTACTGTGTATAAATTAGGAGAGATTTAAGAGAGATGTTAGCAGTTTGGACTGATTTGATGCAGTTTGCTATAACTCTGACTTTTTAGATCCATTGAATGCCTGTGCTAATTATTTCAAGCTCAAAGTCATAGCTTTCGCAGGCGAGGTGCTGCTGGCTTACGTTTGCTATTGTTGAAGCACTTATTTTTGTCTCCCTGTTGCTCAGAAGATTTTGTTACCTTCTGGTTTTTGCAAGCAGTATTAAGGATGGCTGGATATTGGTTGAAATGCATCTCCTTATATTTCTTCCTATGGATATAGGGTTGGGTTCATTTGGAGTTTACTTAAGGAATCAGGACTGCTGTGCTGGAAAATCCATATGTGCACTCGTTTTCCTCTCTTTGTTTAGATGGGCACAGTGTAGTCACCTTTCTTGGTGTATTAAAACTCCAGTTGTATCAGTGGGTAATATGTTGGAAACTTTTGGATATACTCCCCATGACCAACAAATGGAGCAGAGAGGGCAAGATCAGCAAGAGGATTCTGCACAGAAAGCCCAATCAAGCCCTTTGTATCCCTCCATCTTATTGGTACAATTCATCTACACCAAGGAAATGGTTATAGAACTTTGCCAGCTCCTTCAACATAATTTGGAGCCTTATACCTGGGTGGGAGTGGTGATGCCAATGGTTGTAAAAATCACAGTGGCATTAGATGTCCAAGAAATTGAATCTTTCCATGTGTGAATGGGGAGCATATCCAAAAGGTTCCAACATGTCACCCATTGATACAACTGGAGTTTAAATACATCAAGAAAGGTGACTACACTGTGCCCATCTAAACAAAGACAGGAGAATGAGTGCACATATGGATTTTCCAGCACAGCAGTCCTGATTCCTTAGGTAAACTCCAAATGAACCCAACCCCATATCCATAGGAAGAAATATAGGAATTACAAAGGGTGACCATTCCATCAACGTGCAATTTGTGACTGACCATCCACAGTACACGGTATGAGAGTGAATGTTTCTCATCAGTCCCAATAACAACTACAAAGTTTTCATTCCCAGAGTCTGCAGTTCCCACCGCCTTTACACTTCCATAACAATCCAGTGGACGTTTGCTCAGAAATAAAGGCTATTTCCCTGGACATGTTGTCCATGATTTCCCTGTGCCACCCTAATACACAATGAGAGTCTATGTATAATGAGAGCGGGAACCACCATGTCTGAGCAGACCTTTGGTACGCTGAAGCCATTCTCCTAACGTCAGCACCTCTCAGTAAATGCCGGAGTGTGCATTTAAATTGTTGATGGCATGCTCCATAACATTGACATCCTGAGGGCTCAGCTATTCCCATTGGAATCAGGGGGCTATTTTGTGGAAGAAATAGGAAAAGGAGCAAGTTGAAAAAGAAGAGGAAGCAGGGGGATTGCATTCAGGCTAGGTTTGTTCTGGATTAATGTGCAAGATCTCCTGCTCAGACTCTACATCCCATGGTACAAATTCCCTTTACTATCTCGGCTCCACTAGTCTCCACCTTACTGTCATGGTGGGATGCCCCAATAAAAGTTACCAGCAATAACATATCCATAACGATTTGAAGAGCTGGAGGATTTTAAGAGCTCGAATACATGTGAGTTTTGCATGCTGTTAGATCTACTGGTGAGCATTGAGAGGTGTTACATAGTAACTATGAAGCCACTCCACTGCTGAAAACCCAGCTACATCACATTCGGCAATGCCCATCTTCCTAGCCATAAAAGTGGACACTACCAGTTCTGCCATTATTACTGCAACATTCTTACTCTGAGTGATTCCCATATGTTGTAATTCACATCGACACTACCCAAGTAGAGGAAGGCAATGATCTCGTATTATCGCTGGACTGTTAACCCAGAGACCCAGATAATACTCTGAGGTCATGGGTTCAAATCCTGCCAAGGTAGATGGTAGAATTTGACTTCAATAAAGTACCTGGAATTAAGAGTCGATTGATAACCATGAATCCAATGCAACTTATCGGAAAAACTAATGTCCTTTCTGAGAGGAAACTGCCATACTTACCTGATCAGGCCTATGTGTGACTCCAGGTCCACAACAATGTGGTTGACTCTTAACTGCCCTCTAGGCAATAAGTGCTGCCTCACCAGCAAAGCCTTCATCCTGTGAATGAATTAAAACAAAACTCATTTCCTGTGCAAATGCCCAGCACTTGATGATAACAATAAACATGTAATTTGGCCAGTTTGACATCTGTCCCTCTTCCAAGTGAATCATCCAGCCTCTCAATATCCAGCAATCACACACCGTGCTCTAAAATATACTTGCATTAATCAATATCTCCAGCTCCTAGCTCCTCCCTCGGGTGACTGCTCTATAGATATCCCACATACTCAGTGAAATTATGGCTCTGATTCCAATGACTGCACAGTGAGAATGGTGTGTAGAAAGGGTTAAAATATTTTTAAAAACTACCTCTGAGCATCCAGCCATGTAATTGTTTACAAACAAATTCAGTGGTGTGATTTAAGGTTCAGTGAATATCACGGTCAGTCTTCTGGCAGATTAATTTTGAAAATTGTTACCTTTCAAGTACAGTCATGATTCCTCTTGAGAGGAACCAGTTTGCCATGACCTATGTCAAAATGACAAGTGCTTCCCAAAACAGTTGTTTTCTTTTAGGAGAAAGTGAGGACTGCATGCTGGAGATCAGAGCTGAAAGAAGGGAAACGTCGACTCTCCTGCTCCTTGGATGCTGCCTGACCTGCTGCGCTTTTCCAGCAACACATTTTCAGCAGTTGTTTTCTTTGTCCAGTGGGGGAAATTAAAAAAACAAAAGGTGGCTCGGTAGCTCAGTGGTTAGTACTGCTGCCTCACACATCCAGGGACTTGGATTCATTTCCAGCTTTGGGTGACTGTCAGAGTTTGCACATTCTCCCTGTGTCTGCGCGGGTTTCTTCTGGGTGCTTTGGTTTCCTCCTACAGTCCAAACCTGTGCTTGTTAGGTGAATTGGCCATGCTAAGTTGTCCATGGTGTTCAGGGATGAGTAAGTTAGGTGCATTAATCAGTGGAAATGTAAAGCAATGGGATAGGGGATTGGTTCTGGGTGGGATTGTTTGGAGGGTCAGTGTGGACTTGTTGGGTCAAATGGCCTGTTTGCACACTTAGGATTCTATGATCTATGAACAGACAGAAGCAACAATCTGTTGGACATGGAAACCTCTTAAGGAAGTTACTCACCTTCATTTGAACTGACATTGCATTTTTACAGATTCCATCCAGTTTTCAAGCCTAGAAATTCCAGCAGGTTGGATTTAGAAGATATATGCATTTATCTCGCAGTCTGTCAGCTAAGATGAGTCAGAGTGTTTTCTCCAGATCTGAAAAGCTTACCTGCATGAACATTTGTTTTACACAACCGCTACCATAAATCACCCCCCTCCCCCCCACCCCCCCACCGCCGACAAATCCTCCCAAGATCTGCAATTTCAATCAGTTCTGACCCACCTAAAATCATTCATGGCTTTGTATGAATTATCCATTCCCCCTGTCCTCATTATTATCACCCTTCCCTATGTAATCACCCTGACCCTTCCTACCATCTGTCTCTCTCACCACCACTAATCCTACTGTGGCACCCGTCAATTTGTCAAACCTTTCGGCCAGGAGCCTCAAAAAACACACACGCTCTGTGAACTTTAAAACTCTACAGCATTCAAGGAAACCTGCAATTCCTGGTTTCAAACTCTAATGTCTCCCTGCTCAGCTTGGAAATGGCACCCAGTAGCTATAGAACCTCTCTAATTTACCTAATTGCTCCTCAAAATTCAGACCCGTCATCCCATCAATCTTTTTGGGTGACCTATTCTATACCCACTTGATCATTGCAATAGTCTTGTTGCTCTGTGGTGAGCAATACTGTGCACAGAATTACAAGCGAAATCCAGTAGGATGTGAGACTTGTCAAGAGAGATACCTCAGACTTTTAGCTCAATACTGACCATTTAAAGTATCAGAGCATTTAAAATTTACTTTACTCACTGACGCCAAGCATTTGTCAATGAAAACCACATTCTCCTCCCCACCCCCTTCCCGGGTCTCCTTCATGATCCATATTTATTCCTTTTCATTGTAGCAAACGTCTCTTCCTTGATATTTTTTGTCTTATGTAACACACTCCTCTGCATTTAATCTCATCTGGTACATGAATGCCTGATCCCCAAGCACATGCAAATCCTTCTCAAGTCTAGCTTATTCGTCTGAGGAGCCTACCACCTTTACAGTGCCTGGCATAATCTTAAATTATTTGTGTTTGCCTGACTCCAAAGCATTTATGAACATATTAAATGAAAGGGATCTCAAAACGTAGCCCTGTGGGTCTCCACTGATAACATTCGTCCAGGCCATGGAAAATCTCCATACCACAGACCTTTCGATTCTATTGGTCAACCAATATTACAACATATTTCTATCTTTACCTTTTACTGTTCTTAAGTACAGAATTCTGCCATTTACATATGAAAGTAAAGATTAATTGCTGGAAATCATTGTCTGATGTTTTTGTATAAATCTTTCATGCACTTATATGAATTTCCTCTCTTCAATATATACTGGGAGTACTAATCAATTTAGAATGGGTTAATACCTCTATTGAGTACAGGAGACAAGAATTTGACATGAGTTCATTCATTGCATGACCAAAGCCTTTTGCTGGCATTAATTTTCAAACATAAGGTATGGAGGCTAAACTTGTTGCAATCAAATGTTCTGAGTGTATTGTTTTCGATTATATTGAAAATTACACAACTAGTTTTAAAAATGTATCAATGGGTGTGGGTATCCCAGGTTAGGCCAGCATTTATTGTCTAACTGTGACTGTCCTTGAGATGGTGGTGAACTGTGTTTTAACCACTTCAGTCTTTAACTTGAAAAAATAGAAAATAGGAACAGGAGAAGGCCATTCAATCTTCCAAGCCTGCTTCACCATTCAATGTGATCATGGTTGATCATCCAACTCAGAACTCTCATTTCTCCCCACACCCTTTGATCCCTTTAGACTTATATTTAACTCCTTCTTGAAAACATTCAACGTTTTGACCTCAACTGTTTTCTGTGGCAGAGAATTCCACAGGTTCACCGTTCTCTGGTGAAGAGATTTCTCTTCATCTCATTACTAAATGGCCTACCCCTTAACTTCAAATGGTGATCCCTATTTCTGTACTCCCTGGTATTTGTGGATATTCTTGCTGCAGCCAGTCTGTTTCATCCTGTTAGAATTTTATTGTTTTCCATGAAATTCCACCTGCAGACCTTGATTTCTCTAAACCCCAGTGAGCGTAGACCTAACCAGCACAGTAAGTCTTTCATACATCAGTAATGTCATTGTAGGAATCAGCGTGCTCTCTCCATAGCTAGAACATCATTCCTCAGATAAGGAGACCAAAGCTGAATACAGTACTCTAGATGTGGTTTCACCAAGGCCCTGCACAACTTTAGCAAGACATCCTGACTTCTGTACTCAAATCCTGTCACAATAAAGGCTAATATACCAATTGTTTTCTTCACTACCTATTACACCTGTATGCTCACTTTAACGGCTGTAGGACACCTATAGTGCTGTTAGAGAGGGAGTTGAAAAGGATTTTAATCGATTGACAGTGAAGGAATAGTAATGTAGCTCCAAGACAGGATTTTCAGTGGCTTAGAGGGGAATATGAAGCTGGTGGTATTGCTCTGCATTTTCAATCCTTGTCTTTCTAATTAGCAGATGCTTTGGGTTTGCAAGGTGCTATCTATTTGGAAGTGCTTGGGTGACTTACTGCAGTGCATCTTGTCAGTGGTACACACTTGCAAAGGATGAACAGACACTGGGAAGGCAGGAGGTGAGTTACACACCACAAAATTCCTAGCTTCAGATTCAATTATTCGTTTGGATCACACTGATTCAATGATGCACAAATCCTACTTTAAACATGTGACCTAAAATTTCCTGAAACATGGCAAACAGCTAGTTAGGTGGAAATTTCACAAAATCTCAGTAGCGTTTGTCAAAACAAGAAAACAATGAAAAGTTGATCATTATGAACCACGATGAACAGTCAAGGTCCAAGGAAAGTACCAAAGTTACAACATGTTCCTTCTTCAAACTTTTCTTTTTTGCATGAAAGGTGAAGTTTGAAAGCTTCAAACCATTATTTATGTGTATTAGGCTTAGAGAGGTAGGTCCTAATTTTCACTATGAGGAAAATGTTATGAACCCGATCAAAACCTCTTTAAATGTATCAAGGAGGTAGCCTTCATGTAGCCTGAATTTTTCTCATTTAATGGCAAGTGTAAGGTGCTATGTTCCAGATGTAATTTGATTGGTTACACTACCAGCTTTAAGCAAAACACTCTTTATTCTTAACCTATCATTAAAACACAAACCAAAGAAAGAAGAATTGGTCTAACTTTAACACTATTGGAAAACATATCAGAATAATTGATTATTTAACACTGAACTGCAACTGTTCCAATATAGTAGCATCCCATAAACACAAGCTTTGAAAAGTTCAGTAAAATAGATTCTCTCACATGCAATGTTCTTCAAGTAAGGAGGAAAGAACATCAAGAGAAAATCCTGGCAGAGCAAAAGAGAATTCAAGGTTTTAGCCGTAGCTGAGAGAAATGTAGGGCAGCTTCAAAATTCCAATAACTACTGAAAGCTAAGATAAAACCTTGGTTCTGTGTGAGCCTGATACCACCCTTTCATGTTGCTCCTGTTGTTCCAACTTTAAAATAAACCAAGGCCTCGCAAGCTGTTTACTTTATTGGCCTGGAGCAGACCACTTGGTACCTCTGTCTCAACTTTACTTCATAAAAACAGAAAAAAGAAATACACTTCTTAAAGCTATAGTATTGTAACAGAAAGAATCTCTACTGTGGCAAAATTGTTAAAAATGGCCTGAAATCGTAACCCCCACTTCCCAACGTGGTTTGAGCTTCCTATTCACAAGGATAGGAGTGGAACTGTGTAAGGTTAAAGGATTAGTGTTCAAGATGGTTTTAAGCTCCATTCAATCTGACAATGTCATATAGTCTTAGATGAGGAGGAGAGATATTTAACTCAAGATCCTGATGGTGATGGATAAGCCAGCAAAATCTCTTGACTGACTAGTCAGATACAATAACCAAGACTATGTAACTAGTAGCTTGATACGTTTCCCTTCTCATTAAGGCTCACTAGTGGTTCATCCTCTATGGTTGTTAACCAAATGGCCCTTTAGACTTACAATAAAAAGGAGGATTGGTGGATATACATCACCTCATCCCTAAGTTGATAGTGGCCTATTTCATAGCACAAAAAAAAGGTTCAGGTTGGGTTTTCTGTATACAAAGTTTATGATTGAAGATTGCCATTTTAGTCACTAACAGCCCTACCGCAGAAAACGGATTCTGGCATCTCCTTGGTATGGAATCTAGAATGTACACATTAGAACTTTAATGAATAGGTATGAATTTTGTTTATACATCTGGATAGTCAGGGAGAGAGGCAAGGCACTCCTATGCACATTGTCCTGGTACATCTTTGGTGGGTGGGGTGGACAAAATTACTTTGGAGTGATCTGGTATCCTTGGATTGTTAATATTACGGAAGATTATGTCTTAAAGCTGCTGAATCCCCTTGGAACTTTTAAATGTCAAACTGTCAGAGAGGTGTCAAACCTGTCATGTTTTGTCAAAATATTTTATAGTGAATTAGAGTGTTTTTCTCAATAGATTATAAGTGGCAATGCTTTACCTCAAGTAACAGAACTTTGTTCTTTTCCCCTGTTTCTCTGGAAACTGTTGGATGACAAATGAGTTGGCATTGTAGATGAAGCAGGTGAAGAATGTTGAATGGAACAATGGGTTGGCCTACGTTGGCCTGAGATATGAAGGGTGTGTAGAGCTGAACAGAGTGGCATGGGGTGTGAGGGGCTTGAGGAATGGTAGAGGTCATTTGGTGAATGGATGGAACAGGATGTAGAATCAGTTTTGGTGGAGATGAGGAACAGTTATGGAAGAAAATCTCTAATGGCAGTGATTTACAGTCCCCGAAACATGACATAACCATAACGTAGGAAGAAGTATACAACAAAAAAAAATGGGTGCTAGTGATGAAAGGATGGCAATAATCATGGATAATTTGAATCTACATCTAAAGTGAAAAAACAACAATGGCAACAATAGCATGGATGGAATTCATGGAATACTTTCAACGTAATTTTTTTAAGAGTAGCATGTTTTGGAGCCAGCTAGAGAGTAGGTTATAGTAGACTTGGTATTGAAATTAAAAGTAAGGATGCTATGCTTTTATTAGACAGGCATTGGTTCGACCACTTCTCCAATTCAGTCTCCTTATTAAACAAAGTGTGTAAAGGGGAATTCTAGTGAACTTTGCTCAAAACCACTTCTTCTCATGTTTTCAGTGTGTTTTTTAATGTTAGTTCAGGATTCTGTTTGCCCTGATCCGACACAGCCGACAAAACAAACACGATTTCCCCCAGCTCAAAATTGCAAGTCAGTTCAGTGTGCTAGTTTGGAAAGCCCCTACAAATTAAGCTAATTGTCATAGATTAGATTCCCTACAGTGTGGAAACAGGCCCTTTGGCCCAACCAGTCCACACCGACCCTCCAAAGAGTAACCCACCCAGACCCATTTCCCTCTAACTAATGCACCTAACAATATGGTCAATTTAGCATGGCCAATTCACCTAATCTGCACATCTTTGGAGTATGGGAGGAAACCGGAGCGCCTGGAGGAAACCCATGCAGACATGGGGAGAATATGCAAACTCCACACAGACAGTCGCTGGGACCCTGGTGCTGTGAGGCAGCAGTGCTAACCACTGAGCCACCATGCCGATATGTTGGGCACCACATTTTAAATGAAATTCTCAAATCAAGAATATTTAATTAACAAATAATAAGACAAATATACACCAGTGAAGCCATTAAATGATTCAGTATGAATTTTCTAAAATAATTTTCAATCATGTTACTCTCCTAGGGCTGGTTGCTCTTACTAAAAATGCTATTTTTGGTGATAAGCCTACTTTTAACTGAGATGATAAAATTGCACCATTTTTTCTACTCTTAAATACATCAGGGAATATTGGTCAGTGGAAAGAATGAAAAGGGCTGAATTTTCAGCAGGATCTCAGTGCTTGCTTTCTGGCAACCATCTTGAGGGCCAGTATTGCCACAGCAGTCCATGACTCATTGACCTATCAGAGTGATCATCGATGCAATGTTAAAGATGGTCTATGTGGTCAAGGCCTCTCCACCAAACTCACCCTCTCACATTACCATGTGCAAATCACATTTAAACCCAGAAGGAAAAGGGGGTATCAGGCACTCACCTAGGATCATTGGCTGATTGGCCCTGGAGATCCAGGTTGTTGAGGTGATTCCACATTTGTCGACCTCATCTGCAATCTCCTTTCGGGCACCAGGCTGGCTGGGAGGGGACTTTCTACCCTGTCCTGGGAGGGACACACGGAGTCTTCCTGTTTCTGCTATTCGTGCTGAATTTTCTTCAGCTTTGCAGAAGTCCTGGCTGTCCTCAAGGTATTAAGTGCTGGCGTCTGTTTAAATATGGCATTAATACTGCATTTGTTTGCCTTAATGTGACTGACATACGAATGAATCGAGGTATGTTCATGTTAAGATGAAATAAACACACTGCAACACTTCCTCGGAGTGACCTCAAAGTGCCTGGGCTCTCTTAGCATTTAGCTCTCACGGCTGCCAAAAGATCACGTGCAGTAGTAGATCCCTGCCCAAAAGGCTGTGGCTCCTGCTTTTAGTTTCAAGAGTGTGACCTGGAGGCCAGTTCAGATTAAAGCCAGAGAAACAGTTTTCGTAGAATACCTGTGATATGGAAGCAGGCCATTTGGCCCATTTAATCCACTCTAACCCTCTGTAGAGCACCCCACCCAGACCCAGTTTCCTAACCCCACATTTCCAATGGTTAATCCACTTAGCCTAAGCCTCCTTAGACACTATGGATGATTTAGTATGGCCAATCTACCTAACCTGCACAACTTTGGACAGTGGAAAGAAAATAGAGCATCCAGAGGAAACCCAGGCAGACATAGGGAGAATGTGCAAACTATACACAGACAGTTGCCTGAGGCTGGTGTCAAACCTGGATCCCTGGTGCTGTGAGGTGGCAGTGTTAACCACTGAACCACCATGCTTTGCTCTGTCAGGCTCCCTAAGTTGCTTGATTCAATGAAGAATTTACATCTATGACGTACAAGAGAACTTCAGTAGAAATTTGAATTGTAATTAATCCATCACATTTCCAAATGCATCTTTGACATAACTTCTTGTTTGCATCAAAGTAAAGAGGTAGAATATATAAACCAGTTCTCAACGAAGAGAAATGGTTTTTAAAAAAATAACAACAGGAAAGAGTTGAGGAAAAAGAGGAAACAGAAAACAGAAACCAACGTATCCCATTATAAAAGATTAAAGTTTTAATCACATCTCTATGATACTGAACTCCTTTGGCTATAAATTCGGTGAGCATGATCTTAACCTCCTCAACTCCTGATGAAGGAACAGTGCTCAGAAAGCTAGTGCATCCAAATAAACTTGTTGGACTATAAACTGGTGTTGTGGGATTTTTAACTTTATCCACCCCAGTCCAAGGAGTAGTAGAATGTGTGGATTGCAGATGCTGGATATCAGAATCAAGAGTGTGGTTCTGAAAAAGCACAATAGGTCAGGCAGCATCCGAGGAGCTAAAGAATTGACGTTTCGGGCATAAGCTCTTCGTCAGGAAGGACTTATGCCCAAAACGTTGATTCTCCTGCTCCTTGGATGCTGCCTGACCTGCTGTGCTTTTCCAGCACCACACTCTTGACCCCCACCTGGTCCAACACCAGCACCTCCAACTCAACAGGAAAGAGGTAAGGTTTCTGCTTTGGGCACAATTGCTTATTCCAGTGCAAATTTTGAGCATTTTGAAGAGTTCCCATTCAAACTCATAGATATGTTGCTGAACATAAAATTTGCTACGAACCATCAAAATAGGATGTTTTAAGATATCATTTTAACAAAACATTGTCTTCCACATATTTCAAAGTAATAGCTTGGTGATGTTTGATGAAAAGGAGAAAGTGAGGTCTGCAGATGCTGGAGATCAGAGCTGAAAATGTGTTGCTGGAAAAGCGCAGCAGGCCAGGCAGCATCCAAGGTACAGGAAATTCGACGTTTTGGGCATAAGCCCTTCTTCAGGATGTTTGATGAAGACAGTGCAAAATGGGTTTATCTCAAAAATAATATTGTAAGCAGACCTGTATTTTGGATTTAATTTGTTTAATCTGGCCATTTTTGAGATTCAATTTTTACAATATGTCAAAACAGCGAATCTAACAAAACAGACTTGTTTTGTGCCAATACATTATCTTTGAAACACGCCATTTTGTGCTGACACACTATGTGTGACTCTCACCTGTCCAATGCTACTGTACCCCTAGGTCTGCGCTATCTATTCACTCACTAACTGGGGACACCGTTTCCCCACCTGTACTGGCACAAATCGTCATGCCAGCACTTTCATATTGCTCAAACCCTTCTGTCGTCTCATTCCAGGGAAAGAAATAACCCACAATAGGATGGAGAGCGCCATGCCATTGCTGGGATGCATGGTGTGTGATTCCTCTCCTACAACAAGGAGAAAATCCTGGCACTGGCCAGTGAAGACTACAACTGTTCCTGCGGTGAGACCAGAACCCTATGTCCTAGCTGCTATTGTTGTGTTCCTCTCACACTGTGATGTGCTCTTAACTTGCCTGAACTTCTAGCCCTTATTTGCGATGCATTCTCAGTGGTGACTCCCAAAGGTACTAACGGAATCCACATCATCGTCATTGTCCAGAAGGCAGCCCCACAAGACATCTCCTTCACCTTTGAGAATGGAGCCATCGATCCCACACTGACAAGGCTAAGCTCCACCCCAGCTCAGATACTGACAGCTTGGTAGCTGTTTCAGTGAGATTAGAGACAGGAGAACATGCTGGTGAGCACATCATTAACACACCTCCACAGGTCATTGAGGAAGATATGCCTCAGGTCACTGGCACTCGAATGGCTGCCAAAGAATCCCGCGGTGTTTGGGCTTCATACAAGTGCAAAGCCAGGCAGAGGAGCAGCAGGTAGGTTTGGCCTAGTGACTAGGTAAAATGACTCAATGTTTAGAGGACTGCGCCAATGCTGTTGGAACTTGCTGCCTCTGGCAGAGGAGTGTTTGGTTTCCTCCATGGAGAACCAGATCCAGCAGCTGCAGAGTCTGCAGGATACATTGTGGGCCCTGGTCTCCCCAGAGTCTGGCTGTTGGTGCTCAGCACTGACAGCAAGGAGGCAGGGGACCCAGGGATCTCCACCTCACTCCAGCTGCCCTATCTCCGCAGGGAGACCGGGCAAAGTCTATAGGCACCAAGTAAGAGCTGGACCAACACAGGCAGTCAAACCCGAGGAGGGTGCAAATACCTCGGGAGAGGACACTCAGTGTGCCTGACCCTCTGAATAAAAATTACTCAAGGGTTGTACAGCCAAAACTCAGAGGCCACCAAGCTTCAGGGTAGGGTAGGCTCCCTCCAACCCAACTCTGCAACTGAGACCACGCTAAGACATGGTGGAAGGGAAAGGAAGAAGACCCTTCTGAGGGTACATGCCAGCATGGGGTGAAAGTTTGTTGTAAATATGTTGACACATCTATAAATAAATGTTTACTCATCACCAACTGCTGTATGAGCAGGTGGATGCCATTCTGGCTGCAAGCACAAGAACGAAGGGACAGAGTCTCACCATCTTTAGTGGTGTGTGATGTTTCACTGTGCGAGGTGTGAATTGAGCTTCCCCTGCTCCTTGCTCCAGTCCCCATCCTCATAGAATGAAGCACCGATGCTCCCCTCTCCCAGTGAGCTGACAGTGAAATCCCATTGTGGATTTACAATCTGGATGACAATGGAAGGAAACGGAGGGAGTTACAGACTCAGCTCTCAGTTGAAGTGATTGCCCACCACCAATCTTTGAACTTCACTCTTGGTTGCTCACCCATCAACCCAGATGTTTCCCACATTCCCACCCGCCCCTTTATTTAATTGTTCATCTCCACTTTTTATCCATGAGCTACAGCATATTGAGCTATCAGACCAGACCGCGCTGTCCTCCCATCAAAGCTATGGTGGTGCTGACTGTCAGTGACCCATTCTCCTGGATCATTACCCTTTTCCTTCCCATAATCTATCATATCGCAGCCCCCTGCCCCGCAAAACCCCTTATGTTGACTGCCACATCCTCCGCAGTTGTTATCCCCTCTGCATCTCAACGTACCGCCTTCAAAGAACAAACAAAGAAAATTTACAGCCCAGGAATAGGACCTTTGTCCCTCCAACCCTGAGCTCATCCAAGTCGACTGTCTAAATCTATCACCCAATTCCTAAGCATCTGTATTCCTCTGCTCCCCACCTATTCATCCATCTGTCCCGGATGCATCTTAAATGAATCTACCATGCCTGCCTCTACTACCTCTGCTGGCAATGTGTTCCAGGCACCTCTCAGCCTCTGTGTAACGTACTTGCCACATATATCCCCCTTAAACTTTTCACCTCTCACCTTGAACACGTGACCTTTTGGTATTGAATTCCTCACCCTGGGAAAAAGCTTATCTCTGTCTACCATGTCTATACCCTTCATGATTTTGTAGATCTCAATCAGGTTTCCCTCCCCATTTCCTTTTTTCTAGTGAAAACAATCCTAATCTACTCAACCTCTCTTCATAGCTAGCACCTTCCATACCAAGCAACATCCTTGTAAACCTTCTCTGCACCCCCTCCAAAGCATCCACATCCTTTTGGTAATGTGGCGACCAGAACTGTACACAGTATTCTAAGTGCAGCCAAGCCAAAGTCTTATACAATTTTAACATGACCTGCCAACTATTATACTCAATACCCGTATAATATACAATATGCCTTCTTGACCACTTTATCCTCCTGTGCAGCCACCTTTGGGGTACTATGGACCTGAATTCCCAGATCCCTCTGCTCATCAAGTTTTCCCAAGGCTCTTCCATTTACAGAATACTTGGCTCGAGAATTAGACTTCCAAAAAAGCATTACCTCACGTTTGCCTGGATTGAACTTCATCTTCCAATTCTCTGCCCAATTCTCCAGTCTATCTATATTCTGCTGTATTCTTTGACAGCCCCCTATGCTTTCTGCTTCTCCACCAATCTTCGTGTCATCTGCAAACTGACTGATCAGACCAACAATGCTGTCTTCCAGATCATTTATGTATATCACAAACAAAAGTGGCCCCAGCACTGATCCCTCTGGAACATCACTGGTCACCTTTCTCCATTTCGAGAAATTCCCTTCAACTACTTCTTGGTCTCCTGTTGCTCAACCAGTTCTTTATCCCCTAGCTAGAACACCCTGCACACGACGTGACTTCACTTTCTCCATTAGACTACCATGGGGAATCTTATCAAACCCCTTACTAAAGCCGTGTGCCACCTTGTGTCTACAAAAAGACATCTCACCAATTGTGTTTCATAAAGGTGAAGTTAGCAAATCCCTGCTAACCAAAACTGTAATCATTTAAACTCTCTACCATCCCACAAACATACGCTTATATACATGCACCTCGGAAGTCAAAACTGCACACTTTTGCTTTCTGCCATATGCTGATTGCTGTGACATCCCAGTTTTCTGGAAAACTTTGCAAATGGCAAATTCATAAATGATGCAAATATTTTATAATGGGAATCAGTTGAATAGCTTCCAAAAATACAATATGTACAGTAGAAGATTAAAATAATGGACATTAATAATATAAAGACGTCATACTGGAAAAATGTTTTAAATAAAAAAATAGATGCATAAAATGTGTCACTTTTCTTATAAGGCTCTCCTCCAGCAGTGCAATGGTCATAACAATGAAACTTCACATTCAAACACTCCAGAATACAACATAGGAAACAATGGCAAGCAGTGCACCATTTCCAATCCAGGGAATACAGTTTCAGTGCATGATCGACATCTTCCCTTTTTTAAATTCAGTTCTTGTTTTGACATTTCCTTTAAGTTTTCTATTTGTTTCCTGGAAGATTAGGAAAAATTAACAACACATTCTTTCGAGTTTAACTGTAATTTATAGAAACTAATTTCTACTTGCTACTGAATGTTACCACTAGTAAATTCACAGTTTTCACATTGGTTGCATTCTTGGAAGAACTCACAAAGGGCAAGGTGAGTAAATGGTGACCATTCTTAAATAAAAGGACCAATTGAATAAGTTGCACCCTTTGAAAGTGAAGGTTGGGGTGGCAGTGGGTGAATTAGTACACTGAATGGTTTGGGTAGTTAAGTAAACTTGCAAATGGCAACCATGCAAATCGTGGAACTTCACTATAATTTAGCAAATGTGTTATCCAGTCAGATTTTCATTTTGCACAGCCAAGAGAAAAAGCTTAGAAATCAGAGGAAGAGTAAGTAATCGGATGTGAAATCCTGTTGCAATGGATTAGGCATTAACCTTGGACTTGTTGGTTATGGTCACAAATCAAAGCCAAAATAATAAAAATGACAGTCTCCTTTAAGTGATTTTTGTTGTAGCCTCAATCCAATTCTAGTGGGCACGAACTCCATGGGCAGCACCCAATTACAACTAATTGGGACCGTGTGAAACCTCTTTGAGAGTGCACTTACATGACTCATGTTTAGCATTGGTACAACATGGGTTTATTTTGCACCAAAGATAACCCTTCTGCTAAGTAAATCAATGTTAAGGCTCAAGGTGTATCCAAATAATAAAAAGTGAGATTTCACTTCCAGTGTCAGGTCTCACTGATTCCAAACTCAGGCTGCACCTACATTACAAGCCTGTTAATCATGTAAAGCAAAGACCCCTCACATTGTGGAAAACCAAAATGCAGTAGGAATACTGATCAGAATTTCACATTAAGGGGTGCAATTGAGGTAGAACAAAGAGAGTTTTACTCTGTAACTCACCATTGCAACATCATGGTCAGCACAGGAAAAATACAAATGCCACTAAAAGCATTAAATCAGCCAAAACAGGATTAGCTCTGTAAAATATGCAACTGGAAAAGTACAGTATCCACATAATTCCATATAAGTCCAAATGGGATAAAAAGAGTTAGATTCTCTAATGGTTAAATTATGCCCTCATGTGGAGGAAGAAAGTATGCCACAAATACAGAAAAGTTAAGAGTTTTGAAAAGAAATAATTAACCTTGTGAAGTATGGTGCAGTATTAACGATATGATCGATCGTCTGAGTGTACATAAGACTTTAAAAAAATCATAGCAATGGGCCAGCAGGTTAAAATTGTTCTGAAAACTTCTATATTTTACTAGTGATTCAGACAGCAATGAACTTGCTGCCTTGCAATCAGCAATACTCCATGGCCACAAGACTGTCATAGGCCATCCTTACAGTGTGACAAACACAGCCTCAATTCTCCAAAGTCTCATCAGGAATTCAAGCAACAATATAAGAGAGCTTATTATATTATTGGCAAAAGGCTCCAAAGAGGAAGTGACAAAAGTAAAAGTGTATTTTTAACATGAAAAAAACCCAGATGCTGACCAGAGTGCAGAAAACAGGTCTAACCACAGATGACTGTGATTAAAATTTGGAGTCAATTACAATCCATTTAAACTTGTAATGCCAGATCAGTTACTTGTCACTCTACTAAGGCTGGATTTATGGGGCTGTATGGTTCCTTGTCCTCTAGGGGTTTGGGGAGAGGTGGGGGGGGGGGGGGGGGGGGGGGGGGGGGGGCAGTGTAAAAATCAGCCCATTGAATTATAGATGTTCTGCACAAAAAAGGTTACACATGAAATTTACCTTCACTTGCTTTATAACTAAAGTTATTTCTGAGAATGATATCAAAACTCATTCATGCCTCGATTACTCATGAATGATGTGTTGAATAATAAACACAGCACTATCACACTTTCTTGCTTTTACTTTGTGGATCCTGAACATTGGAGGCATTCCAAATTGCAACAAAGTTTCTAAAAATCAGCATTTCTCTATAATCACAATCTGAAATCTTGAGATAAGCGAAAATCTAAGATTTTGGTTTGTGCAGATTAATTATCTGAGTTTATGGACAAATTATTTTCACATAAAAAAATACAGATTAATTTGACTTAAAGCTGTTGCAAAAATGCAAGAAATCTAGAAAATTTAAGGACTTGTTTTCAGCTATCCTATATTTCACAGAAATCTTAGAAATTCTGAGACGAAATGGAAAACATAAGTTAAGTGCCTCCTGTTATTACTACATTACACAATGGCCGAAAAAGTCCTTAGCATGCAACCCTGGAAACGAAGCCAAGGCATCACCTACTTATGTTGCCCCCAGCAGATCATTCACAGGCACTTAAATGCTTTATATGCACAAAAAACATCACGGTAGATAAAACTCCAACATCTGCCCATTCTGATAATCTGGCATTGAGATACTTTTTCCAAAGACACCTTTCATGAGCATAAACCCGCTCTGTAAGAGAATTTCTGAATCTCTCTTTCCTGCACCCAGTTTAATCCTCTGGCACAGACTCTTGCAGTGGTCAAATCCACCCGTTTGGAGAAAATGTGAGGACTGCAGATGCTGGATACATGTGGATGGAGAAGGAGAATGTCTTCAGGATGGATTAGAAACTGGCTTTCTGGAAGAAGGCAGCAAGTGGTGACTGATGGAAAATATTCAGTCTGGAGTCTGTTACTAGTGGTGTTCCACAAGGATCTGTTTTGGGACCACTGCTGTTTATCATTTTTATAAATAACTTAGACACAGGCATAGGTGGATGGATTAGTAAATTTGCAGATGACACTAAAGTCGGTGGAGTAGTGGACAATTTGGAAGAATGTTACAGGTTGCAGGGAGATTTGGATAAACTGCAGAATTGGGCTGAGAGGTGGCAAATGGAGTTCAATGCAATTAAATGTGAGGTGGTGCACTTTGGGAAGAATAACAGGATGGCAGAGTACTTGGTCAATGGAAAGATTCTTGGCAGTGTGGATATGCAGAAGGATCTTGAAGTCCATGTGCATAGATCCCTGAAAGTTGCCATCCAGGTGGGTAGTGCTGTTAAGAAGGCATACGGTGTGTTAGGTTTCATTGGTAGAGGAATTGAGTTCCGGAACCGCAATGTCATGCTGCAACTATACAAAACGCTGGTGTGGCCACACTTGGAATATTGTGTACAGTTCTGGTCCCCATATTTCGGGAAGGATGTGGAAGCATTGTAAAAGGTGCAGAGGAGATTTATCAGGATGTTGCCTGGTCTGGAGGGAAAGTCTTATGATGAAAGACTGAGAGACTTGGGTCTTTTCTCATTGGAAAGAAGAAGGCTGCTAATGGGGGATTTGATAGAGACATACAAGATGATCAGAGGATTAGATAGGGTAGACAGTGAAAGACTTTTTTCCTAGGATGATGACATCAGCTTGTACGATTCGGCATAACTACAAATTGAGGGGTGATAGACTTAAGACTGATGTCAGAGGCAAGTTCTTTACGCAGAGAGTGGTAAGGGCATGGAATGCCCTGCCTGCTAAGGTAGTCAACTCAATCCTTAGATAAACAATCCTTAGGTAAGTACATGGATGATTTTGGGATAGTGTACGGGGACGAGCTGAGAATAGTTCACAGGTCAACGCAACATCGAGGGCTAAAGGGCCTATTCTGCACTGTATTGTTCTATGTTCTAGGGTGGGCATCCTTGGAAGGGCTTATGCCTGAAACATCGATTGTCCTGCTCCTCAGATGCTTCCTGAGCTCCTGTGCTTTTCCAGTGCCACCTTTTGACTCCACCAGTTAGAGGATGGCATATGTCATAATGCCTGGTATACTTATTTCCAATACAATACCAGAGTGCCACAGTGGGAAATCCTATTCCTAATATAGACTCCCTGATGATATTTGCTGTGTTAGATTCAGCCAGATGTTCCACCCTTGTAAATTGGGCCAAAAATTAGAAATGTGCTGGAGATTCATAACAACCAGATCCCTGCTGTTTTTAGATCGATTCAATGCACATGAGAAACCAGCAGAACTCATCCTACCTTTTACATGATTGTGTTTAATTGCCATCAAGAATCATTATTTTACAAAAGTCAGCACTCAACAGTAAGCATACACACAAACAAACATGACATGGTATGATTATTAGTTCTCAATATAAAATTAAATTATATAGGAGTACTAACAGTAATCTTAAGAATATTTTCAGTTCAGTTCTATTGTACAATAACAACACCTTGCATCTGTACAGCACCTTTAACATTGAAAGATGTCTTAAAGCAACATAATCAAACATTAAAAGTGTTGTGGCATGGGGGTGGGAAACATCCTCAAAATGTAGTCAGGGCATAGGCTCTGGGGAGAGTTTTAAATAAGGAAATAGAGTTGGAGAAACAGATATTTAAGAGCATGGGGCTCAAATGGCTAAAAGTAGAGCTGCCAATGGTGAGACAACAGAGGCCAGAATCAAGTGAGCATGAAATTCAGGGAGGAAGATGTAGATCTAGGGAGAAGTAAGAACTTGAAGAGATAAGCTGAAGTTTACAAAGACCATGTGAAAAATGAATGGGTATTTGAATAAGCCTGTCTTGAGGTTCAGTGGTGGCTACAATCATTCCAATGTTTAACTGAAAGAAATTGTGACAGGATATCAGATAAGTAAAGAAGATGATGGAGTGGTAGAGTCATCTTTTCACACATAAAGCAGTCTTAGATAGTGTCATCCAGACTTAGTATGTTCATACAGATGTACAGTATGGAAACGGACCCTTTGCTCCAACCCGTCCATGCCAACCAGATATCCCAACCCAATCTAGTCCCACCTGCCAGCAACTGGTCCATATCCCTCCAAACTCTTCCTATATATATATATACCCATCCAAATGCCTCTTAAATGTTGCAATTGTACCAGCCTCCACCACTTCCTCTGGCAGCTTATTCCATACCTGTACCACCTTCTGTGTGAAAATGTTACCCCTTAGGTCTCTTTTATATCTTTCCCCTCTCACCCTAAACTTATGAGCTCTAGTTCTGGACTCCCCGACCCCAAGGAAAAGACTTTGCCTATTTACCCTATCCATGCACTTCATAATTTTATAAACCTCAAGGTCACCCCTCAGCCTCCGCGCTCCAGGGAAAACAACCCCAGCCTGTTCAGCCTCTCCCTAAAGCTCAAATTGTCCAACCCTGGCAACATCCTTGTAAATCTTTTCGGAACCCTTTCAAGTTTCACAACATCTTTCTGAAAGGAAGGAGACCAGAATTGCATGCAATATTCCAACAGTGGTATAACCAACATCCTGTTCATGAGATCCTTGGGTATGGTCACATGTCCAATGATCGGAAAAATGTACACATTTCTGTCACATGCTGTGACTATTGTTTGACTATTATTGCAGCTAATCATTGTTTGGATAAAATCTCAGACATTTTTAGAGATTACTGGAGGTGTAGTGGACAGCGAAGAAGGTTACCAGAGATTACAACAGGATCTTGATCAGATGGGCCAATGGGCTGAGAAGTGGCAGATGGAGCTTAATTTAGATAAACATGAGGTGCTACATTTTGGGAAAGCAAATCTTAGTGGGACTTAAACATTTAATGGTAAGGTCCTAGGGAGTGTTGCTGAACAAAGAGACCTTGGGGTGCAGGTTCATAGCTCCTTGAAAGTGGAGTTGCAGATAGATAGAATAGTGAAAAAGGCGTTTGGTATGCGTTCCTTTATTGGTCAGAGTATTGAGTACTGGAGTTGGAAGGTCATGTTGTGGCTGTACAGGACACTGGTTAGGCAACTGTTGGAATATTGCATGCAATTCTGGTCTCCTTCCTATCGGAAAGATGTTGTGAAACTTGAAAAGGTTCAGAAAAGATTTACAAGACTGTTGCCAGGGTTAGAGGATTTGAGCGAAAGGGAGAGGTTGAATAGGCTGGGGCTGTTTTCCCTGGAGCATCGGAAGCTGAAGGGTGAACTTATAGAGGTTTACAAAACCATGAGGGGCATGGTTAGGGTAAATGGATGAGGTATTTTCTCTGGTGTGGGGGAGTCCAGAACTAGAGGGCACAGGCTTAGGGTGAGAGGAGAAAGATATAAAAGAGACCTAAGGGACAACATTTTCAGGTGCGTGTTTGGAATGAGCTGCCAGAGGAAGTGGTGGAGGCTGGTACAATTGCAACATTTAAAAGTCATTTGGATGGGTATATGAATAGGAAGTGTTGGGAGGGATATGCGCCAGCTGCTGGCAGGTGGGACTAGATTGGGTTGGCATATCTGGTCGGCATGGACGAGTTGGACCAAAGGGTCTGTTTCCGTGCTGTACGTCTCTATGACTCTATATAAACTCAGCTCAATGGACTTAGGAATTGCAGAATGATAAAGCAGATAACTCATTCAGGTCTTTGAAAATGCATTCAATTTTTTTCTACCCCATTGTTCTGTCTCCATAGCCTAAGAAACATTTCATTTTCAATATTCAATTCAGTAGACTTACATTGTGGTTTTAGGTTAAAAATCACACAACACCAGGTAATAGTCCAACAGGTTTAATTGGAAGCAGTAGCTTTTGGAGTGCTGCTCCTTCAACAGGTGGTTATAACCTGGTGTTGTATGATTTTTAACTTTGTACACTCCAGTCCCACACTGGCATCTCCAAATCATTGTGATTTTAATTGTCTTTCAGAAAATCATTGTTGAACCTGCTTTTGCCACACTTTTGTGTATTCAAAATCATAATAACTATGATTTTAACTTCCTCGTGTCACCCTCTGGTTCCATGACCTCTAACACTAACCTTTCTTCCACTAGTAACAGTTTTCCCCCATTCATTCCACCAAAACCTTTCAGGATTTCAAACACCTGCCACTATCAAACCTCCCCTTAACCTTCTTGGCTCTCAGGAGATCATTATTGCTGGGTAAATATTCTGGAGGTTTGAATCCATTGCCATAGGATTTGGAGTGTTTCAAGCAGAAGGCTCATTACCATCTTTTCAAAGGAACAAGGGATGAGTAACAAATATACTCTTATCAACAATGTCCTTCTCCCGAACGCATTTATCAAGTCAGTGATCCCAATCTTGCTCCTCAGCAAGGCCCTTACTTTGTTTCATTCCTAACTGGGACAAAGTAGTCATTCAGCTCCTCAAACATTCTTGCTTCCTAAGCTACCAGTCACCTAAGGTGTTCCATATAACTTCATCGGTGTTTTTTTTTCATTAACTTTACTTATGAGTTGAAAGGATTACTGGCAAGGCCAGCATTCATTGCCCATTCCTAACCGCCCTTGAGAAAGTGGTGGTCAGCTGCTTTCTTGTACTGCTGCAGTCTACATGATGTTGGTTGTGTAAGCAGGGAGATCCAGGATATTGACCAAGCAAACTGGAACGTAGCTACAAGTTAGGATGGTTTGAAACAGAGCTTCGAAATGGTAGTGTTTCCATGCATCTGCTGCCCCCAGAACTTCCAGGTGATGAAAGTTGAGGGTATGTAAGATGCTGTTGGATAAAGAATGATGAGTTGCTGGTTGCACAAGGACTGCATGGTCAGCACCACTACCACTAATGTCATGGAAAAACACAACGGCAGCAGGTTGATTGGTGAGGACAAAGCAAAGAAGATTTTTTTCCCCCTCTTGTTGATTTTCTCATCACCTGCAGTAGATCCCTTCTGGTAGGCATGTCCCTCAGGTCTCAGCAAACTTGGTCAGTTTTTGTGCCACCAAGCTACATTCGAGTATGAATATTAAAGTTTCCCCAACCAGGGTACATTCTGTGCTCCTGCTATACTCGGTGCTTTTTCTTAGTGGTTTTCAATATGGAGGAGTACTGATTCACCAGCTCAAGGAGGGTGTTAAGTAGTAAACAGTCAGGGGTATGATTGGCCATGTTTGACCTAATGCCACAAGACTTCATGGGATGCAGGGTCAATGTGGAGGACTCCTTCTTGACTGTATGGTACTGTGATATTAAACCACATTTCCTCCAATCTTCAGTTCTGAAGACGTGTCAGATTAGATTCAAAATGTTAACTCTTTCCACAGATGTTAACAGACCTGCTGAGTTTCTCTAGCACTTGCAATTTTTTAAAGCTTCATTCACAATTAGAATTTCTCATTCATGACAAAATTCTTGTGAATCATTTTATCATTTCTGTATTTAGGGATTCCTTCAAATGATACACAATACCTGCCTTAATGTTTATTTATCCAATACAAAAACCCCCAAAACCATTTCTATATATAATCCCACCATTAAGGATCTTCCTCCTGCTAAATTCTGCTGTAAACTATATGTTTATACATCCTATATGATCTCAGGATGGGACAATGACTGTCAATCCTAGGAATTAAGAATTAACCATATAATGTGGTTCTGGAGTTGGATGATTAGATTACTTATAATGTGGAAACAGGCCCTTTGGCCCAACAAGTCCACACCGACCCTCCGAAGAGCAACCTACCCAGACCCATTCCCCTACATTTACCCCTTCACCTAACAATGCAGGCAATTTAGCATGCCAATTCACCCTAACCTGCACATCTTTGGATTGTGGGACGAAACCCATGCACTCTGGAAGGAAACCACGGGGAGAATGTGCAAACTCCACACAGACAGTTGCCTGAGGTGGGAATTGAATTTGGGTCTCTGGCGCTGTGAGGTAGCAGTGCTAACCACTGAGCCACTGTGCTGTCCATGATGGAAAGTGTTACAGGTTCCCTTCCCTTAACTGGATCAATCAGAATTTGTTCACTTGCCAGCTTGGCTACATCCTCCTGCAATATCCAATATTCTTTCCTACAGGTTGTGGCATTATCACGAGTGACTGTTTAAGGGATATAAGGAATAAGAGCAGAAGTAGGTCATTTGGACCTTTGAATCTGCTGTGCAGTCATTAATACAATGCCCATCTTATATGGTTTCAACTCCACTTTCTTACTCTGTACCTCAAAACACTCTTGAGTCTTAAAATTCCATCTAAGTCAGCCTTAAATATATTTAATGACCCAATCTCCACTGTTCTCTAGAGTAGAGCATTCCAAAAACTAATGACCCTCATTAGCTGAAATTCCTCCTCAGCTCTACCTTAAGTGACAGATCCCTTTTTTTGAAACAGTGCTCCCCAATTCCACATTTCCGAATGAGGAGAAACATGGACAGGGCACCTACTTCATTCAGACTCCTCAGAATTGTATAAATTTCAATAAGACCATTCTTGTAAACTCCAATGACTGTCAGCTAAACTTACTCAATCTTTTCTCATATAGTAAATCCAAGTCACCAGTGAAGAGATGTAATCAGGAATCCACCTTTGAAAGCAAAAATTCTAGAGATTCAACGATCCTTTAGAGCCATGCAGGTTTTGTGGAATAGAGACAGGTCACATGAGACAAGACCCAGATACCTTATAAAATGTATTTGCTGGTTGAAGACACCTTAATTAACTACAAGAATATTATGGCCAATGATCAGAGCCACTATCTGTGTATAGTTGCATTCGTTAAATAATAACACTTGAATTGTAGGTGATGATTTTGACTATTTAAGAAATTTCTGTGGATACAAATACAAATTGGTTCCTGGGAAAGGAATTAGCATTCTGGATTTTTTTTCTACCACCCAAGAAAGGTTTACTCAATACAGCAATTAATTCTAGTGGGTCAAGTGGGATTCCATACTACTGTAAGCAATAGGGGCTGTGTCATTGAATACATTCAAGGCCGAGTTAGCCCAATATTTGATCTACAATAGAGTCATAGAGTCATACAGCATGGAAACAGACCCTTCTGTCCAAATCATCTGCGCTGACCACACATCTGAATTTGACTCCCCCAGCCTAGGCTTGGTTATGTTCCCTAATACCACTAGGTATTATCCCTTTTAAGGGGAGGTGATAACTTAGCAGTATTATTGCTGGACTGTTAATCCAGAGACCCAGATAATGTTTTGGAGGATCTGGGTTCGAATCCCACCATGGCAGATGGTGAAATTTGAATTCAGTAGAAAAAAAGTCTGGAATTAAAAGTCTAATGGTGACCTTGAGTTGACTGTCAGGAGAAACCCATCTGGTTCACTAATGCCCTTTAGGGAAGGAAATTATCATCCTCACCTGGTCTGGCTGACATGTGATTCCAAACCCATAGCAAAGTGGTTAACTCTTAACTGTCCTCTGGGAGTAAATGCTGCCTAGCCAGCAACACCCTCATCCTTTGAATGAATAAATAAATAATGATTTTATAAACCTCTATAAGGTCATCTTCAGCCTCTGATGCTCCAGCCTAGTCAGCCTTTCCCTAAAGCTTCCAGTCCCAGCAAGAGCCTTGTAAATCTTTTTGTACCCTCTCAAGTTTAACAACATCCTTCCTGTAGAAGGATGACCAGAATTGTACCTAATATTCTAAAACTGGCCTCACCAATGTCCTGTACAGCCGCAACATGATGGCCCAACTCCTGTACTCAATGTTCTGACCAACGAAGACAAGTGAACCAAATGCCTTCTTCACTACTGTGTCTACCTGTGACTCTACATATAGTAAGTTATCAGGGACAAGACAGGAAAGTGAGGTAAAAGCTGCAATCAGATCAGCCAACACAATGTTAGAATGGACATGAACTGGGCAATTACTTATTTTTGCTCCTATTTATGTTCTCGTAAGAGGAACTCTTTCCACTTCCAATTCCATTTGGATTTAGCACCTCTCTCCCCCCCCCCCTTGATGGTTTGCATTGTCCTTAGCAAGCTTTACATGTAAATAATTCAGTTGGAAAATATGGCTGATTTGCTGGTGGTAGTAAATAGATGAAAAAATGGGTGATTTGACACTGTGAAGTCAAAACATTCAGACGTGTGTAAGAACATGTCTGATATATAAACAGACAAACAAACAAGTAAATAAATATATAAAGGCATACTTAGTCTTTGAGGATAGATTGATCACTGATAAAAAGTCACAATTTGGATGCCCTGATGAAGGCATGGTTAGTGAGCCAGGGCAATAACAATTGGAGAATGGCAATTGTCAACCACCTGATGAAAGAGCAGTGCTCTGAAAGCTAGTGCTTCCAATTAAATCTGTTGGATTATAACCTGGTGTTGTGTGACTTTTAACTTAGTTACTTTGGAGTTACCTCATACAAATAAAACAAACAACTACACATTATCTGAAACACAGTCACTAAAAGTGTCTTCATTGGTCAGAACATTGAGTACAGGAGTTGGGACATCATGTTGCGTCTGTACAGGACATTGGTGAGGCCAGTTTTAGAATATTAGATACAATTCTGGTCATCCTTCTACAGGAAGGATGTTGTTAAACTTGAGAGGGTACAAAAAGATTTACAAGGCTCTTGCTGGGACTGGAAGCTTTAGGGAAAGGCTGACTAGGCTGGAGCATCAGAGGCTGAAGATGACCTTATAGAGGTTTATGAAATCATTATTTATTTATTCATTCGAAATGTTAACTCTGCTTTCTTCCCACAGATGCTGCCAGATCTGCTGAGTTTCTCCAGCAATTTCTGTTTTTTTTTAGCTCACTCAAAACTAATTTTTCACTCTCAAAAGCAAAGTTATGGAAACTGAACTATAAATAGAAAATACACAGCAGGTCAGGTAGAGTCTGTGAAAAAAGAAATAGTGAGGATGCCTGGTTCTCTCTTTAAAGATTTAGTCCGGTTTGGCGAGCAATCCTAACATTTTTCATGCAACATCTTTCATACTGTTCAGTCGCTCCTCCTAGTGGAGAATAACACCTGATTGGTGGAAAACTAGCTGTATGGACCAGAAAAAATCATTATGTCAACCACCTGGTGAAGGAGCAGCGCTCCGAAAGCTAGTGCTTCTAATCAAACCTGTTGGACTATAACCTGGTGTTGTGTGATTTTTAACTTTGTACACTTCAGTCCAACATCGACATCTCCAAATTATGTCAGGAGAGTTCATTTTTCTCTCCGTTTTGTTTGTGCTCTGCCGATTATTGGCAATTTCCATTGAGGGGAAATAACAGAAAAGGCTGATGGGGCGTTAGCTTCTGTAAACTGAGATTGCAGCAATTCTAACTTTTAATTAGATTTAAACCAGTTCTGGAGATACTGTGTACAGTTTTGGGCGCCACACCTTACACATGACATACTGGTCTTGGGAGAAATGTCTGAATGGCCAAACCGTGTTGTTAATAGTGGTTTAAATGAAGGTACATCATCGGAATCTACAGTAATGAAATTCAGCACTGTAATGTATTATTGCACAAGATCACGAGGAATCCTCCAGATTTTGAGGATTTGTATTCATGCATTTTCTTATGGATTTTAAGGGATGTCTATTTTCATAACTATTCATAAATGTTAATGAAGTTGAACTGTTGACAATACCTTTCCCGGAATCCATGCTGTTTCTTTGCATAGTTTCTGTAGATCAGTTTCCTTCCGGGTCTGTACTTTGCTTTTCAGAAAGACGCTGTACAAATAATGATGAATGCTTTAATCCAGACAGGTTGTTTTATTCTAATTGCTCGCGGACTGGAACAAAAGAATCACACCGGGATTGAGCTTTTCACACACAAAGTGAAAATCCCGGGGAATTCCGCAATTTCTCTCCGAATGACCGAGCCCCAGGATTTCCTTCTGCTATCATTTCAGTTTTGCTCTATCGCGCCCTCTCTCGCCTTTCTCAATGTCTCACTCCTGCTCTCTTCACCATCCTTCGAACTCACACCCCCTCTTCCTCCGCCTCTCTTTACGCCTTCACTTCCATTTGCCATTTCCCCAACACTTTCACTTCCCGCTTTTCTCTCCTCCCTGCCCTGATAGGCAGATTCTAACCAACCTGTTCTGAGATGTTATTCGACACTTCGGGGGCAGGTGGGACTCGAACTATATCCCGTTCTCCTCCACCCGTCACCTTCACCTCTCTTTTCCGACCCTTTCTCCTTCCACCCCTTTTATCATGCCCTCCTCTTCCCCGTCTTCTTCCCTTCATTTCCCTCACCTTTTTATCCTTCTTTCAAACCCTCCCTCTTTAACCTCTCCCATGTCATTCGGCTCCCCCTCGTCTATTCCTACCCCCTTCCTTCTCCATCCCCAATCCCTCACACTCCCTCCCACGCCTCTCTCCCTCCTACTTTCCTAAACCGCCCCTTTTCCTGTTCCATTTCTTTAATTCTTCCTTTCCAACCCAATTCTTCCTCTACATTTTCCCCTTCCCCCTGCTTCCCTCAAAATCCCTGGAATACAATTGCCATTTCGGTTCTGAGGAAGGGTTACCGGACCCCACACGTTAACTCTGACTTCTCTCCAAGACGCTGACAGCCCTGCTGAGCTTTTCCAGCAATTTCTGTTTTTGTTTCTAATTTACAGCATTCGCATTTTTTTCGGTTTTTACCCAATTGATATTGTTGACAGTATTCCTCCATATTTACAACCAACAGTAGTTGTACTGTATTTGTATTAAAATAATTAACGGCTATAAACTGAAATAGGTGAAGATCAAAAATGCTGACCTCTTAACTTCACAAATCCAAGGTGGTCTGGGTTGGGAGTGTATGGAGAGAATAAGGCTAAGAGATTTGAAAGGTTTCCAAAATGATGAGCAGGTAGGATTAGAAAGGATTAGTAATAAAAAAGCAAGATTAAAAAATGAGCAAATGAAGTGACGTAAAAAAAACATTCTCACACAACTAGTAGTTAAAGTATGGAATGCACCGCCTGGGAATTTAGTGGAGTTCAGTTCAGGCATTTGAGATGGCATTTGGTGATTATTTGGATCGAAATAGTATGCGGCGATATGTGGAAAAGGCAGGAGATTGACACTGGGTGCGAGAACCAGGACAGACACGACGGGCCGAAACGCCTCCTTCTGCGCCGTAACAACTCCTTGATTCTGATGTAATCCCCCCAAGACAAAGAAACAGCGGCGAGGGCGGTGAATCTCCAGCAGCATGATGCTCTGATTTGACAACTCGGATGTCCGTCAAAGTTAGGAGTCAGCTCCCTGCTCAGTGTTTGCTCCGTGGTTTTTCGGATCCGCGGAGAAGCGTTGGGTGCAGCGTTCGCCGGATTGAATATTTACGAGTTCTGAGGGCGGTAGTGTCTCCAAGGTTGGTACTCATTCACTGAGAAAAGCAACATTACAAGCGTACTGGGCTACTTAGTTTAACGTGATTCCCGGAGTCATTAAACATAGAATCAGAGGAAAAAGCGCTTGTTACCCGTTGCCATTTTTAAAAACATATTTATCAATCAACAGGGTTGACCAGACGCTTCGCGCGTAACATTATGGATTAAATTGGCCAGAGTTGTATCCATATCATATTTGGATTGTTGTTTTCAAACAATCACGTTGCATTTTTAACCGTTTAGTTTTACTCGCTTCTTAATCCCCTCCCCCTAATCGCCGTGCAAACTCTGCATTCAGTCCGCCCGTGAGAAAGCTGCATTTTTGGTTGCAATCGGCTTGTTCTGTCCCGAGGTGAAATTTAACGCCCACCCCGAGTGCGCGCCCGGAAATGGTGCAGAGTTTTATGCGCTGAACAGTTAATCACTCAGGTATTGTGGGTTTCGTAGCACTTAACAATTACTGCATGGTCTTTGAAAATAATAACTATTTCGTTAGTACATCGCTAATAACAATCCCAATATCACTTTGTCCTTGTTTACCTGATTGTGCCCAGCATGGCACAAGTGTAGAATCTTTGAGATCTTTTAAAATGAGTTAAAGGAGTTTTCTAATTGCAGCAACAGGTACGTTGGCAATTTCTATTCCACAGGTTTGAGCGATAGGATTGACAATTTCTTGGATCGTAGCTGAACCTGATTAAAATAAAATTCATGATTTTTGTCATTAATGCATCTAATTTTGCTACATATACAAAACGGGATTATTGGCATTTTTCTGAAGATGCTATTTAACCTACATCGTAAATGCATTAGAAAGAGAAACAAATAACATTTTATAGTAAAACCAGCATAGAAGCTTGGAAACATATGTGCAGTAATTCCAGTTTGAAAAGGATCAATGAGATAATTTGACAGCCCTGATCAGTCAGTGTAAGTAAGTGCAGTGATAAATGCAATTTTTGGGGACTTAAAAAGTCGGTAGTAAACAAAAATTGTTTCAAAATAAATAAATGCGCTGTTTAGAGCTGTTAGTAATTTCATTAGATGCATTTCACTGTCTTAAGAATGATGAGTTCATTATGAGTTTAAATGCCTTGAAATATTGGAACATAGAAATAGGATTAGGTGATTCTACCTGTCAAGTGTGCTAGACCACTCACTTAGATCATGGCTGATAATTGACCTCAATCCCACTTTCCCGTGTTATTTCCATATCCCTTAATGTCGTTCGCCTCCAGGTGTCTACTAATATCTGTCTCGAACATGCTGAATCCTTGAAAGTCCACAGACTCCGGGATAGAAGGTCCCCAAGATTCACCACTGTCTGGGTGAAGAAAGTCTTTCTCATCTCAGCCTTAAATGACCTGCACCTTATCCTGAAATGATGTCGTTAGTTTTAGATTCATCACCAAGGGAAAAAAAATACATTCACTGTCACACCCTGTAAGAACCTTTTTGCATTTTAATGAGGTCACTGCTCTTTGAAACTCTGTGGAATACAGGCCCAGTCTTTTCAATCTCTCCACATAAAAATTATCTTGCCATTCCTAGGATTGATCTGATGAAGCTTTGTGCACTCCCTTTAAGGTGGCTGTATCCTTCCTTAGACATGGAGATCAAAACTGTACATAACACTCCAGGCATGTCTTACTAAGGCCTGACATAATTGCAAGAAGACATCTTTACTTGTGTACACAAATCCTTTTCTAATGAAGGCCAGCGTACCATTTGCTTTCCTCATTCTTTCCTGCATCTCCATGATAGATTTTAGAGACTAACGAACAAAGACATCCTAATTCCTTTGGAGATCCACAATTCCCAAACTGTCACTCTTTAATATATTGTCTGACATTCTGATTTTCTTACTAAACTGAATCTATTCACACACATTTGATTACTACCTTCTTACCCATTCACTTAACCTGTTCGGGTCCAGTTCAAGTCTCCTTGCCAACTCTTCACAACTTTTGTTGGCATGAATGAAATGTTATGTGCACTTATATTGTCAAGCTATATAGAGAAAACAGTTGTATTGATATAGTGCCTTTCACAAATTCAGAATGTCCAAAGTAATTAATGACTAATAATGTATATTTTCAGTACTTTGCATTGGACAGAAAAAATAATGATCATTATTGCTTTACAGAAATAGCAATGCACAGCACAATGTCTTTTGAAAGTGAAGACACTGAACAGACCATTACTTGTCTCAATATCAATGTCTATCACCCCCAGGCAACAGTATTTACATCTCTGAATTATGCTGGCAAACAGAAATACCGAGTGGAGGAAATGGTAATGTTTGGCCGTGATTCCAAAGTGTGTCATTTTCCTCTAATGGACAAACGTGCCTCTCGAATGCAGTTTATTATTCAAGCTTTTCGACACAGTGAGAGCTCAGAACTCTGTTTTGAAATAAAAAATACAAGCTTGAAGAGTAAATTATCTGTCAATAATATAAGTCTGGATCACCTTAATAAGATTGATTTACCAAGGAAATGTATTTTGCGATTTGGGGAATACCAATTCTATCTGGAAAAAGATGATGGAGAAGATAGAGAACACTTTGAAATCTTCATCAAACTTTCCCTAGTTCCATTTTGTCAAGAGGTCAGTATGGAGACCCTAACACGCCCTGTACCTGAAATTGGCGCTTTAAAGTTCATGGACATTCCAGTTCCTCAATACCAATTTCAGACTGCAGTGGAGAGTGATGAAAATGAAATTAAATAAAGTAATGCCTTATGATTACTTGCTAATCGGCATGAATAGAAAATTTGAGCCTTTCTTTAAGTGCTGTCCAGATATACAGTGATTTATGGGCAGGGAGATGTAACCTGACAAGTAAAGTGTTTACTTATAGAAGAATGATGAGACCGAATAAATGAACTCAATTATTGTCCATTCTGATCTATGCTGAATACGTTAACAATCCTTGTCTATTTCTGTGTAAAGTCATTGCTGACATTGTTTATCCAGCATGGAAACTATTCCTTTTTGCTGGTTGAATTATTGTATTTACATTTTTATCCAATATTCTGGAATGTATTGGCTGGATTTTGGGATCAGACTCAAATTAACCACCCCAAAATATTTTTGTGTGAATGGTTTGTTATTAGTGATTAATTAGTACAAGTTCTCACTCATTCTGTACCTATTTGATTATGCAAGTCACAATTAAAGTTGCAACGCATTTCAACAGTATAAACATAGCATGAGTTTTACTGCAACTTCCAGATTTACTTGTTAGCCATGTGTACACTATATAATTGGTAAACCCCCAGTATGTGCAACATTGGTAATTGTGGAAAACATTTGCATTGTAAAATAGAACAGTTAGAATCTTGAAATCTTATGAAATATAAATAAATTTATGTGCAACCTTATGAGATATTGCAACCCATTGACAAGTTATATTTCAAGGTAATGTTCTTATTTAGGTTCAATGTACCAATTTATTTTAACTATCTTTTGCATTAGATGAATGATGCCAAAAGCCAGCAAATTATATTATAGGGATTTCACTATTTTATGCATCCACTATACTGTCAGATAAGGGACATTCTGACTCCTCGTTTTCCACCACCCTCCTCTCTCTCTCTCTCTCACTCCCTTTCACCTCAGAATCCTATCCTCCTTTCTTTCTCATACTCTTCCATATTCTGCTTTTCCCATTATATGTGAATTTTCAATAAATACCATGATAACTACTTTGTTTTCCAATAATCTGCTACACTTGTATCTATGCATTATGCTATTTTATTGAACAAGAGCATTGACTACTCTTTCTCAATTTTATCCAAAGCTTCTGCTGCATTTTATAATACACCCTTTCTAACACTCCAATAGCTTCTTTCATCACAAATGTTACCATTTTCTAATTTCTCTGACTTGTGTAAATTTCTTATAACTTGGAATATTCATCTAGCCATGCTCAATATGTAGCCAACGTGGATGGTATGCAATCCAATATATCCTTTAAACTGGATTTGCAATTGTATTCATTTGCTTTGTTCCTTTTTTAAATTTATTCATGAGATGCAGGCAAGGCTGACATCCCTGAATTATTGTGCATCCCTGTTTGCTCCGGTATCTATCATAAGTTGGTAATATACTTCCAAGTCAGAATGAGTGTAGAAGATTTGGAGAATTATTGCATTTTTCAGACACTACAAAAACTGTCAATGTGTTGTGGTGCCAAGAGGGATTGAACGTTGAAGTTGGTGAATGGAATGCTGATCAGATGGAGTGCTTTGACCTGGATGACATGGAACCTCTTGTGTGTTGTAGAATTATGCTTATTTAGCTAAGTGTAAAGTTTTCCATCCGACTCCAGGCTTCATAGGAAGTGGTAAGGCTTTGAGAAGTCAGGACATGAGTTAGATGTCCAGTCCTTTAGCTTCTTTTACACCCACAGTATTTAAATGACTGATCCAGTTAGAGTTGGTCACTGGGATATTGATGGCAAGGGATTTGATGTTGGAAATGCAATTGAGCATGGTGGCTCAGTGGTTAGTACTGCTACCTCACAGCACAAGGGATCTGGGTTCGATTCCAGCTTCGGGTGATTGTGTGGAGTTTGCACATTCTCCCCACGTCTGTGCGAGTTTCCTCCAGCGGTGTGCAGGTTAGGTGAATTGGCCATGCTAAATTGCCCATTGTGGTCAGGGAGGTATAGGTGCATTAGTCAGGGAAAATGTACAGTAATAGGATAGGGGAGTTCACCTGGGTGGGTTATACTTTGGAGGGTTGATGTGGACTTTATTGGGCCAAATGGCCTGTTAGTACTGTACTGTTTACATTCTATGAAATCTATAAATATGGTGGGGAAGTAGTTAGCTTCTCGCTTACTGGAGTAAGTCCTTGTCAAAGATCAGCCCAAATATAAATGTCGTCCAGACCTCGTGCCAGCACAGATGGCTTCATTGTTTCAGGAAATGCAGGAACTAAAAGTAGTGCACTCATCAGTGAGAACTCCTACATTGTCATGAGGAACTATTGCACAATATTTTGGGGACTAAGTTAAGATTAGAAGTCTCCATCATTCTCCAAAAAAAGAGTTTCCTTGTGATCTCCATTAACTTAAATTTTACTCAGTCTCATTGGTTCCTCAGTCAAAAAACAGCTGTGACAGCCAGGAGAATGGATCTCATCTGTCAAATTCAATTGTTTTGTCTATTTTAGACTAAGGCTGTAATAACGTTTAGAGCTGCATAATAAATCTAAACCAGTTGTGTATTAGCATGTTATGAGGGATTAAGTATTGCTTGGTAACACTGTCAACAATCCTTTCCATCTTGTTGCTTTTAATTTGAGGATAGACTGGTTGGCTGTTAGGTGTCGTTGGAGGTGGCTAAGGTGGTGAGTAGAAGGGGCATTATGCTCAGGTCTTGGATCTGGATCACAGCATCATGGAATCACACAGGTACAGAAGAGGCCATTTGGCCCATCATGCCTATATCACCAAATTGACACAAAATTTAAACCTGTTTCACTTTCCAGCACTAGGGCCATAGCCTAGCCTTGAATGTTATGACATTTCAGGTGCTCATTCAAGTACTTTTCAAAGATTGTGAATTGATCCACCTGAACTACTCTCCCAGACCCCCAGCAATAGTTGGGTGAAAAAGTTTTAATCTCTCCTCTAAACTTCCTGCTTTCATTTCAAAACTGCACGCTTTTGTAGTGATCCTTCGATTAAGGAGATCAGTAGCTTCCTTTTCCACCCTGTCCACGCCCCTCATTCAGGGCCCCCTTCAATCTTCTCTGCTCCAAAGAAAACAACCTGGGTTTATTCAGCCTCCCTTCTCAGCCAAAGCCTTCTATCTCAGGCAACATCCTGGTGAATCTCCTCGGCACTCCCTCCAGTGCATCATATCCTTCCTGTAGTGTGGTGACCAGACTGGCACACTGTACTCTAGCTGTTGTCTACTCAAAATTCTGCCAGCTTCAAGATAACTTGCGTGCTTTTATAATATATTCTTCAACTAGTTCCTACATCCTCCTCCCGAGTGGAGACAGATGTGAAATATTTGTTTAATGCTCTACCAATATCCTCTGACTTCACCAAAAGATTTCCATCTGGGTCCTTAATATTCCATAATCTTTCTTTGGTTATTCTCTTGATTACTAGTTGAAGATCTTGGGATTCTACCTAACCTTGCCTACCATTGTTTTTCAGACCTTGTTTGCTCTCCTAATCACTTTCTTAAGCTCCCACCTCACAAGATCTGTACTCCAGGGCCCCTTGACTTGCTCCCCCATACCTGTTATATTTCTCTTTTCCTTTTTATCCAGTTCTGAATATTCCTAGACATCCAGCTTTCTCTGGGCTTGTTATACATTTGTTTCACCCTAAAGGGTGTCCAATTCCTTATTGAATATCTTTTACTGTTCTGCAGTGGATTTGTTCTCAACTAGCTGTTCCCAATCTATTTTTCTCAGATCGTTTTAATTAAATCTGTCTTCTCCTAATCCAAAACTTTTTTGTTTGGAGGCCGCCTTTTTCCTTTTCCTTAAAATGTATCATGTTATGGTCCCTGTTACTGAAATGCTTCCCTTCTGCCACCTGGAATACTTGCCAAGTTTTGTTGCCCAACATTGGGTCCAGCACCGCATACCATCCCTTGTCGGACTATATAAAAGCTCTCCTAAACACATTTGAAGAAATTGGTTTCCTCTAAAACCTTTATACAATGCTTGTCCCAATTAACATGGGGGAAATTTGAAATGTCCTAATCTAATAAACCTGTTATTGTTTTTAAACCCTGCCATGAATTGTCTACACGTCTGCTCCTCAATTTCCCACTGACAATTTCCCACTGAATACACTCTCCTCAGTGTGACTTGCCCCCTTTTTATTGTGTTATTTCCAAGCTGAACCCGTAAAGCCTCAATTGATAACTCTTCAGTGATTATCTATCTTCTTCTGCCCTGTTAGAAAATCCTATATTCTGAAATATTGAGTTGGTAACCCTGCCCCCTCTCTGAATCATGTCTCTGTGATGACAACAATGTCACACTTCCACGTGTTAATCCATGCCCTTAACTCAACTGTCAAGCTTATATTGCTGCTAGTATTAAAGTAGACACCATCCAGTCTCAATTGGATGGAGGCAGTGCAGAAAATAGTGCCATAATCTGACCAGCTACATAAGAATGAGTGTTTTTCTGGTTTCAACTACAAGCTGTGCTTTAAGCCATCTCCCAATACTAGCCCCCAACCCCGCCACTTTCATTCTGCCTTGCTAAATGTTCTCCAGTCATATCACTCCTCACTCAATGTTCAGCAGCATCAGCCTTCACTTTCTATGTACTTCATCACTTCCCTATTTATTATCCACTATTCACACATCCCAATCTTTATGTATCCTTTGCAACAACATCTCACTTATCAATCTCTCAAAAGTCTTTTATTTTTCACTGCTTGCAGGAGAATGGAGTTAAAAATACAAAGAAGTATGACAGGATCAGAGAAGAGCTGCTACAAATAGTACAGTTCATAGATGGTGGGTGCCTGGGATAACTGGGACTACTTTATCTTTCTCAGCTGGCAGTTGAGACAGGAAATTCATAGAATTATTCATGCATTTGATATGGCAAATGGGTAACTATTTCCTTATTGTCTTTTTAGTTTACGTTTTCTTTATACACTTTACCTGAAGATTTTCACTCTATCACTGGCTCTTATCCCTATAAACTTACGACATTTTGTAGATGGGTATGTAATCAGTTTGGTAAGGCTTCATGAACTGCAAACATCAAGTCATTTTATTATCATCAAATTCATTTTACATGGTATGCTAACTATCCTAATAAAAGGATAGGAAAAGTTAGTTCCCTTTATTCAAATAGTAGATTTTTAAGTCATATAGAATAGTTTAGACAGAAATTATGACATGTATAGAGTTTAATGGTATATAAGTTATCCAAAATTATTGTTGTGGATAAATGAGATTTAAAAAATGACAACTTATGCTCAAAAACACCATTAATAATTTTGTGAGATGACTGCTTTTCTTACACCTGTACGTATGAACCCAGTTTCTTAAACCAGGATTCATAATTGGCATTCAGCATCATTTTTAGAACTTGAACAGTAATTTAAACACCTCTTCCAGAAACTTAGCCAATTTTCAGGAGGACAGAAAATCTCTGCTGCAGGTAATGTTTGTAGAATAGTTTGAATCTTTAATTTGCATAATGTAAATAAAATGCTTGAATGATAGTTTGTAATAGTGCAATTTATTGACTTGGTACATGTATCTTTTGTCTGGTCAGTGACATCGAAGGTTTGCTGCACTTCATTCCAATGTTGACTAATAATTAGCTGGAAGAAAAACAAAAAAAAAGCAGCAAGTGTGCTGTTATCAGCTTACCAAAAGACTCAGAAATATGGAAATGTCCCAAGACTGAGCCCAATTCTGTAATGGTCAGTAAATATAGCACATGAGCTTGGAAAGGAGGAGCTTAAATTTTGCAACATGACACTTGAGCTCAATTGGGTTATAAAGCGCTACCAAGAAGAAATATGCAAAAGGGAGTGTTGCACAACACTAAGAAAAATTGAGAAGTTGTAAAAATGCTACAAATCTGAGGAATCTAATTTCTTTAGCAGCAAGAAATCATTAGTTGACATTATCCTAATTCCCCCAGGGAAACTTAACTTTAAAAGTCATTTGCTAAATAAAACTATAAGGAAGATTCTGTGTATTTCTTGCAGTCACAATGCATGAAATAGAAATCTGAACATCCCCAATGTCAAGATTGCGGCAGAATTACATGAGAAATTCAGTGAGGTCTATCTTGATGTCAGGAGCAACCCAGTAAATGGCCAAGCATTGTGAGTTTCCACTGTAAGATGCCAATAAAAGGGAATTATGGCTTGTTAAGTGCCGTATTAACAGCACAACTTGCCTTCTTAATATTAAGCTTTCTACCTTACCGAATAAACTAGACATCGAAAATTTGTACCATGGAAGTCAGAGTGAATATCTGGTGACTTCAGCTCACTGCTGGGTGCAACAAGAGTCCAAGTTGCTCAGCACCAGGCAGCACCCATGGATAACTGCTGCATGTATTCCTTGTTCATGAACATTGGCATCTGATATTTGTCAACCCATCATGACTCCTAACCTGTTGCAGGACACTTAGGAAGCTCAGATCTGTATTTCAGGGTGCACCAGCAACTAATATTGAAAGGCTGCTGTAAGAGCCTCTGCACAGACACAGATTGGATCAGGCTGCATCTCAGGGCTGTTTGTTCTCTTCGTGCTCGCTCACTGACAGCCAACCTGCATGCTTGCAGCATCCACACATTGTCTTCCCTGTCAGCACTTCAGCCAGAACCAAACACCACCTGTGCTTTTGTGTTGGTGTTCACTTCAGCACAGACTAACAGGCTGCTTGTTATGTTTATCAGGAAGGATCTGTCCAGAAGACACGAGAATCTAATACCAAAAGCATGTGTCAGCTGCCTGTGCAACAAACTCACTGTGTACTCATCGAACAAAATAGCCATGTTGGAAAATATGTGGGGCCATGCCAGCAGTCTTGCCAAAGAGTATGGGAGTCACTGTCTGGGTGTCCAAATATTGTCAATCACAGACGCAATCTCCACACATTCCATAGGTCTGGCAAGAGTAAGCTATCCACAAGGAGTGGTCACAGTCATGGAATATATCCAATCATCCTGCCGGGAGTGGGCAATGGTCAGTTCTCTAGAGCCATCCAAGAAGTCTGAGGAATCATGGTTGTTCCAGTGGGAAGCAGCAAGTAGAGCAATCAGGGAGGGGTCTGGTTAGTCATGTCAAAGTTGGACTGAGGTCTGCTGTGAATACAGTCCTGGGAGAGTCCATGTGTTGTCTGTTGAGCAGTTTGAGAGTGAAGCCTGTAGAGGGCAGCACTGGGGGGGGGGGGCGCAGGGTTTGGTGGTGGTGGGACAGGGTTTGGTGGTGGTGGGAGGCAGGGAGATGATTTCTGACAAAAGGGATGGGAAAGTCAAGGCTGGGGGAGGGAAGCAGCGGTATTTGTAGAGGGTAGGTTCCAAGATAGTGAGGGGAGTTCTGGAGGTTGCGCAGGATGTACGGAAGGCTCACTGGGAATAGCATCGATGGGCATGGTAGACTGCAGCGGTGGGGGTTGTTGGTCTTGCCAACCACCATGGCCTCCACATGGGGCATGTAGAGGAGCAGGGTAGGCATCATTCAGGTGTCAGCGTTTATGAGGCAGGGAAGATAGTTGGAGGCAATCTGGTGGGTTGAAACATTGGGGAACACGGGTTCTGGGCAAAATAGCCTTTTGGGATAATGTGAAATAAAAAGAGACATAAGGACTGTCTTTATGTGTGCGGTGGGGGAGCATGAGGTGGTGGCTTCTGACACCCAGGTGGAGCCCACTACTGATAGTGTCAGAAGTAAGCTGCGTTCTTTCCATCACTTCCTGGTCTCCAGATGAAAATGGCTAGGACAACTCCCAGGTCAGTGCCAATTTGTTGGACATGGGATCCCTGTCTGCTGGATGCTTAAACATTAAAGGGGCAAATACATGTGGAGTATCAGGTCAACAGGAGAGTGAGGAAGGCATTTGGGTATGCTTTGAGTAAAAAGTGAGGTCTGCAGATGCTGGAGATCAGAACTGAAAATGTGTTGCTGGTTAAAGCACAGCAGGTTAGGCAACATCCAAGGAACAGGAAATTCGACGTTTCGGGCCATGGTCAGTCCACTGAGTTGGGAGGTCATGTTGCAGTTGTACAGGACAATATTTAGGCCACTAATGGAAAACTGCGTGCAATTCTGGTATCCCTACTACAGCAATGATGTTGTGAAACTTGAAAGGTTCAGAAAAGATTTACAAGCATGTTGCCAGGGTTGGAGGATTTGAACTATTGGGAGAGGCCAAATAGACTGGGGCTATTTTCTTCGGAATGTCAGAGGCTGAGGAGTGACCTTACAGAAATTTATAAAAGCATGAGGGGCATGGATAAGATGAATAGACAAGATCTTTTCCACAGGGTGGAGGAGTCCAAGTGGTGCAAGTGACATCTTAGTTGATGACCAATATGTTACAACAAAATGGGAGAGTCTGCTGCACTCAGACCTGCTTCCCATTCTAGGCCTACATCAAACATTCAACTTCTCATTGAATTCAGGAGAGTCCAACTTCTAATTAACCCAACGCATTTAAAAGTTTCACCAGTGATGGGATGGTTTGATGACCATTTACCTCCTTTTACATCATCACTTCGAACATCTGCATCATTGAGTTATAGAGCCATACAGATGTACAGCATGGAAACAGACCCTTTGATCCAACTAGTCCTGATAAAGGAGCAGTGCTCCAAAAGTTAGTGCTTCCAAATAAACCTGTTGTATGATTTTTAACTTCAATCCTGGCAATATCCTTGCAAATCTTTCCTGAATTCTTTCAAAGTTCACAAAATCCTTCCTAAAGCAGGGATATCAGAATTGAACAAAGAATCCCAAAGGTGGCCTAACCACTGACCTGTACAGCTGCAATATGATCTCCCAACTCATATACTTAATGCAGTGACCAATTAAAGGCAAGCATACCAAACACTCTTCACTGTGCTACCTGTGACTTCATTTTCAAGGAACTATGAACCTGCACTCCAAGGTCTCTCTGTTCAGTAACATTCTCCAGGACGTTACCATTAAGTGTATAAGTCCTGCCCTGATTTGCCTTCCCTAAATGCAGCACCTCACATTTATCTAAATTAAACTCTATCTGCCACCCATTAGCTCATCTGATCAAGCTGTGAAAATTCAACTGAAAAACTTTTAAACCCTTAACTTTCCCATTCCTCTACCTTACAAACATGTTGGTACAGGTTTTCCTGTTTAAGAGTGAATAACGCTGTTTTATGATCATGTATGATAATTTCTGAGTTTTCTAAAGGAACTAAAACTACTGCACCTGGGTCTAATGTAAAGAAAGTCTGGTTTCTCTCTACTATGATATCAGCACTCCAGTAGGTTTCACATTATTGGTGCTTTCTATTTTATGGTTCTTGCCAACATTTGAGCTTCTCTGGACTTATTCTATACAATCTTCTTGTGCTGACACAAAACTTGGAAATGACCTTCTTGCAAAAATGCTATTGGAGCTCTGGCAGGGCAGATTTTGCACTTACGTTTTTTCTGCTGCACCTATAACATTTTGCTGGGGTGGGTGATGCATCCTCTTCCTGTCTTCCATTTTGCAAAGACCGTCTCTCCACTTTCAAATAAACATATTACATTGAATTTGTCATTTTTGGGATACGATTCTCCCTGTCACCCTGAATCACCAATTGATTTTACTCCTGATTTTAAGATCGAATTGCTTTTGCTAACATTGTCATCCCTAAATGCAAGTCGTCAGATGATGCTTTCTCTAAGGATTCTTACAATTCAGTCCGATTAATTCTTCTTTCAAGCTGCCATATGGCTGTCTGCAACTCTATGCAGATCATTGATAAAAGAATGAATACGTTGTCCTTGTTGCTGAGCTCACCAACTTAGCGATCTTGACAGTTTTTAAAAAAAATATAGGTTTTTATTCCTTCTACCTACATAATTTTATCATCAAGCCCTTGCCTGATTAGGATATCTGCACAGTCACTCATTGCATATGATAGTGTACATTTGCTCACTGCTTGGTTTTGTAATACCCTACAAATCTTTAGCACTAACATAAGCACACTCCTGTGTAATGGGGACTTACAACTTACTTGAGGTTTTTCAGTATAGAAGAGACTTTGCTGTATTGCTCTTTCACTCAATGCAATCATCTAATATCCCTTGTCTCATTGTAAATATCCTTTAGCAGCATAAAGTCTTCAGAGATAAAGAAAATATAAGGAAATCTTTATTCAAGAAATATTTTGCTATTGATTTACCTTGCCATTATACTGCAAGAGATGGCTTTATATTAGAGGAAGTAGAGCTGGGGGATGCAGGGGTGTCAGGGGGAATTTAGCACAGTTAGCATATATCGGATAAAAACAAAAGTACTGAAGAAACTCAACAGGAAGGGGAAATCATGTCAAACTGGAGAATTCTTTTGAGGATGTTCTGAGCAGAATCAATAAGGAGGAACCAGTGGATGTACTATATTTGGATTTTAAGAAAGCTTTTGTTAAATTTGTATACAGGAAGTTAGTTGATAAAATTGAAGTGCACAGGATTGAGGGTTGGTTAACAGACAGAAAACAGTAGGAATAAATAGATCAGTCTCAAGTTGATAGACTGTGACCAGTGCTTGGATTCCGGCTGTTTACTATGTTTGTAATGATGAAAATATTACAGTTGGTCTCCACATTTTAAATTTTGCCAATGATAAAGAAAACTTAGTTGCAGCGAGTCACAGGAGGAGATGCAGGGGTTTCAAGGGGATTTAAGATAGGTTGAATGAATAGGCCGGAGCATGGAAAATGGAATATAATGTGGATAAATGTGAGATTATTCACTTAGGTAGGAGGAACCATGGTGCAAAATAGTTCTTAAATGGTGAGCAATTAAAGCATTTATGTTCAAAAAGAGTTAGGTACCCTTATTCATAAGTCACTGAAAGCTAGCGTACAGGTACAATAAACAATGTTTTGCAAGATTTGTAGCTCGGGTGCTTGTTGTTGTGGATCTGTTCGCCGAGCTGGGAATTTGTGTTGCAGACGTTTCGTCCCCTGTCTAGGTGACATCCTCAGTGCTTGGGAGCCTCCTGTGAAGCGCTTCAGTGATGTTTCCTCTGGCATTTATAGTGGTTTGTCTCTGCCGCTTCCAATTGTCAGTTCCAGCTGTTAAAACAGATTCAATCAATAAGCACATCGACCTGGACCCAATATACCGACCACTGCAACAGATAACTGGAACACAAATTCCCAGCTCGGCGAAAAGGTGCAATAAACAATTTGGAAATAAAACAATATGTTAGCTATTATTGCAAGAGGATTTCAGTGTAGAATTAAAGAGGTATTTCCTTCAATTGTGTAGAACACTGGTGTGCACATTGGTCGGTGCAACATCGAGGGTGAAAGGACCTGTACTGCGCTGTAATGTTCTATGCTGTATGGTGAGACAACATCAGGAGTGCTGCAGACATTCACCAGACAATTTCTGGAATGGTAACTCTGTCTTGGAGGAGTTTGGGCCTGAATTCTTTGGAGCTAAAAGAATGAGAGACAATCTCATTAAAAACCTAGAAAGATTCTTAAAGAGATTAACATAGCAGGTGCAGAAAGGATATTTCCTCTGGCTGTAAGATCTAAAACCAGGGGATAGTTACAGTATAAAAAGCTTTAGACCTGAAATAAGATACAAAGTCTTAATGAAGAGATTGAGAAACTTTGCAACTCTTTAACCCAGACTTTAGTGCAAGTTCAGTCATTTACTGAATTCAAGATGAAGATTATTATATTTTTAGCTATTAACGACGTCAAGAGATATGGTGATAACACAAAAATATAGCGCTGAAGTAGATAGTTAACCACAATCAAGTACTGAGGTAGGATCAAGGGGTTGAATGGCCCATTCCTGTTCCCAGATTCCTTCAACTGTTCTATGCTGTAGATAGGAGAGAGCATTCGACTGCTCTGATATATAAATGGTATAGCACATATTCAAATGAGTGGCACATACCTCCTCTCTGCCACTGACTAGAAGATCAGGGTCAGTAAATTTGACATGTTGACCAATAATATGGGAAATGCTTCCACAAGACCCTGGATTCAGCTTTCACCATTGGATTCAATGGGCAATATGATGCCTTTTGCCGAGTTTAAATCAGAGTGCAGCCTGATTGTCCAGTACTGGGACAATCCATTAATGCCCTGGGAACATCCCATCATGGGAGTCAGTGGTATTGGAATTTGATAAACAAACCTGGAATTGAAAAGCTAATCTTTATGGCAGTGACTCCCGACAACTATCATAGACTTTTACGGCAATCTATTTTCCTAATGTTCTTCAGGGAAGGAAATCTGGCATCCTAATCTGGTCTGGCCTACATATGACTCCAGACCCATTTTAATGTGACTGTCTCCTAAATGTCCTGCACAGGGGCGTTTTACATACTAGTTGAGTCAACAGCTCATAGTAGTTTACCCGCTATCTAATTTGTTAACTTAAAAAAAAATTGGTAAATTGGGAAACTTCATATTTGGATTGACAATGTTTTGAGTGGTATAGTTATTTGCTCATCATTAATGACCAAAGTAGAACCCCTCTATTTTAGTCCATGATTGAATTGGCAAAAATCACAACGTAACATTTTAACAGTCAGAAGTAACTTTAGCATGGTAACTCTTTCATGGTAATTAAATTAAATATATAATGGATGAACCTTGTTTGATTTCTGTCCAGTCTCATTAATTATTGGACCATTGGTGAATCGCTGGACCAAAATGCAAATACAAAGCCAAACACAACTAATGGTGAATTTGGTACAAATTATTGGAGTGTGGACATTCATTATTACCATAAACCAATAGATTTTCTTTGATTTTAATAATGATTCACTTCTCAAAGTCTATATTTCTAATGGTCAGTACTTTTATAGCCTGGGATCTTAATCTTAAATTTTTGTCCAAAAATGCTTTATTATAATCCATATGCACTTTTAAAAATATTGAACAGTTTTTAGTATGCTAGTGATGAATGCATCAGAATGAAAAAAAAATGACAGTCTAAAACACTGCAAGTAAAATGGTTTCATGTGCTGAAACCGGAAATATGGAAGGAAATCAATTCAACAGAGTTCAAACAACAACTTAAGAGATCATTGCACACCCGAAAGAGCTACCACCCCATGTCAAAAGGACGTTTATTTAGTAATGTGAGGGAAAAAAAATTAAATGTACAATATGAATGTACCAGTTATCAGGACTCCAGGAATAAAATGGAATTCCATCAAAAAAATGTTGTACTGTGATAAATTCTCTCACACCAACACAAAAGCTCTGGTATATTATGAGCAAGTCTTTTCAGAATGTAAAGAATGCATTAACTTTAGCTGCTAACCTACAATTCACTGCACAAAAATAACACAATTGGCCTAAAAAACCTCTGCTTTTCTGCTCATTTAAACCTCCTACAACTTAATTCCATCACCATATCCTTTTCCTTTCTCCCTCATATACTTATTGGCTTCTCCCGTTATTCAATTATTAACGTATTCTGAAGTGCAACTTCTGGTGTTTTGATGGCTCTTATTTCTCCTCAGTTGCTGTACTGCTGAACAAATGCAGTCAGATTCATATACTGAATTCATGTAATAACGGAAAATAGTGGAAACATTCAGTATGTCGGACATCATCTGTGGACAGGAGAAATTGAGGACTGCAGATGCTAGAGCTCAGAGTTGCCAAGCGTGGTGCTGGAAAAGCACAGCAGGTCAGGCAGCATTCGAATAACAGGAGAATTGACATTTCGGGCATGAAGGGCTTATACCCAAAACGTCAATTCTGCTACTCCTTGGATGCTGCCTGACCTGTTGCACTTTTCCAGCATCACACTCTTGACAGAGAACTTTTCAGGTCAGTAACAGGTGAAATATTATCCTCAAATGCTGACTGTTTTCACTGTCCACAGAGGCTGCCAGACATGGAGTATAATCAGCATTTTCTGTTCTTGATTCACACCCTGGTTTTTTGAGCAGCTGGCTTTTACTCCAAGCGCAAAATGAGTGAAACACAAGTAGACAGATGAGCTGGCTCTGTTTATCAATTAAACAAATGTGACGCGTTACACACAGACAAGTTTCTCAGGGCAAAAAGGGGGGATTATTTACACTAACGTTTTGTTAAAAATTTTAACCATTAGCAGTGAAAGGAATACGCTTCAATGCAGCCAAACTCGGTGTCAGAAGTTGCTGCAAACTAGCATGGGAATCCCACCTTAACAAGGAAATGTTCGATTTTGGCAAAATTCAACTGATAAGCTAAGGTCCCTGGAGGTGGAAGAAAGGCATAGCTTGACCAACAATGTCTGGGATATATTCAGCAGGAAGGTTGATATAAGAAGAGTTAACTTTTCAATGAACTGATTGAGAAGTTACATCTATAAATATCAAAAATTAACAGAAACAAGAGATGATTCTCATTTACACTTTAGAAACAGGAAAGATTTAAAAGTGCCACTATCAAAATACATTTCTAATGAGTATGCATCATTTACAATGTGTCCAGAACAGATGTTCATAACTAGCTCATTTGACCGAGTACAGCGTATAACACCCTAACTTCTAAATAAATGTTGAGAGAAAACTGCTTCGTTTAGAAAATTACATTATTTATTGCACATCTACTGTGTGCTTATCCACCAGCTTGGTCGGCATCAAGTTTATAGAATGAATGCCAGATGAGAGATATTAAATCAGAAAAAGCATGTAGTTCTTTCAAACAGCTCTCAAAATCCAATACCAGACAATTTATAAAATGAAATACCCACCAGCCTGTCTAAAAACAAATCAAAAACGTTCCACAATAACATGTCTCACTTAAATCAAAACTGTTCTTCTGTTGCACTAGCATGCTTTTGAGGTTATTTATTTTGGCTTCCAAATTAAAATGCTCATTTAGCAACAAATTACGGGCAGCTATGAATTGTCCCAGACAATTAATTTCTGGGACGAAGGGATTGTCTTATGATGATAATGATTGGAACGACATTTCCTGAAATTTAAAAGAATGAGATGATTTCAACATTCAAAACTCTCAAAGTGTGACAGGATGGATGTTCTGAGGACATTTCTCTGAACTGGGAGTTCAGAACTATGGTTCACAGTTTCGGAATAAAGCGTTGGCCATTAAGGACTGCAGTGATGAGAGATTTTCTCATCAAAGTATTGTGCATTTCTGGAATTCCCCACACCAGAGAATTCTGGATGTTCAGTGAACATATTCAATAGATTGTCAGAAGCTCATGAAATAAGAGGTCTCAGACTAGTGTTGGACTGAGCATGTTTGAACTGTCAAATCACAACCTCCTGTTTTTATGTTCTAAAATTGTTCAAACGACTTTCACACTGGGGCCTACATCAGCAAAATAAAAAGACAGTCTTTTATTTTTACATTCTCAAATATGCCTGAAACCGTATTAGATGGCAACAGGAACAATGTGTAACCTCTCTTTAATTGATCTCAGTAGTAAAATTTACAGCCTTCATATCAGAAGACTCAAATGGGAATCAAATCTTTATACATCTGAAGTTGAACATGCTATTTCTGAGCTCTGCAGTATTTGGTCAGGCTGCAAGGGGGACCTCAAAAAAGAAAACATTATTTCAGTTAAGGTCCAATAGGACTCTTGAGATTATAAAACACAAGCAATTCTGGCTCTCCCACCTCCCAGAATGAGGAAGAAGTAGCAGAAACAAAAGAAATATAGGAGTTGACATTACGGAACCAAAACATCTTGACCTGCAATTTTGAAATACTCTTGTTTGGAACAAAGCATGTAACAGACTTATATTGATGGAAAAATATGAGCTAACACACAATCAAGAATAACTCAACAAAACCAATGGATATATAACTTAAACAAAGGTTCATTTGTTATGCAAAGAAAATAAGTCAATCTCGTAAGGCTTCATGATATTTACATATTAATATAACAGTATTTATCAAAACTGATCAATAAACCAGTTTAATAATCCAGTGTATCCATTATTTGTTACTCTTTATACAACCAGAACAGCAGTGACTCATAAAAATGAATACATACAAACATGCATCTCATAGCTAGAAAGTTTCATCAATTATACTTCACATCACATTTTCCCTTTACAACACAACCTTTTTAATCAACACCCAATGTAATGGCTTAAAAATTCATTCATAAGCTGAAATTTTACAAGAATTGCACTTAATTGTAAATTGTATGCGCTAACAAAATACAAAGCAGTCATGTCCTTTTGCCGTCTATGTGGACTTAGACCACCAATCAAAAAGGTAAAAAGTCCAACCAGAATTGAAATACATTCTTACAATGCCTTAAAAGTTTGGTTTCAACCAAATTACAATCTAGTAAAGCTCACTACCTACTCTGCTTATCACCACCTGTATTTTTCATATCATTAGGAGAGTGTTCTAGGACTGGGTTCACAAAACCTGCATATTCAGAATTCCCATTATCATCCAATTCTGCACTGACAAAATCATTTTCCCATTCCAGTCCAGTTGACTCATCTGATGCAGACAGTGGGTTGCTCCCAGGTCTATGGCTGCTGTGCCTTAAGGCTGCTTGAAGAATGTCTTCTTCAGTTCTAGAGCGCTCTCTCATTGGAATCATTCTATTAATCCCTTGAATGAAAAAAGGTATTTTTGTTTAGTTCAGCAGGTAAAATAATTCTAAAATTTCAGTTTGTATCAAAAAGCAAGAGCAGTGAGAAAATAATCTTTTATAATTTTACTTTTTTATAGAATCCCTACAGTGTGCAAACAGGCCACTCAGGCCAAGTCCACACTGACTCTCTGCAGCGTGTCCCACCTAGACTCCCTACCCTACTCCAGTGTTTCCCATGGCCAATCCACCTAACCTGCATATCCCTGAACACTACGGGCAATTTAAAATAGCCAATCCACCTAAGCTGCACATCTTTGGAGTCAGAGGGGAAACCAGAGCACCTGGAGGAAACCCATGCAGACAAGGGAGAATGTGCAAACTCCACGAGTCGCCAAAGGCTGGAATTGAACCTGAGTCCCTCGTGCAGCAGTGCTAACCAATGAGCCACTGTGCTGCCTCTTAAACATGACTCTTGTTACAATCTATAGCATTGCCAAACTATGATGTAGCAATTTTAGCACAGCAATATGTATTAAAGAACATTTTCAGACAGGATTTTGACACTGTGCCACAAGGAGATAGGTGACCAAATGCATGGTTAAAGAGATTGGTTTTATGGAGCATCTTAAATAGCCAGGAGGATAGGGAAGGAATTCCAAAGTATATAGCCTATAGTGGAACAGGCATTGTGACAAAATAAGTGAAAAACTGCATTAAAAACAAAACTGAAGATGACAAGTATTCTTGGATAATGATGGGATCAAAGGAGGTTAGATGTAGGGATGCAAAATGTTTTTGAAGAGATTTAACACAAGGATGGGAATTTTGAGAGGCTGCTGGACTAGGATTTCATGTAGGTAAGGGCAATAATGATAAATGCTTGGAAATTGCTCAAAGGAACCTTTTTTGAGAGCTCAAATTTATGGAAGATTAGAATTATTGATTAAGAAGTAACCGAAATACAGATAATGGTTTTAGCAGCAGAAAGACTGAGACAGGTTACAAATATAGGCTGTTAAAAGTTGGATTCAAGGAGTCTTAGTGTTAGTGTGGTCATGGTCAGAAGTTCAGCTCTGGTTCAAATAGGATGGCAAGACCGTAAAGAATCTGATTTAGCTTTAGATAATGGCTAGGGCGAATAGAATGGCTTATGAGGGAACAGAGTTTATGCTGAGGGCCAAAGTCTTTATCTTCCAAATAGTTAGTCCACAAAACTTTTGTTCATTCAATAATGAATGCCACACAAGCTGCATGACAAATCAGATATAATGAGAAAAAGTCAAGAATGGTAGTGAGATAAAACTGGGTTTCATTAGCATACATATGAAGTTTGATTTTATTTTTGGATGTTAAGCTGCAACATTTAGAGGAGAATTGGAAGGGCCAAAGATAGATCCTTGATTAAATATTAATCAAATCCCAAAGTTTCAATCACTTCCAAAAGTTATAAATTAAAATACAAAACTGATACACCAATGATACAGATGAAGAGAACAACTTATCATTCAAAAAAATATTAATTTGTAATTGTTCAGCATCAAGGAGATTATCTTTGCACTAATTGCACAGTCTGTTTCTCAAAGATCAGACACTAGACTGTTTTGATATGTCGACATTTTGACAGCTGCTTGGGAATAAAGCATTTGCACATAAAATTTCATTGACTGTTGAAAATAAGCTGAAGTTTGTGTGTGTGGAATTGTTGCCCATCAGTGTAGGGCGGAGCACTGAATGTGTATGGCTACAGTCTTTATACCCTGGTCATCTTATACAATTTTACAGCCTTTGCAATGTGGTTGCCTGTCCATGGGGAAGTTTAATTCACTCGCTCAGACAAATGCAGCATTGGTTGCATATGAAAGAATTCACATAGAAAATGGAGTAGGCTACTTCGATCTCAAGCTAAACAACCTCCATCTCATCTACTGAGATGACTTGGCCAATGAGACAAGTATCAAGACAGGAAGAAATCTTTTCTCTGCTTCTATGCTGTCAAGCCACTTAAGAATTGTATATATTTAAGCTAGATTGTATTTCAATCTTCTGAACTGCAGCAAATTTCAGTCTAGTCTCCTCAATCTTTTCTCACAGGACAACAGTCTGATACTAGGACTCAGTCTAGTGAACCTTCATTTTTTAAAAGTTTATTAATGGGATGTGAGCACTGTTGGTTAATCCAACATTTGTAGCCTATGCCTAATTGCAATGGAGGTGTTAATTAATAAGCTACCTTCTTAAAACTTCCACTGTCCTTTAGGTAGGGATACACCCACAACGTCATTAGGAATTTTGACCCAGTGACAGTGAATGAACAGAATACAGTTCTAAGTCAAGATGGCAAGTGGCTTGGATGGGAACTTTCACTGCACTCATTTTATGGCAATATTTCCTTCTTGCCATTGACGAAAAAAAAACACAAAGGTTACAGCTGCTGGACCATAGAAATAAAACTGACTTCTCGTGGAAGCTGCCTGTAGTAAAAAAAAATTGTTTGATTTGGAATTACAATAAACTCCGTAATATGCATGGGGAATGGGTTATATGGGTGTTTGTGACCAAGCCTGCTCATAAGCACTGTCAGTGATTTTTGATCAAAAGGAGAGAGAGGAAGATATGCTGAAACAATCAGTTGCCAATGTGAAGAAACCCACTTCCATCAATTGTCTGTTGCATGAAAATTCCAGACAATGGGGACTTTATTGTATTAACTTCAAATGCAACATAGAACAGTTTTCAAAGCAAACCATAGTTCATATTCCTAGAACAGGCTTATTTTCCTACATGTTTACATGTTTGATGGTTAGAGGCAAGGATCAAAGCAGACCAAACAACATCACAAAATTAGTTTTGCGAGCAAATGACTCATCAATTTTAAAAACTGTGACGCTGGGTTTTGATATCTTAATTTTGTTGTTTTTCTGAACTGCACAGGACGATTTCATTTGGTTTCAACACTTCTTAAAATTAATCTTGAAGTCTCATAAGAAACAAGTCACTGTGAAACTCCTAGAAGGGAGACAAATTTCCTGCGAGTTGGTGGCAGAAGAGGCTCCTAAGCTGGAGCTCATCCACTCTGTCCAACCATTTTTTTCTCTCTACTTACCTCTATTTCTTGGAGAGTTGAGCCAGTGCAGACTCCAGGGACTCCTAGACTCAAGGAAGCCCAGTGCGGACTCTCGGCTTTCCTGAGGAAGCCTAGGATGGACTCCCTGCTTTAGAAGGGCTGTAATGCTGATCTTTCAACTTTATTTTTCCAATTTACACAGAAGATTTTGTACCTTGGTATCTTTATATCTGAGATGGTGCCACAAATAGTGACTTTTACAGTTTTGCTGTACTCCTGTATCTCTGTACTTGAGTATGTGACAACAAACCCAATTCTAATTCTAAAATTTGTTTGATGTATTCCACAAGTTATGATAGATTAATCTAAGCTGATAAAGTAGATTACAATTTAAGGTGGAAAAATGACTGTGCATTCTTAAAATGTGTGCAGAAGATTAGGCTACTTAATTGTTCAGTATGGCTTAACTAAAGATTTTTTGCAGCCAAAATAACATAACAGTTCATTCAATATTTAATAAATATTCCTCGTATTTGAACTTAAACTTAAAACAATATTTAATGTTATGGTATTCTAATCTTGAAAAGTGAATGCAAATTTGTGGAGCCAAGGATAAGTTTAGTATCTGAAAGCCATTCCCAGATAGGCTTGCTAGAACTTATCTACCTCTTCAACAGGGATTTCCTGACTTCTGCTGAGCGACATAATTAAAACTGATGACAGAAGGTTTACGTATTTAAGGAGCTTTACCTTCCTCATCTTCCCACTCGAGGTCCAGTGAAGTGCTATCGTCATTTGTTGATTTGGTTTTTGTTGTCAAGTCACAGCTACTTTCAGTGTTTGGTGTCAGAATAGTCGCCTCTGAAGAGATTCCTAGCACGAAGGCAGAAACAAATCTTAAAATGTAAGAATGTTATATTCAGTCTCAAAATGTGCAACTTATAAATCAAATTAAAAATGAGTATTGATTAAAGTCATCACAGTTATGACACAAAGCTACAAAAGACTGAATTACATTTGAACCAGTACTAACATATTCCATCTGATTGGTTAAAATTTTTTAAAATGATCATTGAAAAACAAAGCAGCCAGTTCTGAGGATGAAATGAAAACTGATTTCCATATCTTGAGCTTTTCCAGCAATTTCTGTTATTGCTCCTGATTACCAGCATCCACAGTTCTTTCGATTTTTATTCAGCCAGCAATGTTTGCATTCCGCTAACAATCATGAATTGCTCATTCTGTAGTTGAGTATTCTATAGACATAAAATACTTTTATACATTTATCATTTTTGCAGCTAAATATACTAAGTGAGTGTGAAGCTACTGTAACTACATAATAAAGGTCACACAGTACAAAGAATTGCTTTATTTAATATTGCTTTAGTACAATTTATTTGGAATTTCAAAGAGATGCAACAAAAAAAAGTAATTGCAATATTGGTAGGATTTTGATTTCCTGAATATAGACTGGGCAAAACAGTGTTAAAAATAGTAAAAGAGAGGCATTTCTGATATGTACATAGGAGAATCTTCCTGATCAAAAAGTCTCCAGTTGATAAAGAAGCAAACAAAGATTTGTTCTGGAAAATAAAGTAAACCATGTGGAGTTTGTTACAATACAATCCATCTCTTCTCCTTATTTAATCCAATATCTAAATAACTTTAGCCACACAGCAATGTGACAACTCTGAACTGCCTTATTAAACAGCCTAACAAATCACTTTGTCGTCGACAAGGTGATTAACCACCTCTTTCTCAACTTAATGATGGATAATAAGTTCCAGCCTTAGCAACGGTTTACATGTTTGTAATTAAGAACAAATCTAGCCAACAGTAGCAATACACTTCAGTTTAAGGTAACATCATGCGAAGACCACAAAATAGCAAAGGGGAAATTTCTCAAGAAATGTTTTCAGGAAGGAATGGTGCATTGCTAAATTGGAAATGGCAATTGCAAATTAAAGCAATGTCAAAGCAATAGACAGTATTCACAGAAGAGACAGAACAGGTACAAGCTCCTTTGTAGGGAAAAGGTAGAACATCCAAAGAATGCAGCTTCAACGAAGAAAATCAAAACTAAACCTGAACTGAAGAAGGAAGAGGTATGGTTTAGCTATTAATCAATAGCATGTGGAAAGTGCAAGAATCGATTGAGAATGTTTAATACAGGAACCAGGCAATACAAAATTGAGCATATAAACATCAAATGTGTAAGTGGTTAGGCTAGAAGTAAATGTTGATTTTATTGAGGATCCTTAGGGGAATTTGCAAGAAGTTGCAGAGGTAATGGTAAATATTAAACAAGTACTTTGTATTTGTCTTTACAGAAGTGGTGGATGATTTGAAATTTTTTTTTCCCAAAGGAGGGTGGGGATGTTCTGAATACTTATCATTAAAGGAAAGTCACACTAAAATGAACAGCATTACTGAAAATCAGTCACTTCCCCCAAATGGATTACGTTCTTGGTTGCTGTCAGGAATCTTTCAAATCTCTGAATATAGAATTAGTCACTGAATGAATCAGGGGAGGACTTAGGCAGTTAATTGGAGGCCCCTTGGGAATGTAGCCAAATAAAGAGACCGAATGGTGCAGGTGCATTGCTCATTGACAGTGGAGTTGCAGGGAGATAGGGTGATGAAGGCGGCCTTCATTGGTCAGTGCATTGAGTGAAGGAGCTCAGATATCATACTGTGGCTGTACAGGCCATGGTGAGATCACTTTTAGAATACTGTGAACAATCCTGGTCTCCCAGCAGTAGGAAAGATGTGATTAAACTTGAAAAGATTCAGAAAAGATTTACAAGGATGTTGCTAGGATGGGAGGATTTGAGATATAGGGAGAGAATGAATAGGCTCGAACATTTTGCCCTGGAGCGTCAGAGGCTGAGGGGTGACCTTATAGCGGTTTATAAAATCCTGAGGGGCATGAATAGGGTGAATAACGAAGGTCTTTTTCCCAGGGTAGGGGAGTCCAAAACTAGAGGGCAAAGGTTTAAGATGAGGGGCAAGATTTAAAAGTGACCTGACTGGGAAACATGGGTGGTGTGTGTATGTATGGAATGAGCTGCCAGAGTTTAAAGCTTTGTCCCCTCGTGCTAGTCATCACCATAGATGTCTCAAGTCACCTCTTAACCTCCTTCTCTCTCACAAAAACAGTCTCAAATCCCTCAGTCTTTCCTCATAAGACCTTCCCTCCATACCAGGCAACATCCTAGTAAATCTCCTCTGCACCCTTTCCAAAGCTTCCACACTTCCTCTAATGTGGAGACCAGGACTGTATGCAATACTCTAAGTGCGGCCACACCAGAGGTTTGTACAGCTGTAACATGACCTCATGGCTTTAAAACTCAATCTCTCTACCAATAAAAGCTAGTTTGCTGGATGCCTTCTTAACAACCCTATTAACCTGAGTGGCAACTTTGAGGGATCTATGCACATGGACACAGAGATCTCTCTGCTCATCCACACTATCAAGAATCTTACTTAAGCTTCTGGTTTGGCTTCAACATTTTAATTTTTTGATACCAATCTAGATTTTGGTCCATATTCTTCATGCCATGTGGATTTATTTTTCATGTATTTCCTATTTGAATGGGCCCCATTGCTAACTTGTTGGCCTGGTCATCTTTCAGGCCTGTGAATTTGTATCAGATCCCTTAGATAAGCACATGGATGATTTTGGAATAGTGTAGGGGGACGAGCTGAGAGTAGTTCACAGGTCGGCGCAACATCGAGGGCCGAAGGGCCTGCTCTGCGCTGTATTGTTCTATGTTCTATCCCCTTTTAACGTTATCTCACCGGAAATTGTTACAATATGAAATATTTGGCCAAATCTTGTGGATAAGCTACTGTGTTAAAAGTTATTAAGGAGAAAGTTGGCTAAAACTTTCAGAGAATCAAAAAACCCCACTTCCTGTTGTTTGGTTTCCACCATTCTGTTGTCTGACTTGCCTGTAGTATCAGAAACAGCCAAGTAGCATCCGAGGAGCAAGGGAATCGACGTTTCGGGCAGAAGCCCTTCTTCAGGAATGAGGCTGGTGTGCCAAGCGGGCTTAGATAAAAGGGGGAGGGGGGGCGTGGAGAGAAGGGGATTTAGGGGAGGGGCACTGGGAATGCGATAGGTGGAAGGAGGTGACGGTGATAGGCCAGAGAGGGGGTGGGGACGGAGAAGTCGAGAAGATGATTGCAGGTCAAGAGGGCAGTGCTGAATCCGAGAGTTGGGACTGAGATAAGGTGGGGGGAGGGGAAATGAGGAAGCTGGAGAAATCTACATTCATCCCGTGTGGTTGGAGGGTTCCTAGGCGGAAGATGAGGCGCTCCAGGCGCCGTGTGGTCAGGACCAAGGACCTGGCGATGGAAGGACCAAGGACCTGCATGTCCTTGGCGGAATGGGAGGGGGAGTTAAAGTGTTCAGCCACGGGGGGAGGTTGGGTTGGTTGGTGCGGGTGTTCCCTGAAACGTTCAACAAGTAGGAACCCTCCAACCACACGGGATGAATGTAGATTTCTCCAGCTTCCTCATTTCCCCTCACCCCACCTTATCTCAGTCCCAACCCCCGGATTCAGCACTGCCCTCTTGACCTGCAATCTTCTTCCCTACCTCTCCGCCCTCACCGGCCAGCACCCTCACCTCCTTCCACCTATCGTATTCCCAGTGCCCCCACCCCCCCCTCACCTTTTATCTCAGCCCGCGTGGCACAGCAGCCTCATTCCTGAAGGGCTTATGTCGATTCTCCTGCTCCTCGGATGCTGCCTGGCCTGATGCTCATTTCCAGCACCACACTTTTCAACTCTGGTCTCCAGCATCTGCAGTCTTCACTTTCTCCTCCTTGCCTGTAGTATCTTCTAAAGAAATTGCTGAATTTGAATATTACTGGTCAAGTAATCTCACCATATAAGTTGCAATCAAGTGCAATTTTATGATTGTGAATGCAATGCCAAAACAACCTCTCTAGCTGCCAACATCACTACCTCAGAGTCAGGAGGTCTGGGTTTCAATTCCCACCCTACTCCAGAAGTTTGTAATAATACATTTGATTACAAAATATCAACTTCTCTGGCCCATATATTCAACCTGTTGAATTATATTTCTGCCTTTAGTCAATTGGGAGAATTAAAGACAAATTTACAATTGTATTTCCTACCTTTTCTTCCCATTTCATAAACCCATTTCAAGTTTTTGAAACAGTGTAACCTGTGCTCTTAAATGTGTCAGGCTGAAAAAAAGAGGCCTAAATTTTCTCAGTTTCAGTTGAAGTATCTTGTCAAATGTGATTCATGAGGACCTGTCTGCATGGCTCACAGTAACATTTCTCATGCCTTACATCTTACTAATTATGAAAGCAGGCTCTTTCTCCTGCAATCATGTGGCAGAAGATGTATGTGCACTCGATGCTGCCAGGACCTTGAAGGGTTCACATTGCTGGCATATGTTTAAAGCTCAGCTGCACACCACTTCAAACAACTAAAGCCAGGAACTGTACCCCGTGGTGTGATGCTCCACCATTAAAAAGGCAAGGTAGCTTTTTGGGCATAGACCAAGAGGTGCAGCTGGATGGGGAAGGGAGAGGAGTGTCGTGCTTTACTTTGTTGACAGCCAGAGGAGACCAAACCATCAGATGTCGTCTTGACACTGATTGCAGCTGGTATCAAAATGCAAATGCATTGAAATAAGGTAGCTGCTGCTAAATAGCAAGATTCTGAAGATGCCATTATAATGCTTTAAAGGAAAAAAAAGGCAAATTATTCCCTCTCCAATAAAAGAGACCTAAGGGGCGACTTTTTCCACGCAGAGGGTGGTACGTGTATGGAGGAAGTGGTGGAGGCTGGTACAATTGCAACATTTAAGAGGCATTTGGATGGGTATATGAATAGGAAGCGTTTGAAGGGATATGGACCGGGTGCTGGTGGGTGGGACTAGATTGGGTTGGGGTATCTGGTTGGACCGACGGATCTGTTTCCATGCTGTACATCTCCATGACTCACTATTTTCACAAATTTCTTGCTATTGCCCACATCACTCCAGCTGGGGAAAACATCTACCCAGAGAAAGCATTCAATTTGAGTTAGCAATACCTTTCACAACCTTTTTGAACTCTGATAAAATGTAAGTGAGGGAGGGGTTACAGAAAGTACTCACATTACTCCATTTACAATATTTTGTGTCAATGCTATACAATATTGACTGACTAGCTTTCATAGTCAGCACTGCTCAATCCAGAGCTTTGAGCGCATGAATCCTAGCTGACATTACTGTATTATAGTAATATGCAATTTTTCATATAAATTGTTAAACCATATCAGTCAGATATTTGAAAAAAAATCCCATATCAGTATCTGGATAAAAAAAAGGAAGGGGATGGCACACAGAAGTTATCCTTCAACCATCACAATTGAGAGGTTAGCCAGGCAAGAATCTCATTACTTTTGGCCATATCCCACAAAAACAAAAGTATTTGCTCCATTTCCCTACAACGCTTCCAAAATATTCCCCAGTTTAAGGTGGGGGGTGTCCCCAATCATACTGCCACTTGGCAACATGATCCAAAGTTATATTATTTATCACATCTACAGAAAGGATACATTCAGCTTTACCTAACCACCAACTCTTACTATTTCACTGCTGATAAAAACTATTAGACTGCTTTACTAACATCCAGGACTGGATGAGAGGAATTTCCTTCAACTATACACTTGGATGACTGAAGCCATTGATTTGTGGAAGCACTCCAAATCCCACCCCTCTTCCTGACAAGAGACTAAGATTAAGCCAATCTGGTTGCAACTCTGGTGTCACATTCGATGAGTTTGACCTCATATTTCAAATATTGTATATCCTCATGCATGCAAGTGTTGCAAAGTTGTCAAAATTGTTGATGTTTACAAGAGATGGCCTTTTCAAATTAGTGCATCTTATTTTTCTTTCTTGCAGTGCTTCAGTCGATAGCTGAATAATTCCTTGTATCATGCACATCTACTGCACGACGGCTTGGTAGTTAGCATTGCTGCCTCACAGCACCAGGGACCCGGTTTCGATTCCAGCCTCGTGCGACTGTCTGTGTGGAGTGTGCACATTCTTGCCACGTCTGCTTGGGTTTCCTGCAGGTGTTCCGATTTCGCCATTGTCCACGGATGTGCAGGTTAGGTGAATTGCCCATAGTGTGCAGTGATTTGTAGGTTAGTCATTGGAAATGTAGAGTAATAGGGTGGGGAATATGTCTGGGTGGGACACTTTGGAGGGTCAGTGTGGACTTGTCAGGCCAAATGGCCTGTTTCCACACAGTAAGGATTCTATGATAATCAACAAATTACTGTTGAAATATCTATTCTAGACTATTTCAAACATAAAAGGGCATTGGAATTGTACAAATTAGTTAGAACAGTTTTCAGGGTTAATTTACTTTTGCATTATGAGATGGGTGTTGTTGGCACAACACCAGTATTTGTCATCCATCCTCAGATACTCTTAGGAGGCATTCAAATCATTGTGGAAGTTCAAAGAGCTTTCAAACATCTTAAAAACACTAACTATTATATGTAGCAGTCTGGAAGTGATTTATGCTCTTCCATAAATGTCAAATTGGTTTAATTTTGTACATAAGCATGTTTTGGTGAAACAGATTTTCCCATTTATCACTGCTCTTTCAGGCATAAACCTTTAAAACCTCAGTACAATAGTCGAAACAATCATAAGTTGTTTAGGGCTTGGAAAGACTGATAACATGTTCAAATCACCTCAATGACTTTCTGATCCTTACTGTCCTTTAACAGTTTAGGAAAATAGGTATAGGCCATTCATCCCCTTGAGTCTTTTCCACTATTTTCAATCCTCAAAACCACTTTCCTTTGATATTTTCATATCACTTGATGGCATTAATAATTAGAAATTTATCAGTCTCTGTCTTGAACTTACTGAATAATTGAGCTTCCACAGTTCCCTGAAACTGAGATTTCCAAAGATTTTCCATCCTAAGATAACAAGTCCAGTCTTATCTTGGTCTTAAATGGTTTATCTTTTGCTCCAACACGGATCCCCCCCCCGCAAAAGTTTTAGACATCACAGCCATTGTGATCTACATTATATCCCTGAGAGAATTGTCTATGTTTAAGATTTCTTCATTCTACACTACAAAAAAAAAATTGATCTCCTCAATCTTTCAAAAAACCAAAAGAACTGTGGATGCTGAAAACCTGAAATGAAACAAATTGCTGGAAAATCTCAGCAGATCTGGCAGCATCAGTGGAGACAAATTAGAGTTAATGTTTCAGGTTCAGTGACTCTTGTTCAGAGCTGTTTCTGCTCATCAATGTGTTATTTGCATAACACTTAAACGAATGCACAATACTTTTTTCCTGGGAAAGATGAGGAAACAATTTAGGCGGGATGATTAAACACAAGACCCAAGACATTCCTTTTTAAGGCTGTTTTGAAAAGTGGGAAGTGATACAGCAAAGCAGAGAGATTCAATAAACTAATTCCACAGGCACAAAAGCCTCAACATGAACATTCTTAATAAAAATCAAGGTTGAAAGGAGGAGGAGGCATATAGACCCAGAGTAAAAAGTTAAAAGCAGTGATTTTGAGCTGCAAGAGGTTGCAGTGCAATCATGGATATATTTGCAAACAACAATTCTTAAAGCAATGCACGAAGGTGCAAAAAGCTAGTGGAAATTGAGTGATGAGGAGGAAGCCAAGTGAACAGATGTAAATACATGGTAATTTGGGAGTTGGAGAACATGTGAAACTGGAAATATGCCAGAGGGGTTTTGGATAGTGGAGTGACTGATTGTATTAAAAGATTGCAAAAAGACAGACAGGGATAAAATAAATTGTCACCTGGTCTGAAATAGACAAAATATCACTGATTTTAACCCCAGCATTCTTTGGTACATAAATTGTGATGGAAGAATAAGACAGTAAAGTTAATAGTAATTACATGTTTAAGAGTCTTCGAAAGGTAAGTAGAGATTTGTGACATTTGGAATGTAGTATGAAAATTTTAAGCATGTAGTTAGGAATAGCATTTTGCAGGTTTGTTCAAGAATATTCATAATGAAAAATGTTGAAAGATGGGCAAAGTAACATGATGACAAAAAAATTACAAATTATATCACCCAGCATCATTTTGAGTGGCAGAGCAGGCTAAATGTGCTTAATGGCCTATTTCTGCTGAAGCTATAAATATGGAACCTGAACCAACAAGGTACGATTGTTAGTAATTCAGGAATTACATATACAAATAGATCTTAGATGGCTAAGTATACAATTGAGCCGGAAGTAATTAAAACTTTGCAATGATATGAGACAAGATAAAACACTCTTTGGACGTTTGAATGAGCTACAATCCCTTACCAAAGCCAATAGTTCTGTCATAAACCCAGAAATCAAAACAATTAACAGTTTAATTGGAAAAGATCAAGTCTGCCAATGAAGGTACTGTGATGAATTATGAGTGGTCACCAATAAGTTTTTATTGCAATCACACAGCATTCTGACATGGACCTGTATCATTGTTTGAGCAATATATTGGGGTCAATATCCTGGAATTCTACATTAACACCATTGACAGAGCACCTTCAGTACATGATTTCATTGTTTCAATGAGAAGTTCCACAACAATGTCTGAGGATAACAATTCATGAGTCTGTGCTATTCCTTATCTCAGGTATTAAAAACAAATCTATTGATTAAAATGTTAAGTGGCATGATGTCCTTATTCTAGCACACTGCCCAATCAGTACATTCAATTACATGTTGCTAAAACAGTGATTCATGTATTTAATAAAATATTTGTGGCAAATTATCATTTAGAGAAAATATACAAAGGTTCACTAATTTACAAACATCCGACTTACGAATGCAATCCCCTGCATAGTTTTCAAATTTAAAAATCTGACACATACATTTTCTATACATATGCTGCTTTTCATTTTCCTGAACCATGTTCTGACTTGCAAACAAATTGATTTGCAAATAGACTCCATAACAGAACCCATTCACAAGTGCCTGTATTCTTATTTCCAAAAAAAAAACTTACTGTGTTGGTTCCTAAAAGCTTCAGATTGAGATTTTGCATGTTGTAAATATGATTCAAAGTCTTCTTCAACTGTCTCACTACATAGAACAGGGTAGAAAAATAAAACAATCCATTTAGTTATGTGCACTGAAGTGCCTGTTTTTAGATATTTGATAAACAGGGAAGTCTGACAAAAACTGTACAAGGCACTAGTCAGACCATGCCTGGAATACGGAGAGCTGTTTTGGTCTAAGGAAAGATATATTGACATTGAAAGTGACCCAGACAAGGCTCACTAGGCTAATACAAGGGGAGGACTGTCTAATGAGAAGTTGAATAAGTTGGGGGGGGGGGAATATTCAATGGACTTAGAAGAATGACAGGTGACCTTATTGTAAACGTATTCTCAGCGGCATGATAGGGTAGATTTGGAGAGGTTGTTTCCCCTTGTGGGAGAGCAAAGGGCCTTACCTCAGTCAATCTGTGGGACATGTTACTGCTGGGAACTATCGAAGCTGGGTCATTTGGTATTTTCAAGGCTAAGGTTTAACCAGTAAGGGAATTAAGGGTTATGGGGGAAAAGCACAAAGGAGTTGAAGATTATCAGATCAGCTATGACCTTACTGAATGCTGGAGCAATGATAGATTAAATAAGTGGGCAAAACAATAGCAGACAGAACACAATGTATAACAATGAGATCATCCATTTTAGACAAAAAAGTAATGTGAATACTTCCTAAATGGTGAATGTTAAGAGCTGTGGATGGAAAGAAATTTGGGATCCAAGTACAGAAATCACTGGACAGGAACAAAAATAATTTAAAAGGATAATGGATTTGGGCATTTGTATTCAGTTAAGGGGTGGAAGCCGTGTTACAGCTTTACAGAGGTCTGGCTAGACTCCATCTGGAACAGTTTTGGACAACACCCTCAGCAAGAATACAGAAGACTTGGAGAGGAGCTAGCACAGAATTACCACAACAATGCCAGTGTTAAGAGTTAAGTTTTAAGGAATGGTTGCAGAAATTAGGGTATACTCTTGAATAAAGGTGGAGGAGGAGGAACACTGGGCAAATTCACTACTTTTCAAGGAGCAAGAACTGCTTTTTATCCCCTGAACCATTACAGATGGACTTGTATCTATTCAAACTTATTTATTCAAATTACAAGGGACTTACAACCACTCAGCAATCTTTCACAACAACTTTGAAGTGGAAGCTTAAATGACACAATTAATTAGGTATTTATAGGCAAGTTAATTGACCACTGAATACATTGCTGGAAAAGCGCAGCAGGTCAGGCAGCATCTAAGGAACAGGAAATTCGACATTTCGGACATAAGCCCTTCATCAGGAATAAGGAAAGTGTGTCCAGCAGGATAAGCTAAAAGGTAGGGAGGAGGGACTTGGGGGAGGGGCAATGGAGATGTGATAGGTGGAAGGAGGTCAAGGTGAGGGTGATAGGCCGGAGTGGGGTGGGGGCGGAGAGGTCAGGAAGAAGATTGCAGGTTAGGAGGGCGGTGCTGAGTTCGAGGGAATCGACTGAGGCAAGGTGGGGGGAGGGGATAGGAAACTGGAGAAATCTGAGTTCATCCCTTGTGGTTGGAGGGTTCCCAGGCGGAAGATGAGGCGCTCTTCCTCCAACCGTCGTGTTATGTTCTGGTGATGGAGGAGTCCAAGGACCTGCATGTCCTTGGTGGAGTGGGAGGGGGAGTTAAAGTGTTGAGCCACGGGGTGGTTGGGTTGGTTGGTCCAGGCGTCCCAGAGGTGTTCCCTGAAGTGTTCCGCAAGTAGGCGGCCCGTCTCCCCAATATAGTGGAGGCCACATCGGGTGCAGCGGATGCAATAGATGATGTAGTGGAGGTGCAGGTGAATTTGTGGTGGATATGGAAGGATCCCTTGGGGCCTTAGAGAGAAGTAAGGGAGGAGGTGTGGCCGCAAGTTTTGCATTTCTTGCGGCTGCAGGGGAAGGTGCCGGGAGTGGAGGTTGGGTTGGTGGGGGGTGTGGACCTGACGAGGGAGTCACGGAGGGAGTGGTCTTTTCGGAACGCTGATAGGGGAGGGGAGGGAAATATATCCCTGGTGGTGGGGGATAGGGGAGGGGAGGGAAATATATCCCTGGTGGTGGGGCTTATGCCCGAAACGTCGAATTTCCTGTTCCTTAGATGCTGCCTGACCTGCTGTGCTTTTCCAGCAACACATTTTCAGCTCTGATCTCCAGCATCTGCAGACCACACTTTTTCCACTGAATACGTTACAAGGATACCAAACAGAACCAGGAAACAACTGAGATTTTTCTTCCTTAAAACACTCTGATGTCAAATACTGCCACTGGTCGACTTAGCTCATTGATTGTTGTAAGGTTCAGTTGTTAACTAGTCCAGCCAAGCGCACAGCTTGGGAACATGCATGCCAGCTAGATTCTGCTATTTTTTTGTAACTCCCATTTGCTTTGCCATTTTAAGGTCTTGGGGAAAATAATCATCCAAAAGAAATAACTGGAATTCATAATATGTACTACAGTCTGTTCCACTACAACATGCATTTCTTCAACACAAATTGGCTATAAAGCAATTGAAGAATTTAGACCATTATTTGTAGAACACTAACTTTCCTTACCTGTATTGACTATAACACGATTCTGGTCCCATTGGTTTAAATGGTGCTGCTATTACATTATTTTCTTTTAATGCAGGATTGCATGGGAATGGAACTATCATACCAGAACAGACTGTACAAATAATTCTTAATCCTCATTTTACAAAAATTAAAAGATAAACATTTACAATATCTATTAATTATAGATATAATTGGAGCAGTTGCAAATAAAAAATACTTTAAACTTTAATACAAAAAAGATCTCACCTTTTTTGCTGATCAGAGCTTGATGCAGACTTGGCCCTCTGTTTCACCTTTTGCAGCCTTTGTTGCTATAAAGCACACACATTGATTAACTAATTATTTTTAGTTCATTAGTTACTATTACTTTATTTTTTAGACCAGAAGCTGGAAGATGAAACAAAATGCAAAGTATACAAGGTTGAACTTGCAGATAGAGCCTCCATCAAGACGGCCTTAAATAACACACGTTTATGTAAATAGTAAAGCAGAAAGCAAACTACCAAGAAAAGGGAGGAAAAGTATTGAGCAGAAACCCTTGCAAAATAATTTTCAAAATAAAATATTTTTTCATTTCCTGCCTTAGGACCAAGTATCATACCAGAGCTAATCTTGAAATACTCCTGATGCAGTCGTGAAAACAGGCAAAATATGTAGTTTCACCAGGTATTTATATCACATCAGTAAGCTACTTACTAAAATAAACAGATTGAACTGCAATTTAATTTCTTAAACAACATTTAAAAAGTTTTTAAAAAACTTCAAATAGGTTATTGCAATATTACCCAGGTGTATTGACCAAATGACTTTAGGATGTAAATAACTTACTTTTATATCAAAAACAAGGCACCATAGATTCCTGAAATCTGAAAAACAATTTCTGGAGAAACTCAGCAAGTCTGGCAACATCTAGACAAAAAGCAGTGTTAACGTTGTGTCCAGTGACCCTTTTAAAGAACTGGAGTTCAGAACTTCTACTTTCTTGCCACGGATGCTTTCAGAGCTGCTAACTTTTTCCAGCAATTTGTTTTTATTTTTATATAACATCTTGAAAATAAGGAAATGCTGTAGGAGTGGACATCGAGCCAGAGAGAAATGATTGTCAAAAGCTTGCACAAAGAGATAGCTTTCAATAGGTATCTTACTGATGAGAGTCAAAAACACAGATGGCCACTTAGGGAGACGGCTCAGGGTCAGTAAGACCAAATGTCAATAATGGGACAAAAGAGTAACAAATGCATAAGGCCAGAAATGAAGTACTGTAATTGGTTGATGATTGTACAACTGGAGCAAGTTACAGGCAGAGGATGGGATGAGGAGCCCTCTGATGAAGGGATTTGAACTGAAAAGGACAGAGTCAAGACTTTACATTGAAATATAAAAAGGAAGAGGAATAGGCCATTCAGTTCTTTCAGCCAGTTCCACAATTCAACATGATCATGGCTGATCATCCAACTCTGTCTCCTGTTCCTGTTTTCTCCCAATAAGCTTTAGCACTAGACATCTATCCCCCTTTTTGAAAACATTCAATGTTTTGTCCTCGACTGATTTCTGTGGCACAGAATACCACAGGCTCACCACATTCTGGGTGAAAAAAACTTTCATCTCAATTCTAAACTACCCTGCATCCTTAGATTGTGATCTCTGGTTCTGGACATCCCAATCATTGGATACATCCTTTTTCGTCCTGTTAGAATGTTATTGGGTTCTATAAAGTTACCTTTCGTCCTTCTAAACACCAGTGAAAATACTCCTAACAGAGCCAATCTCTCTTCGTAGGTCAGTCCTGCCATCCCAGGAATCATTCAGGTAAAGCTCTGTGACACTCTCTCCATAGACAGAGCATCCTTCCTCAGATAAGGAGACCAAAACAGGTGTGGCCTCACTAGGACCCTATATAATTACAGCATGACATCCCTGCTCCTGTACTTGAACCCAGTCACTATGAAGGCTAACATACCACTTGCCTTCATCACTGCCTGTTGTACCTACATGCTTACTTTCAGGGACTGCTATACAAGCACTCCCAACTCCTGTTGCACTTCT